>NC_136510.1:68977231-69129731 GCF_053919585.1 Euprymna scolopes
TTGACAAGACGTTGCAATCATCATCATCATGTATATATATGCATGTATATATATATGTATATATATATATATATATATATATGTCAGGTCATGTCATATTCTACTCGTACCATGTTACCCAGTACTACCTGCCTCATGGTCGGCTCACCGGCGACTTAACTGGTTCCCCCCCCAGACTTGTTTGGTGAGGTGGGCGGCTAGTATCCCTGAAGGATTAAAAAGAAGACCTTCCATAGGGCGAATGAACTCTTTTCCTGGGTCAACGGCATACTAGCACCGTGTATATTTGTGTGTGTATATGTGTATTGGGGTAGAGAGAGCTCCCGTAAGCCGTGGTGAAGGCAACCTTTCTAGGAGAAGAAAATCTCTGATTTAAAAAACCATAAAGCGGAAGACCAGTACCCGCATTAAGCTGGTCTTCAGTTTAATTTGTTGCTGGCTATCTTGCTCTTGCTTGTTGCTGGATCTCAACATTTTGAACCGAGAGAGAGACTTAGCTGTCGTACAAAGCTAAGACTCTGTAACATCATATTTGCAGAGATACTCCCTCAGACATTTTGGGCTCATGGATTTTAAATGTCTGAGGGAGTGGCACTCGTCTGACAAGACGTTGCAATCATCATATATATATGTATATATATGTATGTATATATACATGTATGTATAAATATGACAAGTATGTCAGGTAATGTCATATGCTACCGGTACCATGTAACCCAGTACTACCTGTCTCATGGTCGGCTCACCGGCGATTAAACTGGTTTCCCCACCAAGCTTGTTTGGTGAGGAGGGCGGCCAGTCTCCCTGAAGGATTAAAAACAAGACCTTCCAAAGGGCGAATGAACTCTTTTCCTGGGTCAACGGCATACTAGCACCGTGTATATTTGTGTGTGTATATGTGTATTGGGGTAGAGAGAGCTCCCGTAAGCCGTGGTGAAGGCAACCTTTCTAGGAGAAGAAAATCTCTGATTTAAAAAACCATAAAGCGGAAGACCAGTACCCGCATTAAGCTGGTCTTCAGTTTAATTTGTTGCTGGCTATCTTGCTCTTGCTTGTTGCTGGATCTCAACATTTTGAACCGAGAGAGAGACTTAGCTGTCGTACAAAGCTAAGACTCTGTAACATCATATTTGCAGAGATACTCCCTCAGACATTTTGGGCTCATGGATTTTAAATGTCTGAGGGAGTGGCACTCGTCTGACAAGACGTTGCAATCATCATATATATATGTATATATATGTATGTATATATACATGTATGTATAAATATGACAAGTATGTCAGGTAATGTCATATGCTACCGGTACCATGTAACCCAGTACTACCTGTCTCATGGTCGGCTCACCGGCGATTAAACTGGTTTCCCCACCAAGCTTGTTTGGTGAGGAGGGCGGCCAGTCTCCCTGAAGGATTAAAAACAAGACCTTCCAAAGGGCGAATGAACTCTTTTTCTGGGTCAACGGCCAACCAGCACCGTATATATATATGTATATGTATGTATATATATGTATATATATGTATGCATATATATGTATGTATATGTATGTATGTATATATATGTATGCATATGCATATATATGTATGTATATATATGTATGTATGTATATATATATGTATGTATATGCATCTATATGTATGTATATACATATGTATGTATATACATATGTACGTATATACATATGTATGTATATACATATGTATGTATATACATATATATGCATATATATGTATGTATATATATGTATGTATATATATGTATGTATATATATGTATGTATATATATGTACGTATATATATGTATGTATATATGTAATTATATATATATGTATGTATATATATATGTATGTATATATGTATGTATTTATATATGTATATATATGTATTTATGTATTTATATATATGTATATATATATGTATTTATGTATTTATAAATATATATATATGTATATATATGTATGCATATATATGTATGTATATATATGTATGTATATATACATATGTATGTATATATACATATGTATGTATATGTATGTATATATATGTATGTATATGTATGTATATATATATATGTATATATATGTATGTATAGATTTGTATATATATATGTATATATATAAATGTATATATATGTATATATTTGTGTATATATGTATACATATGTAGACATATATATGTATATTTATGTATACATACGTATATATATGTGTGTATAGATATGTATGTATAGATGTATAGATATGTATGTATAGATGTATAGATATGTATGTATAGATGTATATATATGTATGTATAGATGTATATATAAGTATATATAGATGTATATATATATGTATATATAGATGTATATATGTATATATTATATATACGTATATATATGTGTATATATACGTATATGTATGTGTATATATATGTATATATATATGTATATATATATGTATATATATATTTGACCATATATATGTATATATATGTGTGTATGTGTATACATATGTGCATATATATATGTATATATATGTATATATATGTGCATATATATGTATATATATGCATATATATGTATATATATATGCATATATATATGTTTATATATATGTATATATGTTTGTATATATATGTTTGTATATATATGTTTATATATATATATATATATATATATATATATATAATACGCATCAAGTACGCTTGAAAGCAAATCCCAACGTAATATTAAGGAAATAAATATTTTACTTGTTTGAAATTTATCACAGGTATATTTCGGAGGTACACTACATCTTCAGTGTGTTGTTTTGTTTCTTTTTTTCTTTTTCTGTTTCCTTGCCCTGTAGTAAATTTGGAGCCAGAAGTCTGTTCGTATAGAGCCGTGCGTTGTTCTGGCGGTTGTATTTTGAAATGTTCGAACTGTGCGTAGGTAGCGCGTGAATAACGTCAAGAATGAGAGCTCTCAAGCGCACTTGATGCGTATTTTATTTTATTCAAATTAAAACAACATTTCTATTGAACTCTCATTCTTGATATATATTTATATATATATATATATATATATATATTTATGTATATATACACACATTCAAACAAACTTTCTATGTTTGTTTGATGTCAATATCTTATTTACAAACGTTTCCCTCGATGGAACCATTCAGATATGCGCTGGTATGCTTTATAGCAGCACTTTAACGCCCCCTACTTTTCCAGAGCACATTGTTCCGGAACTTATGGAACTTCCCACCAAGTTTGTTAGGTCCAGCTTCAATAATGTAATGTAATAGCAGGTTCTTGAAGTGGCAATGGGCACTCCGTTGGGTTTAATTCCAGCGAACATTTTCGTAGGTTTTCAGGAATCTTTATTATTCACTTGGGTTTCTAGACCCTTTTGTTATTTGGTGTTATGTAGACGACACGTTTGTCATTTTCAAGTCGAGCTATGAAGTGCGTGAATTCTTCCTGGAATTAAATAATCTCCATCCAGCACTATAATTTACTATAGAAAAAGAGCATTATGGCTCTTTACCATGTTTAGATGTCTTCGTGGAAAGGGCAGAGAATACAATTACTAGCACAATACACAGGAAACCGACTGTCACGGGCCTGTATATTAGTTAGAATTCTTTTGTCCCTATAGTAGAAAATTAGTTTAATCAATACCTTGGGTCACCGTGATCTACACGACTAGCAAATTAACAACTGAACTAAGGAAGATAACCGACGTCTTTATTAAGAATGGTTTCCTTGAGAGTATTATTTCCAGGTTTATGCACAAAAAACTTGCGAAATTTAACAGTGACAGCTTTCTTTGGTTACCCTCTAAGTGTGCAGTTTACTTAAAACTCCTCTTTATTGGTTCTATAAGTAAATGTTTTTCTGACAGAATAAGGTCAGCTTTGTCCCTCTGCTATTATTCAGTACAGCCCCGTGCGGTTTTTAGTACTAGGAGTGCTTTCCCAGCCTTTCAGAAGGATGTTCTTCTAACACTAGAAAATAGTTTGTTAATTTATAAATCAAAATGTCAGTGTAAAACTGACTATGTGGGTCGAACTCTTCAGCGCTTAGGAATCAGAGTGGCACAACATGTTCCTTTGCGTTTCCGTAATCCCAAGAGGTTTAAAAGGGATACATTGATGAGTACATCCGGGTGCTTTAGGAATATATCCGGGCAATTACATGGCACATCCGGGCACTTATCTTTCTATGACTCAGAATGTGCTGGACAGTAAATGCAGTGACGAGTCGTATTCGAATAGTCGTTTCTGTATCACATACAAGACCCACTCTAAGCACCAACTTAATATTCTGGAGGCCTTGTATGCGATAATACGGAAACAGTGGGTCTGTAGGCAAAAAGAGCTTTCTCATAAATTAGAATTGTTTAAAGAACTATAAAATATCCGTATATCTCCTCAATAAATTTAGTTTTATTTCTGCAATTACATGCAGATATGACGTCCGCTATCGTTTCCTCTAGTAATATTTGCGATAGTGTTATATTTCTTCAACGTCATTCACTAATGTTTTATTTTAAACGTTAATCTTCTTGAAAATGAGTCGGCAGAAATACCTACAATGTTTTCATTTTATTCGAATAGTTTATTAACTATTTCACAGCATTTTTATATTTTTTCTTTCTTTACCCTATCCATCCTATTCAATTATTTTCCCGACCTGATATGACTCCATCTATTACTTTTCAAACGCTAATATATATATATATATATATGTATATATATATATATATATATATATATATATATATGCGTTTTATTTTTTTACTAGCGGGGGTACCCGGCGTTGTCCGAGTGTTTGTTTCCGGGACGGGGGGGGGAGTTTTAAAAAATGTTATGGTAGGTAAGTAGGAAGGATCAAACCCGGAGTCATGAGTAAAAGTAGGAAAATAAAGTGTGAAAAAAAAAATCTGCAACGTTAACAGTTCGGCCACCAAGAAAAGTCCATTCCAGTTGTTTAGGAAAAAAAAAACAAAAAAAAAACGACTACGGTAGGTCGGCGCGAAAGTGAAAATATAATGTGATTTGTCCAGCACGCTAACCACTACGCCACAGAGCACTGCAGCTTAGTTTAGTGATTTTAAATAACTTCACATGAAAGAACTACGAAGCCAAACCGGTGTTCTCTTCTCAACTGTTCCTTGTGAACGATCCCCAAACGGTGTTAAGTGGTGGCAGGGGGAGGAGGAATTTATTAGAGAGAAAATATTTTACCACTTCCATTGATCTTAACCGATTTTGGCCGTGACTTCTCAGCAGAAAAAGTATAGAAATCTAAGATTATCGAGGAATTTGAGAAATAATAAGCCTATAACACACCTCAGATATTGTTCTGCCGTTTGTGCATATTATATTTGCATGAAATATCTTGATTTTTAATCCTATTAAGGTCAAAATCTGACGGGAAAAAATGAGTTCATTTTATTTATATAGAGATTACCTTATTTTTCTGTTAAGTTATATTTTTGTTTCGGCTACACGACCGTTTTTTTTTTGGCCGTCATGTAGCTTCCTCAGACTTTTGCAGAAATGTTCATTTATGGTGGAACGAAAGGGTGAATGGTGTCAGGGGAGGAGTGCGAAGAAAAGCTGAACAAGAGGAAGGGAACAAGGGGGATAGGTGGGAGGGGCGTGCTTGGTATGTCGGTAACGTTTTACTTTTGGAGTTTAAGGACATTAGGTGTTTGTGGGGGGTCTAGGAAGTTCATCTCTGGTGTGACTGAAGGCATAGGGATACATGGAGGGGGAGGGAGATATGTGGGGGTAGGAGGAGGGGGTTACTTTAAATTTCGAGTCCTAAGGTTTAGGTTGTTGGCGCCTGGTTGGTGAGATGATTTCTTGATAAGTATGTCTTGACCTGTTGGGTGTTCAATTAGGTTGGGAGGCGGGGGGCTATGATTCGGTTTATCTATTTGATTTTTATTTGTTGTTAAGTGCTTGGAGAGGGTTAGCCTGCGGCTGTACGCGCGAGCAGACACATGCGTACATACACACATATACTTAAAGAAACGCTCATCTGTACACATACATCTCCGCCCAGGCATGTAAAAACATGCACGTGTGCGTACATGCATATATATGTATATATACTCAAAACCTTTGCCTTAATGAAGGGGAAACTTAAACTTGCTGCTATAATTTCAAATGATCTGAAATAACAGCAAGAGGTGACTTGATTCCCAATATTTCTCATATGTTATATCTCTTCTCTTTTAGAAATAGTTATGAATATTTCCAGAATCAAATAATCCTCATATATTTATGTTTGAAAACCAAAGAGAAGTGATATAATATATAGTAAAAATTTGGACTGGAGTCTCCCCTTGTTTTTATTAAAGATCATTGTAAACCGTAGCAATAAATTTCGTTCTCCCTCCATCAAAACCAAAGGTTTTGGAAAATATCAGATAATTTCTAATTTATCTGCAAAACCAGGAAAACAAATTACTATAATTGAAACATTTTATGGCAAAAATAGGCTTTGGATCATGTATGATCCCCTTAATGTGCAATTTTAAGTGCAAATTTCACATAGCCTATTACATAATGCAGGTCTTTATCTTTCCAACGAGCATTTATTTGTTAAATTCTGATCAAAAGTCGCTGAGATTTGGAACTTATAAAATTGCCCAAAAAGTGGTAAATCCATCTATCGTTCTATCTCTCGCTCTTTCTCTCTCTCTCTCTCTCTCTCTCTCTCTATATATATATATATATATATATATATATATATATATATATATATATTGAAATGCTCATATCTGTGGTTCTATGAGACCAAACTACATGGAAATTTGCAGGCTTTTTGAAGATTATGATACTATTCTATAGTTACAATTTTATGACAATTGGCAAGAAAACCCTATATTTTCAAACCAATAAGATACGCTCAAATTTGTCTACATTTGTATATATCTAGTGTCCTAGCAGGCCAGCTTTAGGTTTGCTACTTTAGGGTTAATTTTGCTTATTTGTCTCCTCTGTAGCATTGCCAGGCCACTAATATATTATATATATATATATATATATATATATATATATATAATTTTTAAAACAATAATCTACGTACACGCGTGTTTCGAGGTCGTTACTTCTCGTCAGCGTAGTTCAACTGTTTCTAGGGATCGAACCTCAGACCATGTTTACCACAGTCCGGTGCCTTAACCGTTAGGCCACAAACCCTAGATTAATTTTACTGTTTATTTTTATCGCTTATAAATTTAGATTTTTTATTGTTGTTTTTTTATTTACTTAGAAAGTCGCCCTTTTTAATTTGTTTGGACGTATATAACATTTTTATTTATTTATTATTTTTAAAACGGTAATCTACGTACACGCGTGTTTCGAGGTAATTACCTCTCGTCAGCGTAGTTCAACTGTTTCTAGGGATCGAACCTCAGACCATGCTTAACACAGCCCGGCGCCTTAACCGTTAGGCCACAAACCCTAGATAAAATTTACGGTTTAATAGGTTCGATCCATAGAAACACTATAATAGATTTTTTACAGTTTTACACTGACATCTATACAGTGCAAAAGAACAGCTTTTATTACAGAAAAAAGTGAGGAAAGAATCAACGTACTTCAGCATAACATAAACTGAAGTCTTTCAACAATTCTAGTGACGAATTTCCTCATAATATAAGCTGCATCTCTAATAGAGTATTACACCAATACGAAAACTCGTTAGCGTAAAATATATATATCCTTGTTTGTCTGTCAGTCTGTCTCTATGATGAACAGTCTCTACCAAACTCCGTCAATTTTTGGTCTATTGACTTCAAACTTGATATATAGGGAATTCGGATCTGTAGAATAAATTCAATTTGGTATTTAACTGGTAAAAAGCTGCTAAAAGATCCAAATTAATAAAATTGGAACTTGGCAGGCGTAAGTCGACTTAACGTGCTTCTCTACGAATTCGCAAATGTGCACTTATACGTTAATATGGGTTAATATTTAACTTTTCAATATCCATCTGTTGGTGGCTCAGATGGTAAAGAATAATGCTGGAGCGCTGGGTGTTTTGGTTTCGATTCTAACTGATGACCTATGTCATATGTTTTGTACTTTTGAAATCAATAGTATATATATATATATATATATATATATATATATATATATATATATATATATATCGGGTAAAATATAATAATAATAATAATAATAATAATAATAATAATAATAATAAGAGTATTAACTATATAATAATAAATATGAAAAGTGTATGAAGTAAAATATAATATTTAAACATTGTGTGACCAAACGACGCCAGACGGCCTGCTAGTAGATTCTAAAATTTCAAACAATGATAACACACAAACGTATGGTTGGAACCAAAATTATTTGGTACACTCTTTAGAATCAATAGAAAATAAGGAAAATTAGTAGAACTTGAATCGGTTTTCATCGACCAAAGCCTCAACAAGTTATTTAATAAAAACATGCTAAAACTTAGTCACAGTTGCACGGAAAATTTTGAAACGATTATACAAGATAAAGTTATAAAAATGGAGAAATGGATAAATAAGTTTTAATTCGTAAAAATGCAATTATAAAAAAAATAATCGACACTGATTAAAAAACAAATATTTGTAATGTACTATATTAAGCTATTATACATTTTCTGGATAAAATTGACATTAACTTTAATATTAATTGTACTAACAACGCATTCAAAATAGATTTTATAAACATTGCCGAGCCTTCAATTATTTAAAAGCTAAGGATAATACGTTTTTGTCTTTTGTCTTTTGAAAAGTGATGAAAGAAAAATCTGTAAAGTTTAGTTGGATTAAAAATATTTAAATAATAGTTTAAAACACACCTAATTAAAATACATTATTTAATGTTTGTTTCCCTTAAATGAAAAACCGACAGATATTAACTTAAAAAATAAACCTAATTTATTAAACTGAACAAAAAAAAACTAATTAATTAAACTAGACCAAAAAATGATTTATTAAGCTGGAAAAAAATATTTAATAAACCGGACAAAAAAAAATTAATAAACTGGACCAAAACAACTAACTTATTAAACTGAATCCAAAAGATTAATTTATTAAACTAGATCAAAAACAAAAAAATTATTAAACTAGACCCCAAAAAAACTAATTTAATAAACTGGACAAAAAAAAACTAATTTATTAAACTAGAACACAAAAAACTAATTTATAAAGACCAAAAACAAAACAACTAATTTATTAAACTAGACCCAAAAACTCTAATTTATTAAGCAGGACCAAAAAATAAACCTAATTTATTAAATCGGACCAAAATTACCGTCTATTGAAGAAGAAAAAATTAGTATGTCTTGACATTTAGAGTTCTTGAAGGTAAGTGAGAAACTCGTTAACATGATCCAAATTATGCGAATAGTTGTGCGGTTACTGACTTACAAAGCGTATGCAGATGCGGGTGGTGTGTATGTGAGTTTGTAAGTGTACATAACTAGAAAACATTTAAATCTTAATAACAAAAACTTTTCACTAGCCAACCACCTCCATAGAATTCAACAAAAACCAGCTAATACTTTGTTACAGTTGCGTGGACAATTTAGCAACGATTCTAAAATACCAAATCGTTACCAAATATTTAGAAAGTATAATCAATCCATAAATATTTAAAAAGAAAATGTACGCATGTCTCGCTGCATATCCGTCTATGGCAAAAAAAGATGTATTTAGAAGTTTTATTTGTGGCTTTTTCCACAGAATTTCGTGTTGTTAAAAGCAACTGGGAGATTAGCTCTATACGGATTGAAGTGTCTTTTAATTGAGCAAAGAGTTAAGACAGTGAGACGAAATAAGAACTAGAGAGGGATCAAGGCTGATTAAAACGAATAAATTGATTGATTCTCTAAATCTTATTATTTCGAGAGTCCATGTGTATATGCTCTTATTTAAAACTAAATAGATATGGCAATGGATAAATACAAGATGCAATGATTATGTTAAAACATGGGGGCGTGGCTTAGATATATGTCCCATCACGAATTCGAACGAACTAATGTATGAGACTGAAACACAATGTATGTGCCCATTAAATTTAATTTTTTAATAATTATATTGTTCTAAGGCCCTACCAAAAATTGTGATTGTAGTAAGTATCAACTATATATATATATATATATATATATATATATATATATATATATATATATATATATATATATATATGTTAAGATGTTGGTCCTTAGAAGCGCCGGTTGAGTAGTAATTAAATAAGATATGTATTATATACATTTGAAGCCAGACCCAACGCATTGTTATAAAAATACCAGATGTTTATTTTGTTAGAAATTTATGTTAAAGTCCATAAATATAATTCGACGGAAACCGTCATCTTCAGTATGTCGTTTTTTTTTGCCATGTTGTTGTTGCTAATTCTTTACTCCAACAACAACATGACAACAACAAAAAATAAATAAACATATGGTATTTTTATAACTATGCGTTGGGTCTGGCTTAAACGTATCTTATTTAATTCAAACTCAACCGGCACTTTTAAGGAACAAATTCTTAACGTGAATCCCGCGTGACCAAACGCACCGTTCCGAGACTTAAAAACTACCGTAGAAACAACAAACTAATTCTTTGCTCCAACAACAACCTGGCAAAAAAAACAAAAAAAAAACGGCATACTGAAGATGACGGTTTCCGTCGAAATAATATGGACTTTAACATAAATTTCTAACAAAATAAACATCTGGTTATTGTGTAACAATGCGTTGGGTCTGGCTTACAACGTATATAATACGTATCTTATTTAATATATATATATATATATATATATATATATATTACGCATTCACGAAAAATTTGCTATCCCATACTTTAAATAACTTCAACATCTATTAAACTATAGGAGCGAAATAGCGAAAAACTGTGTTCACAGGATAAAATTTACTCTAGGATAGAGATACAAAATAATTTTAAACATAACAATAACAATAGAAAATAAACAAATAAAATAAATAAATAAACATGCATATACATAAACTATCACACATATATATATATATATGTATGTATGTATGTATATATATATATATATAAACCAACATATAAAGAAAAAAAAACTTAACCTAGATTAAAAACAGGTCAAGACACTAGATATCTACGCTAAATAGCACACACAAAGGAACACGTCAACCGGAGGTCAAATGGGCCTTTGTCCTGTAAGTGCCTGCTCATTGGCTGATTAGGAAGGGTGAGGTGGATACTAGAAATCTGATTGGCTAACAAAAAACTCAATAGACGGTGCGTATATAAAAACGCAAGACAACCACAAAATTCTCGCATAAGCCTGAAGAATCCTAGAGTGGATGAAACGCGGAATATTCAGTGTAGCTTAATCGCCATATATATTTTATAACTTACTATATATATATATATATATATATATATATATATATATATATATAAACTATAAAACTCAAATCAGCTTGCTTGCTTGGGTGTTTAAACTGTCCATCCAGTTTCTGATTTCCGGTTTCAAAAAATTCGTATGCTTACCTATTTCATGTCCGATATTCAAAGCATACAAAAGCAACCAATAGTTTTTGTTTTAACTTATTTTAACGTGTTTTCTTTACAAATAAATGTAATTTGACCTTGTTGAGTCAGGGTAGGGGGTTATACGTTTTAAACATTTTTAAAATACGTAAAAACACTTCGAAACGTGTGCAGGAGGGACTTTTCACTTTTTAAAAACTGTTTCACCGTTAAATATTACATAATCAGTTAATTATTATTTCCTGATATTTTTAGGCTGTTAACACACACACACACACACACACACACACACACATACAAACTAGAGTGGACCTGTATAATGCACACTTCTTCCTTGTATTTTTTCTTTTCGTTTTTTTTTATTTTTTTTCAACGGATTACACCCTTCTTATGTATAGGAATTTCTTTTAATATAAGGGGAATCATGTCAAAATTTTTATTATCCAATATATTCAGTACTGTTTCCACCGGTTGCTATGTTTGTTTTCGTGCGCGCGTGCATTCAATTTTTACATAATTCTGTATACTCATTTGCACTTTTATACATTAATTCTGTATACTCAGTATACCATAGCTAGCTATAACATATACTGACCCAACGGGTCACCAGTAGTTTAGTAAGGAACAAACCGTATTATGTGTTCATCAACGTTTCGTCTTTATTTCGAGACTTCCAATGGAAATAGTATTCCGACAAAATAGAGAAAATAAAAAGGAACAAACCGTATTATGTGTTCTTCCTCTGGAAGTCTCAAAATAAAGACGAAACGTTGATGAACACATAATACGGTTTATTCCTTTTTATTTTCTCTATTTTGTCGGAATACTATTTCCATTATTTTCATCATATATATATATATATATATTAGTGATGTTGAATTACAATTAGATTATCTTTCTCTGTATTTGTTCACATAATGGCTTAGTTGTGTCGTATAAGAAAAAAATTATAATCTCAATATTAGTCTCTATCTTTGTGTCCATACATCTGGCTCTCTCTTTCTCACGCGAGCAATATTTGACTATTGTTCCGTCTTTGTAGTCATGCTTGTCTTTTTTCTGTGGCCCTGCCCTCTGTCTGTTCTGTCGTTAATATCCTCGCCCTCTCTTTTTCTCTGTTTCTTTCTCTTTCTCTCTCTCACTATATGTAAATATATGTATATATATATATATATATATATATATATGTGTGTGTGTGTGTATAAATATGTGTACACACACACACATATATTCCTGTTTAATTGGTTTTCACGAAGGCAAAGTTTGATACAAAGTTGTTTATTATTTTTCGAATGTCTTCTTACTTTAACAGGGTTACGTTGTTTTTTACAAAGGAGTCACCACTTCTCAAAGCCTAGAGGCCACTCGAGGATAAAGGTAAATGAGTGTATAGAAGTCCATGGGACAATATTGTAGTAATTGTTAGTAGTGGAAAGTTGGTCAATTAGATTATAGACGACTTATCAAAAACTTGTTTACATTGAAGTTGAAGACGACCATATTGTAGTCATTTGGGAAGCAGGGAAACGGAAGAGAGTTCCACAGGTGAGCGGGTCTAAGAAAGAATATTTGTTCATTGAATTATGGTTTAGGCATTTACGTTTAGGCATAGATAAAGAATGGGGGAAATTAATGATAGTGGTTTCAACTAGACGAGTGCTTTTCGTGAAAGATCGGCGGGCAGGGGCCATAGATTGGAGACTAGACGAACACTTGTCCTGAAAATAACGATAAAGCAAGTATAGGCTCGAAACGTCTCTTTTGTGGGAAAGAGGTGGCGGATAAGAGAAAAAATATCCCCTACTAGGCTACGAAGTCTATTTTGAACTCTGCCAAGGCAGAATAAGCTGCTTCTAGTAGCTCCTGCCCAGATATTGATGTATCTTATAGAGGTAGAGAATTGCATCAGCAGTAAGATATCTACTTGAGTAGTAGAATGATTTCACCATATTTCCAGCGCCATTGGCAACGGATATGATGTACTTTTTCTATTTCAGATCAGGGGTAAAGGTCAGACCCAGAAGCTTGTCTTCTCTGTGTCTTTCAATCACTGTCTCTCCTTGCCTTTTTTCTGTGTTGCGCGTAATTGTCAACGTGTAATTTGATGCTAACTAGTAAGGTTGTCTGAAGATACCCTCTTTATGACTTAAAATCTAACAAACATTAATTTAATTTTTCCTCTCCCTTTGCAAAACTTAATCATGTTTTGCAAAACGAATACGCAAACAATACTTTTCGTATACGAAAAAACAAAACCAAACACCTTGAATAAATAAAGAACTTGAAATATTTTATTTTACTAATATGATAATATTTTACATTACATAAGACGGAGAGGGTTATCATGCCGTAAAAAAACAACAAAACCAAACGAAACACCATGAATACATAGTTGAAGTTATGACGATATGAAAGATAAAACACTTTACTAAAATTATAGGCATTAAATAATCCGAAGAGACTGGATATACGGTGAAACAAAACAACCAAACCAAACATACGTGTAGTTTTTGATGAGTAAAAGCATTAAATTTGTGTTGCTCGAATGATGAAGAAACAAAAAACCTAACAAAGTTTGTCGCTGATATCTTTCTCGTTTAATCACTTTATGTTCATAGAACCTGAATTAATCGAATTAATGTAACGAGATTTCCGGCTCCATTCAGACTTCTATTGTCACCAACAGGAAAAGAACAAATAATCATTCGTTATTTCCGAATCGAAATATAATGACGATTAAACCAAACGCAGCATTTGCCAACAATGACTTATCAAGATGCTTGCATTATCTACGTGGTTTAAAATTCCATTATACACATCATCAGGAATATATAATTAACACAGCCTAATCTAACTAATACTAGTAATTTGCTATGTATTTTGAGAAAAACAGTAATGTGGATGCCATCGACGACGCCCCATACTTTCCTGGCCCTCGCCCTTCGGGGCCTGAGCAACAAGTGTCAAGCAAAGACCAGCAAGACCTTGGTCAATGTAGGGGCAACCCTTCATACCAATTGTCACTATCCAGCTCCCTTACTCCCCCGGGAGTTGGTCCCCATTTCCCCTTCACTCCTCACATTAAAAATCGGCCTTGTGCCTAATTTGCTCGGTGGGGGAGCAAATAAATACACATCGACGACGCGCACCTTTACTTGGACCCTCCTGTGAGTTCCTGATTCTATTGAGAAGAAAGCAATATCAACACAACAGAATCAAAAACATCCCCCCCAAAAAAAGACTGGCGCATTCATCCGTATTATGTTTACAGATGAAGTGTCTTGTTGTTGTTGTTGTTGTTACTGCTGCAGCAGCAGCAGCAGCAACCGATTTCTTCACTGTACTACATCCCGAATCACGAAATAACCAAACAATCTTAATTCAACCGTTGAAGGCAAACTACGAAATCGGCTAAGCTCTCTTGATGGTTGTTGTCCAAGACGTAGGCTGTCCACAAATACGTTTACGCCATACAGTTAAAGAGGTAGAAAAACATCACAGCGCGAATTAAGTCTGCCTCCAGGTAACAAATTCCATGCTCAAATTATCGAAGACGTCGTTATAAATAATGCATCAGTCATTTCCTGTTTTAACATTTTGAAAACTTTTACGACACATTTAGCATAGATGTACGATTTTAGAATCCAGTTTCTTTAACGCCATTAAAAATATGTAACAGTTTTACAGGTGTGACTATTGAATCGTGAACAAAATTTTATTCAGGTTTTTAAAATTCGAGTGATTTGTTTTGCATTTTAACTTTGATATTGCAGATAACACAGGTTGGGAAAATAAGTTTCGTTAAACTCCATGCCTTAAAATTAAATGTTTCATTATTAATTCAAACCATAAAGTTTTGTTTTTACTTTAATTTTTCTATACAATTAATTACATAATTACATCTTTTATATGGAAGAAGTATCTTGACTTTTACCAAAAGATTGGAGAAGAAAATGTATGGTATGTACAGTAAAGTAGCAAGAGCTGCTAATAATATCGGGAGGCAGCAAATTACGATAGATTAACTATACGGACACTATCCTCATATCTCCGCCTAATGACAGAGAAAAAACAGATTTGCTTGTATTTATTTGATAACTAATGGTAAAATCGTCAGATGTTGTTCAGTTAAGAGACTTCATAGAACCCACGTCAAATAACTAGCAGAGAACTTATAATGCACTAATGAAGACTAGTCTGGTCTGATGGGGGATAGAAGGAGATTGTTTGAGATCAGTGATACTGCCGCAACTATAAAGCGATGCTTATGATGTAATCATATGCATTTAAAAAGACACTTGTATCAACGTTTTTGTTTCAATATTAGTCACATATAGTACAGACACTAATTGTGTATTAGTCTTTCAATTGATCAACTCCTGTTTACACTGCCTGTCTTCCTATCTATCTCTATCACTATCTCTCTATCTCCATCTATTGTCGTATTACTACATCTTTTTCTGCGTATTTTGTCAACCTGGTATCTATCTTATCCTAATCAGATCTATGTGCGTAGGTAAATATGTGTGAGCGTGCATTTCTTTTCCTCTATTTTCTCTATCCACCCAGTCTCTCTCGTCTCTTTCTTTCTCATCATGTGACTCTGTTTTTCTATATATTTTAGCCTTTCTTTTATGCTTCTCGTTTATGCGCTCTTTATATCAATCTATCTCTCGCTTCCTCTGTATCTCTCTCGTTTTCCCCATTTCATATTTTCCACTTGTATAACATCACAATCAATTATGAACGGAAGCAAAACGACGCATTTCGTTTAGCTAAAATAGCAAATGCCTCATAAAGTTATACAAATACTATAATTCCTTGTTGGTAAAATAATGGCCGATTTTAGCAACGAACATTTATTCATTGACTTCATGCAACGCCCATTTATTGAGTTGTTGTTCATGTAACCAAGTTGTTTGGTCGGATAACGTTGAAATACTGACATGAATAACCTTAGATATTTCTCTGACGCTTTCACCCGGGTTTCATACAACAATTATTATCAATCATTCAAGATTACATGATCGTCCACTATCTTCATCGTATAGAGAGCTCTCTTTATAATCCTGAAATTTACGAAATCACTATTGTATAGACCAATCACTTGTAAGTACTTCGTCTATGTTCTGTTGGTTTTGACAGATGTTTAAAAAGCATCATGACTTAGTTGTTACGCATTCAAGAAAGTCTTACGCATTTCTTTTCATTTCTTTATGAACGATTTCAACTTTCCTGATATAATATAGTGTTCTATTACTTCCCCACAACTAGGACCGCCGAGATAAATTAGCCAAGAGATGCGTAACAATGAAAATATGAACCATTAATTAATGATCGATTGCACTTTACAAAGTGACGTCATTGACAGTAAACTATTTTTAGCCAAATAATATGATGGAGAATTCAAAAAGACGAGAAAGAAAACGGACATGTCCAGTTTCCGGTAGAAGTAAACTGTTGAAAAACCGGATTTATCTGATTTCCAGTCGAAAGTAAATGATACTGGAGAAAATGGCGATTAAGGCCGACATTTACTTTATGGATTTGAAGACGATTAATTTAACAGCAAGAAAACAGAAACTATTATTTTAAAAGTATAGAATACTAGCAGGTTGACCCGACATTACCAGGGATTGAATGATGATTAATGAATGTTCCAGACTTCCAATAATTTTATTATAACCGCAATCGGTGAAATCATGTATTTTAAAAATCAAATCGATTGATTGCCTGCTCCAGTCAAGGAGATACCGCGATGCGTTGGAAGGAAGCTTAGCATGATTTTTTGTTTCCGGAGTGACTTAGTCCACAATATATTGTAGTCTACAAATCAACACTCAGTTCTCTACAGTGCAATCATTGTAGAGAACGGACTGTTGATTTTATAAAAGTATTCTATATAGTGGCTTGAATTAAAGTTTTAAATGCAACAGTCAATTATCATGATTCAACAAAAAAATTCATTCCGAACGCGCCCCTATTTTATCAAAGAACCTATTGTTGATTTTATACGCTGACCTCTTCTGCTTGTATGATGATAACACTTCTCAAGTACACTTGTGATGTTTGGCTGTATAAGAGTGTTTACTTTTGTCAGAATCGGACTGTACTTTTTTAATAGGATGTTTTCGATTATCGATCTTCGCTACTTATCAGAGGCATTCCGATACAAAACCTATATCAGAGCATTTCCAGACACAAAAAGTATATTCGTGTGAAATTTCAAAAAAATTGGCCAGACCTTTCGGAATGCATAGAGAACAGAGATGCGCACACACTAACAAAATGCTTTTTGTACCATAAAAAGATTTGTTTTATTTATTTAAGGAATATTTACTTGAGAATTATTTTTACGTACCAAATAAGACGCATTTTGTTCTTAATAGTATTGACCTTGAAAGACCAGCATTATTTCAAAAGAAATATTAATCACAATAAATGATAAATGTATATGTAGGAAGTGGAATTATAGGTTCCCGCTGATACATTACAGGACGAGACGATAAAATTGTCGCCCTAAAAAAGACATGATTCCATTTCTGTTTGATGAAAAACGGTTTTCTTTTCTTTCTTTTTTTTGTTGCAGACTATCTACTAGTTGGCCAGTTGTGTACAAATCCCAAGAGCGATAGGAGCCTTCTATTATGTCTGGAAGTGGCACAATGTTCAACGAACGAGGTCGGAGATGTGCCGCTGTACAACTCATGCTCTTTACCGATCCAAGTTATCACAACAGGATCATTGGCAGCACCCTAAGAATGCATCACTGGATTGACACAAATAACAGGGCGGTGCTCAAGGTGATGACAATAGTTTCCGGCCACGGTTATGATCTTTGGTGTGGTTTCAAATGAGAGCCACATCATGCCACCTCACATCCTCGAAGTTGGCTTGAAAATTAACACCACAGTGTATGTGGATGTGCTGAAGAGTGTAGTGATCCACTTTTGCAATAGGGTAGCCGCTAGCAGACTCTGGATATGGCAGCAGATTAGGTGCCGGCCCACAAGTCCAAAGAGACCCAGACTTGTCTTCAGAAGAAGTGCTACGACTTTGTACCTTTTTAACACTGCCCCTTCTCCCCCAACCTGAACTCGCTGGACTACTTCGCTTGGTCATACGTCGAGAACATCACCAACATGATCTCCCACAATACCAAAGCCAGCCTAATCGCCGCTATCCGCCGAGTATTGGCCGAGCTCTCGTCAGTGCTTGTGAAAAAGGCATGCGCCCAGTTCCGAACCCGTATTGAGGCAGTGATTGAGGCTGAAAGCGGCTAAACTTAATAGATGTCAGCGCTATTACATAATCAAGCTACCTCAATTGATATTTTTGAGTAAAAGTGTTAAAATGAAGCTGTAGTGTTGTTTTCCTTATGGCGACAATTTTATCGTTCCGCATTGTATAAATACGATTCAATCCGTCTTATCTAAAGAGAAGCAGAGAAGAAGTCAGTGATTGCCAGTCACAAGCAAATACAAACGGGGGTACCAGATGCTGTATTTGGATACCTCTCTGCGAATCCCGGCATTACTTCTAGTCATCTTATACTTTTTCTTTATTCTTGCTACCAGACTGAAGCAATGAAGGTTCAGGTGTGGTTGGTTAGAGAGGTGTCGTTCTTGTAAATATTTTGTAATCTTTGCTTAAAAAAAAATTGAGTGCGCATGCATCCTTACCAAGGGTTATCCATTGTATTTAAAGACTGAACAAGAGCATACACGTAGAAATAATAGCACATTCATTCGATGACACACTCGGAATCGCAAAGTTGTTTCCAGACAAATTTGGCGCAATTTCGCCGAATAGTTGCCCAACTGACCGATACATAAAAATAAATGCTCATGTCACTGAGCCAATATTCGATGAGACCAGTCTCCTTCCGTACAAAGAATACTGAATAAGTAAACTGCTGAACTGACAAAAAGAGTCCAATCATCATCGTAATCATCACAATCATCATCAACAATAAAAAAATACACTACGAAAAGTAATAAATGAAACAAGGCGTACCGATGCCCCCTTTTACGCCAACGTTACCATTTATATAAAACATTTTTGGCTGAAGATGATGAAGTTGATAATGTCAACTACATTATAACATCGATGCTTGAAACATCCACATCTTAGCCCTTTCCTTTCTTTAAATCGATCACAACAGGTAAGATATAAATAATGCGCTTGTAATACATCAGCTGCTTCATAATAATCCCTGTTAGAATAAAATAAGAATATGTGTAGGCAAAGAGAGTACATAACGCTATGATGTATTCCGATTAGTAGCTGACTTGCTAGCGTAGCCGATACGTAGCATGACTGAACAGCTTTATGGTTATCGAATCCAAAAGGAATACAATCGATGCACCTAGCCATACTGAAGAACCATAAACAGTAATACATATGCAGATAAGTTTTACTCTCTATATAAACATATATATATAATATATATATATATATATATATATATATAACACATATATATATATCTATAATTATAAAACAACGGAGCTTACTTGCTTGCATTTTGTCTTCAGCGATCGGTCTATTCCATCTTTAAAAACATGATGAAAGGTTCATTCATATATATATATATATATATATATATATATATATATATACTTGGGAGAGATGCTAGTCTAGCGGCACTGATGAGTTGTGATACAACGAAACAGGACTGTATGTCGATGGCTACAAATATATTTTAAGCCCCCCTCTTTGGGTAGAGCACTGTCGTAAATAATCTCACCCGCTACTTAATTGGCTGAAAATGCGAAGCTCGTTGTTTGTTTGTTTACGAACAAACGATTTGAGCACTATAAAAGTGGTGGTAGGTGTCTATTTAAATAGACATTCCAACGAGTTATTTATGGGCGTTGATTCCATGGTCGAGTGGGAGAACTGCCGACTGTCAACACGACGGTTCTAGGTTCAATCCTTGACTTGGGAGAGATGCTAGTCTAGCGGCACTGATGAGTTGTAAGTATAAAAGAGATTTTCTTAATCAGCATAGTCGAAAACCTCTAAAAGTCGTAATTTTAAAGAAAAGTGTGGAGATGGAGCTAAGCTAGAAATTTACCTAAAAACGTAAACAAAGGTGCTGTATGTCCAATGCTAATAAAGAGTCTGGAAAAGAGAAGTAGACAAAATACACAACAGAAGGTATAATTTGTCTAAAATAAAACATAACGGCTATCAGAATAGACATCCCTATTTTTGAAGGGGGAGCTGTTAAAGTATTTGTCCCAAATTTAATCTTGATAATCGTTGTCAGCATACCAACCCGCAAATACTATAAACCAACAAAAAATGGAGGGGGACAGTTTAAAAGAAAACAAAATATAGCATCGTGTAAGGTTCGAAAAATAAACAATGGTACCCGTACATATTTTTTTTGAGATTTGTTTTTTGTTTGGGGACATAGTGACGTGCTGTTAATGTGTGCATAGGTATTTACATGTGTTTATGAGCGGTTATTATGTTTGTATAGTTTTTCATGACCATTGCCTCTATTAGAGAGTGCCGTCATATTTTAAAAGTTCTGAAGTGTTCGTTTATTTATTAAGAGGTAGATTCAGGAATAATCGAACTCTCAGCTCTCAGCCAATGAGAATAGGCGGAATTTGAGAAGGGAGAATTTATTATTTTTGGATAAAGAAATGGAAATATTATGTTATGTCTATGAGTTTATGATCCAGTTACAAAGTGTACAAGCAAAATATCTGTAGGAAGTCTATATTTTCTCCCGGTCTTGACTGGGGGCGGTTGGATGACTTAATATTTAGTGAAAAAGCAGGAACTACTCTCTCTAAAGATGTTGCGATTGTGATGGTGTTGCTCCTAGGATGAAATGTAGGATTTTATTATAACGACTAAATGTGTGTAAAATATCGTCCTAAAGTTACACAGCTTTGGCTAATAGTCTATACATAATTAATTTGTATGTGTCACTTGTTGCAAACCTACAGTACTTTGGCATAAGGGGAATTTCTGCAATCAAAATATTATATATGGAGATGTATTCGTAAGACCAAGTAATATGACCATTTCTCTCAGAATGAAATCCTTAATTTCTTTTGTGAATTCATATATAAATATTAGTTACTCACGAACAGGAATCAACAACGATTTCGATGTAGCTCTCTTTCTGAACAACATTTTCCATATTTTTTTAAAATTTCTATGTTATTATTATAATATTTAATTTTCAAGTTATAAACTAAATAAAAACTCATGTTTCTATAATTTTCAATTTTCAAGTTATCAATAAAATGCAATAAAACGTCCTCATTTCTGTTTATTGATCTTCTGCACGAATGAAGAACACATTATTGTGTTGTAAAAGAAAACTAATATAAAATATTATCATTCCTCGTCAAATTTTATTCGAGAAAAGTTGTTTGATATTTACATAAAGCTTCCTTTACGATTGAATCGACGGTGGAAGAGACGATCAATACAAATGTAGTAGAGATACCATTTTGTTTAGGTTTCCATCTTTTAATTCTGTACCAAACAGAAGCATATCTTGATGTGCATGTTATCGAGGAAAGTGTCGAGTCAGATAAAACATGTTATTGATAAAATGAATCATATATATATATATATATATATATATATATATATATATGATTGATTTTATTGGTACCCAATATATCATATATATATATATATATATATATATATATATATATATATATATAAGTTAAGAATTAAAGTTAAATTATTTATATTAAAATATACATAACAATATATTCAAGTAAAGAATTCATTGTTTGGAGCAAGAAATATATGGAAAAGAATTATGTTTATTTCCTTAATCCATAAATTTTCAATAATGGCACATATCATCAGAGAAACTGAAATGCAATTAGCAAAATTGTCACCTATGAATAAACATATATTTTGCTCATTAGCAGATATATTGAAAAGGTTATTTAAAAGGTATTTAAAAGTCATAGACAGAAGATATAATGTTGGCTAGGATCGTTTTCAAAATATTATCTCACTGTAATATTTAATAAGACAATTTACTTGATTATCTAATCTGTGATTTAACTCATTAAAATATGTATATATATTTTATTGATATATTTTCAGTATTTACTTCGACAGTGCCCAATAAGTGAATAGATATAGGCAGGCAGTTATAAAACAATTAAGTAACACAGAAAGTTTACGTTAACATAACAACATGTAAGAAAATAATAAGTAAAAATAGATGTATATGTTGTAAAAACAGCAACAATAATAATAATGATAACAGTAATAATAATGATAACAGTAATAATAATAATAATAATAATAATAATAATAATAATAATAATGATAATAATAATAATAATAATAAATAAATAAACTAATACAAACAAAATTATAAGCAGACGTCTCTAAAAATCCAAATTAAAATTACATCAGCTTTCAACACACAAGAAAAGATCGCCCATTCTTTCCAAAAACGAACAAAGAAAGAAGTGACTTATAGACCAAGTGTATTTTTTCATGATAAAGACGTGACCAGATCTGCGAGATCTGAACCTCATACAGAGAATTTTTTAAAGATTGTCAAAAGTCAACGATCTATCGAAAGAATACGACAACTGCTTCGGTGAAATTGGCATCGTGCCAACAACTGATAATGTCAGAGTGAATCTAAAAATAATTCTAATCAGTCATCCCCAAAGATCAGTTTCTTTTTCTATAAAAGAAAAACTTAAAAACAAATTTGACCTGAAGTGTATAAGTGGAAAAGTGTCTATTCCAAAATGTTGTACGTCACGAATATCTCAAACAAAATACTTTGGAATGACCAGAAAATGACATACGCTCAGTACTTAACACTATCCCTATGAATAATATAAAATCGATAATTATAAGAAAGCTACAGCGGACAAATCAAAACACAATACGTTACATAATTTTATTAATTATAGGAGACTACAACTCACTGTTTTTAAAGACTGCCTAGCGACTATACACGGTGAACCAAGTGCAAAAGAAATCAAACAATTACGCTCAAACAGACGGTTAGAATACTACTAAAATAAGTTCTCTCGTTTGGAATCTATGAAATATTTGGTGAATACCTGGCATCCTGTAGAATGTGCCATCCTAGCAAAATCAAAAGAGATAATTAAGAAATAGACTGATTTTTTAAAGACAAAAGTACTTATAAACATCCAACCATATTTCACTCGTTTAAAAAATAAATCGTACATCATTTTGTAGACGATATAAGTTTTTTTTTTTTAATCTACATGGAATTCCTGGAGGGATTTCCGTGGAACGTTAGGAGTGCTTTACTCTCTAACAATCTGAGTTTTAAAACTCGCATATTTTATTATTTACCGCAACCTTGTCAGAATACTGAGAGACTTGGTCATTACAGTGCAACATTAGTTTGGTCATTTACTTTATTCTCTGGTCTGTGGATAATGGTCTGTGGGTTAAAGAAAGGAGTCAATCCTGGGTGAAAGTGCAAGTTTTGTGTACTTCTTTTAGTGCTAATGTTAGCACTGGGAGAGAGATTCTCCCTCAAGACTATAGAGCAGAATGCCTCATATCCATCTGTCACCTTATAGCAACCAACGAGAGAATAGTCTCTAAAAAGTTAAGTGAACCCAAGTCGAACTGGGGTGACCAGATTCACGTTGAGTGCCACTTGTTGAAGAATCCCGAGATAGATCTTGTCGAATTTGCTGATTACATGGTGTGTAGTTCCGTTTCTCTGGGTATCTATGAGAGTGTAAGTTCCGCATTTAAAAGTGGCCTCATGTCTTATTTTGTTCTCGTAGAGAATAAAGTAAATTGGAACAAGCTCAAATTATCCTTAATCAAATGACATAGTCAATCGGATGGACAAATGACTAAAATCTTTGACTAAATCTTTAAAACGTAATGAAGAACAGCTACTCATACGGTTAGATGTAAACATGCTGTCGCCAAGAAAATGTACGTTGGCTTCTACAAAACAAATAATGAAAATAATCGAATCAAAGCAATTTCATGTTCGTATGTTATCACTCTTGATTACTTTTTAAAATGATGGAATCGTCCGAGTATTGATCATGCAATGCAGAAAAGTATTTTATTCGGTTGTTGTTGTTGTTGTTGTTGTTATGGTGGTGGTGGTGGTGGTGGTGGTGGTGGTGGTGGTGGTGAAGGATGAGGAGGAGCATCATACATTCGTTTCGCAGGAATCAGACGATTGGCATTCGTTTCCCCATTATCTTTCTAGGCAGAATGTTTTCTAGAAAGACATCAGCTAATGACAGGAATGATTACGTGAAGGTTGCCTAAATCTATAAGGGGGTATGTTCTTGTGAAACGAACTGGATTCGACTAGGTGTATTAGGTTGTCAGTCCAGTTGAACATCGTCACTTCATAAACGTTGACGTTATAGTGGAGTAGATCAATATGTGGAAAATACGATATGATAGATAAACATATGTAGATAAAAATAAGTAAATATATGTGATTATATATATATATAGATGAATATATATGGATAAATATATGTGAATAAATATATATGTGGACATATGTGTGGATCAATATATGTGGATAAAAGTATGTGAATATATATATAAAGATGAATATATGTGGAGAAATACATATGGATATATGATTAAACATATGCAGATAAATATATTTGAATAAACATATATATATATATATATATATATATATATGTGTGTGAATAAATATATATGGCTAAATATATGTGAATAATACTGAGCGAGAAACTTTGGCCGATTATCGGCTTCTTTTAAGGCATGCACTTATTAGGGTTGTAACTATCATTCTGTTGACTCTCGGGTATATATCCGACATAGCTAGGCACACATAATCAACCGAGAACCACATCCGGATATATAAAAACATATAAAAGATTAGCGGATATATATACTCAAGAGAAAAAACAATGAAAAAATGCTGTTGTCACAACCCTAGTAATTATTGATAAACGTTCTATTTCTTTATCAATGTATATTTTAAAGACTGTGCTACTCTTTTAAAGATTTTATTTGTTCGACTTATTAACAATTCATCAAATCGAAAGAGGAAGGAAAATAACTTATGCGCGTATTAAACGGACTTTCTATTTTTCTTTCGGGTAAATTTACGGTTACGACCTTTCCGAAGGTGTCATACGTGACTAAAATAGATTAAACGTCTATTTTTTTGTTTGTTTGTACACTTCCATTAGCAAAAACTGCAATATTTCAATCACACCTACCGGTATTACTGTCTCCGCCGTTGTTACTGATAATGTTTGTAGTGGAGGAGGGGGGAGGTAAGATAAGGAGTAGTAGGAGTGAGAAATCAGATTTCTTAGAAAGCTCACAAATTACGTGTTTCAGAATTTTTGGTTTGCATGCAGCCCCCCCCCTTCTTGTTAGTTGAAGCCATTCGTCAGATGTGGACATGTTAAATTGCATATTATTACGCCACCTCCCTGATCTGAAAGCAGCAAGGTTCAGCGGTTGTATACAAAGTTGGGAAAGGTAACGCTCATTACATACAAAGGAATTGCAAATGCGCATAAATCATCTAAATAAGACATATTGTATAATAGCTATGTAGTCCTGGGCCATTTAGGGGTGCACTTAGAGATTCAGAATTTTTTTCATTTTCTTTCCTGTAAATGTTACATGACAACACATTAGATTTTATGTGCATTCTCTAACGTTTTTCCCTACAGGAAAACACACAAACCCATACATAAAGATACCCACAGACGTTGAGTTTTATATGCATCGACTTGTGCTTCTCATTTATTAATTACGTTTTTGTGTTTGTTTTTCAGGCCTTGCAATCTTCTGTTCACAGTGTGAATCTGAAAACCTCCCAACGTGTGAACCATATCCCCCATCTTCTACGAATTGCACTCACTGCCAACAGATGGATGATGAGACCAACCGGTGTCTTATATTCAAGGAATATAAATACTGTATCACCTTCACCAAATTTGTTAACGGTAAGTACAAAAATACGTAAACTTTAAAACATTTACTGCTTATATATATATATATATATATATATATATATATATATATATATATTATATTATATATATATATTCTAAGCTAGTCTTATGGAAGAATTCTTTTTGAGATGACGTCTACTATTATATTAAAGCCGAGTTAATCAACGTTTGTTTCCATAAGTTTTTTTATATACATTCTTTAAAATAAATGCTAAAATATTCCTTTATTTCGGCATTGTATTATGTTTGAAAAAAATCCATTTTATTTAATCAAATTAAGCTTTTCTTGATGTATTTACATATCAAACTAGTTATAATTTTGTGGAATCTGAGAAATAATACTAAACTCGCTGGATACTGGAAGTTAAATGCCTCCTTGCTGTATACGAGACTTCCGAAAAATGCTACAATTACTTATGCAGATAACTTTAGTGGAACGGTTACGAAAAACTATAGATACAGAACTAGTTTAACAGAACATATGTAGCAAGGCTACTGAGCATTGCGAGGAGGATCATATACCTAGAGCTAGGCTAAGGAAAGTATCCAATGAAACGTTGACGCTGATTTACCTGGCGATTAGATTAATTCGAAAATCCAAAGACCCGGATGAACGTATTTTGGAATCGATGAGGCTAGAGCAGTTGTTTGTTAGTGCGCCAGGTCTTAACTGTGTTGAAGCAGTTTTTTTTTCGCACAAAGAGATGTTGCTAGCCCATCCTTTCCACATCGATATGGTCACGGTACGTTCTCGACCGAATTTCAACACCTTGCACTCACATGTCAAACATTCTCAAAAAGAACACGTCTAACTACGGCCACAACAAAGAACTTTCTCTCTTTCTCTCTCTCTCTCGCTCTCTCTCTTTCTCTCTCTACTTACCAAAAACTAAACGAAACTTCATTGAAATAAACTGTATTTATTGGATACAACGAGCCTGCTTCTCAACTAACTGATACATGATTGTCTGCAAGTCTAGTGTAAACAAATACCTGAGACAACCAATTCCCCTTAAGTAAAGTTCTACTTACCTCAGCCAATCTTTCAAGTGCTACTGTGAAGAAGATCATAATTGTTGATCTCTTTAACGATTATCCCTGAGTGACCCACGGACCTTGATAAGGTGTGACCTATCAGTAAAAAAGAAGTCTTTATGATTCTGTGGGAATTTGGAGAGGAAAAAAACTCTCGTTTTTTCAGCATTAACGCACATTTCTTTATAGACACCACAAAACATATTTAAATTAGATAAAAAAAATAATAATAAATAATAGATAACAAAATTAATACGATATGGAAACCATTAATTATAAACAATAGATAATATACACATGTAATAACTAAAAACATATATATATATATATATATATATATATATATATATATATATATATATAATTAGTCATAAATAATGTTAACAATCTTAAAATTCGTACTAGGACCCGTGGTGCAGTGGTTAGGGTACTTGAAAAAATTAATTGTAAAACGTGATATTCTCCTGAAGCTTGAAGGGTGAATCCTCAGTGTGGGCGACCGAAAAATACAATTGCGAATTACTTACTATTCAGTCATGACGGAACAAGAACACGCAACCCCCATGAAGTAATTAAAGGGTTCCGCTCAAAATTCTGTCCAAATTCCCGAGTTCAACAGAAGGTTGGAGGTTATAATTGAACCACCAAAAATAGTCGTAATCCGGAAAATACCAGGACTGTAGAAAAAGAGAAAAATCTATTGTGTAACAGAAAATCATTAAAAATGGTTATCTAGAGGGACGGAGAGGAATAGAAGCTGCACACACGTGTTGTTACTTAGTCTTGAGAGAATATTACGAGTCGTTTCCAGATAACACTCACTGATGCTGATGAAAACCCCTAGTGAGTATATAATAATAATAATAAAAAGAAGAAGAAATTGACTTGTAAATCTGATTAAGCCATTTATGGTTATTGGAAACCTTTTTGTTATGGTTATTGGAAACCTTTTTGTTATGGTCATTGGAAATCTTGGGACTATAACAAAAAACCACCATGAATGGCTTAATCAGATTAACAAGTAAATTTCTTTTTTTTTTTTTTTGTTAATTTTTTGTTAGGAACAGCGAAAGTGTCAAATGTTAAGCTTGAATGTCTAAACCAAAGCTATCGAACAATAATAACAATACAATGCCAACACATCGAACTATAAGAAAACCAATGTGATTCCCATTGTAATTGAAAAGCTTGAGACCATAACAAAAAGCCACTATAAATGGCTTAATTTCTTTTCCAATTCTACAAAGGCTTGCCTTTTAGGAACGGCGATTGTGTTAAATGAATGTCTAAAGTCAAAGAGATTGACCTGATGCTCAAGAAAAATACCAACTAAAAACATCAAAAGGTTTAGACTACTATATAATAATAATAATAATAATAATAATAATAATAATAATAATAATAATAATACCTGGGACAGAAAGAGATCATACGGAAGGAACGATAGGGGTAAGACAACGTAGTAGAGAGACCAAGGATTAATTGCTTATTGATAAGACAATACTTCGGGATTTTAAAAGATCTACAAATCTATGCATTTCATGCATCGATTGCCGCAAAGCATATGATCTGGTTGTACATAGCTGGAATGTATGGAAATATTTCGTGAATGCGTGAGATTTTTTGGAAAGAATGTGAAACAATGGAAAGTGTCATTGACATCCAACGGAGAGATCTGGTAGAAGGTCCTATAGAGAGAGGGATTTTTCAAGCTGGCTCCTTGTCGCCATTGTGTTTGCTTTGAGTATGATATTCTTATCGTTAATACAGGGTGACCAAAAAAAAAAACGGGCCCAAAATCTAATTAGGCCCTGTTTCATAGTGTTTTGTCTGAATGAAATGAAACTTTGGTCATAACTAGTTTATTATATTCAAAACATCACATCAAAACACAAGGGTCTTTGGCCGTTTTTTCTCCGTTCTACAGCATATGTTCTAGATGGCCTCCATTTAGCTTTTGTTTTTGTTTTTTGGTCGCCCTGTATTACGAAAGGTAAATGCGTGTTTTGACTAGGGAAATAAGCACTAGTTTAACCATTTATTATTTATGGATGACTTAAAGTTGTATGCAAAGAACAGAAGCCAGCTAAGTATGCTTGTGAGGACTGCTAAAATGTTCGGTAATGGCATAGAATTTGGCATGAAAAAGTGTGGTGTTTTGAAATTGAAAGGGGGAGAAATTGTTGAAAATGAATGAATAAAGCTTTTAAATAAGGAAATGATAAACGTTTGACGAAAAAGGATAGACTTACTAAGGAATTGTAAAAGAAGACTAAAGTTGGTTCTTGGGTCGTGATTGAATGGGAAAACAAAATATCTACAAACACATGGGCAGTGGTTATATTTCGATATGGAGTGGGTATTATTCAATGGAAAGAAAATGATACAAGATATGAAGAGAAAGACAAAGAAAACGATGACAATGAATGCAGCTAATCAATTAAAGTGCGATGTCGACAAGTTATGTGTGAAAACAAAACAGAAAGGATGAGGATTAATAGATGTGGATGCGTAAAAAGAAGAAAATAGTCTGAAAGTTTTACTCTCCAACAGTAAAAAAAGCTTATAAAGCCTATGTGTGTCAAAATTTGAAAAATTGCAAGTGGACAAACTAGAAGGGGGCAAAGAATTTTAGGCAATAAAGGAACAAAAAGCGAAGTGCTTTGAGAAGAAAATGTATTGTTAATTCGGTATAAATCTTACAGAGGCAGTGGATAAGGTGAAAACCTGGCGATGGTTGTTAAACTGTTACTTAAAGGTTGAAACAGACGTCCTAATATGTGTTGCATAGGAGTAAGCGATCAGGAGAAATTATGTGAAGTATCACATTGATAAATCGGCTGAAAATCCTCTGTGTCGATTGTATGGGCAAAAAGGTGAGAATATGAGAAGGTAGCTCAAAAGAAGTACAAGAGGCGGCATGACAATATTGTGAGAAAAGTACATTGAGATACGCATTAGAAAAAAGAGCTGAAAATCAGTGAAAAATGGCATGAGCATGTTCCAGAAAGGATTAGTGAAGAATGATAATGTGATATTGTGAAATTATTGTGTGATATGAATATCCAGTGTGATAATATCATGGAAGCAAGTGGACCAGATTTATTCTTGTTGAAATCAAGGAACACATAACAATAATTAAACAGTGCCAGCTGATATGAATACGGAGAATAAAGAAAGGGAGAGTTGAAAAGGGAGATGAAAATATTGTTGAAGTTGAAGCAGGGAGAAGTACCTATTGTGATGAGAGCCCTGGGGAGTGTGACAAAAGGATTTGACAAGTAAATTGAGAAAATTAGGATCCATTGCAATGTTGGAGTACTTCAGAAGGCTGCCTTGAACCACCAGAATCTTGCGGAAAATGCCGGAATACTGCAAATAGAAGATGCTAATAGTCTGTGGTCGCTTGTTATGATCGGCCTATCAGCATAAAATCGACCAGACACAAAATGTGACAAAAGAAATAATAATTAATAATAATTAACACTCCTACTACTAATATTACAACTAAATAATAAATTATAATAATTTATAATAATTAAAACGATTACTATTAATAATAAAAAAATGAAGATATAAATAATATAAAAGTAAAGAAAGTTAATAATGGCTCAACATCTATTATACAGTTTATAAATTTTCGAATGAAATCAAAATAAAATACTTGCCACAGATCTGTCTAATAACTAGAGTAAAACTAAATCTGAGAAAAAGAAAACTTTTAGTAGGAATAGTGACTTGGGAGTTTCTCTTCCATTTCCAACTGGCTGATCTCATATCTAGTCATGCAAGCATCATGTTGATCGACTCTGACAATACAATCTCTTCTGTAAGACGATCCAATCAATCCGCTACTACGCAAAGACGGTTAACGACGTGGCCCGTTCTATAACCTTTTCGTTTTGCCATATTGATGCAGCAACGCTAAAATAACCTGCCAACGACCCCACGTGCATTATTCTTTGCTTTATCTCTACTTAAATCCGTATAAGTCACTTAATGCTACACTAAGACAATTTGTTATCAACAATCCACCATCTGTAAAGATAAAACCGCTTCATTGTCGAAAATGCAAGGAAAAAATAGCATTTTTTAAATTGATATTCGTTTTATTTATTTAAAAAAAGTTATCTGAATTTGTTATTTCGAAAAACAAAAAAAGGAACAGTTTAAATTGTTACTGCAAAAAATTAAATAAAATGGCTTAAAACTCTCGTTTGTATTTTCTAATAGAAAATATTCAGTGGACTATTATTTCTTATCATAAGAAAATTGAAAATATTTGTTTAAAAGGTATAAATTGTTACAATTTTTAAAAATAGAGAATATACATATTTTCTTTTACAGTCAACATAAGTGACAATGAAAAGTTTTGCGATAAAAAAGACGAGTTTTTCTAAATAATATTAAACCTTTAATAAATGTATTATTTTAATAGGAATATTATTATTAAAGTAAATTATACATATGGATTGGAAAAACAGGAATTTTCTCAGACTCCCCTTAGTTCCTTTATGATATAGTACAAATTATTTCGAAAAGTAAAAAAAGATAAGTCATTGAAAATATATCAATAATTTTTTAGACGACATCACGCATTCTTGGATCTAAAGCCTTTCTTATAGACATCCGACAATACTTTGAGGCCAAGTACAGTGGAACCTTGCGTTTCGTTCTGAAGAGCTGTTCGGAAACTGAAAATATTTCCCATAAAAACAATGGAAAAGAGATTTATTCCTTCACAACCATATGCTAGATTCTTATTGATCCAATTCTATGATTTTTAAAACTACGTATATTGACCAATTTCTAACACATTTTTAATTTTTTTTATTATAGCAAGTATTTAAAAATATGGTTAACAAAATTTAAACAGTCCAATATCAATAAAAAACAGGAAGAGCAATCTGCACAGAACGGTTAACTTTTCATCATCTCGGAATGGTTCGGTTTCCGTCTGTATAGTTAAAAAATCGACAAATTTCCGTCTTGAACGTTTTGTTTGAAATCCAAATGTAGACGTTTATGAACGAAATTTGACTGTGTATAATTCTAACAAAAATGTTATTCGTTAATGCACATTCAACTCTTTTCCTCTTAAACACGAATTCATTTATATTCTCTGACTACACAGATTAAAAAGAAAAAAATATCACTTAAGAAATTCGCGAAATTGTTACAACGACGAAGGTTGAAGATAAGGGAAGCATTCTTTGCATTTCAATGGACTTCAAACATTCTCTCTTTCAATTGAAAATTCGTTGAAAGCGATTCTTGCCCGTAGATTACTATTGCTGTGGGATATCTTCCTTGCAGACTACAACATGGTTATCTTCAAAGACAATGCCAAACACTTTCACGTCCCATAAATAATTAAACTTAAATTATTTTAGATGAAAATGGCTTATGGCTTTATTAAGTAATGACTCAATATTTAAAAATAAATCACGATTAAGAAATGTAAAAAGTTAATACACAAGAAATGCTGACCGCAAGCGAAGCCTTATTTCAGTTTCAGAGAACTACGCACTACATAAACATATCTTTCTTCGCTCTCCTCTAGTTAAGAATTTATAAATGAAGTAATATGTGGATCGTCTTAATATATTTCGGCTAAATGTCTCAAACATGCATACAACGTCTTGATTTCACAAGACATGAAAACAACCGCTTTGATAAGAATACATGCGAGGCCAAATTAACAAAGTTGGAACTTGATCTGGATCAACACTGTCTTTCTTATTTATTAGTTGCGTTACAGACGAGAAGTGACACCTGAATCAATGCAGGGTCATTTTCCTCTATCGGTAGCATTCTTATGTAGAAGTCGCAGTTTGTCTTGGATTAAAATTACCTAAAATCTGCAGTTGCAAAACTGGATCTCTCATTACTTGTTTTGATCTTTGTCTATTCATCTGGTATCGTAACGCCGATAACCTTCCAAGACATATCTCACTAAACGTCATCATGAGAACTAATCTGGATATTGAATGATATTGAAGACTTTTGGAAATCTTTCTCTCTCTCTCTCTCTCTCTCTCTCTCTCTCATATATATATACTAAGAGGGAGTCCTGACGTTGCCTGGGATTGAATGAGGATCTACGAGTCCTTTATTTATTGTCATCGAAATCGGCGAAATCGCCTACTTATTTTTTAAAAATCAATTAATTGCATATATATATATATATTCATAGTTCAGAAATAAAAGTTTACAAGATGAAGAATTTTGTAAACTTAAAGTGAATGTATGAATATTAATGTAAATATTTATAGGAAAATCCTAACCAAATAAAAATGCTCAATGTTCGAGGTAGAGCACCGGTATTTGAAGGAAGTTCAAGTTTTGTCTATATAAATTTTATTTTGCCTTGTTTTCCCTCTGAGGATAAGAGCCATTCTTTCGAATTCCATGTAATAAGAAAATAATCTTTTATAATCCGTATCCATTGTTTCGAATAATAAATGTTGTAGAGTTTATTTTGAAAATTTTTTACTTTCTTCATGAATATATATATATATATATATATATATATATATATATATATATATGTAAATATATGAAGAAAGTTGAAATTTTTGCCAATATATATATATATATATATATATATATATATATATATATATATATATATAAAAATATAACACGGAAATTACATAATTAATGTTATGTTATTGCTCTGTTTATCACATTGAGCTCTCATACCCGGTTTTCCTCCTGGAATTATTCCATTATAACACTATATATATATATATATATATATATATATATATATATATATATATATATATATATATATATATAAAGAAATATATAAATGTTGCTTAGAAACGTGCATCAAATCCAGCTTGCGGGAATTCCGAATTTTGAATCTTGATTGAAATGCCTGATTATATCTATATGCACATATTTATATCTGACCGACCACACACACACACACACACACACACGCGCGCGCGCACACGCACACACACACGCGCACGCACGGGCGCATACACATATTTAAGGTTTAAATTAGTTTAAAATTTTATTCTAAATTAAGTGTACATACAAATTTCCATATGATATTTACTTTTAATTATACGAACTGCACATTGTTATAATTAAATTGGAAAATTGTTTTCTAATTTATTTTTGAAATTGAGTAGAAGTATGTACATATATGTATATGTAATCTCTAATATATATATATATATATATATATATATATATATATATATGCGTGTATATTATACATAGAGAGAGAAGGAAAAAGAAATAGCGAGTGAGCGATATAAAGAGGGAGAGAGACAGAGAGAGAGAGAGAGAGAGAGAGAGAGAGAGAGGGTAGAATTGTAATCAAAAGCCAAGAAAGACAAAAGAGATAGCTAGATACATGGAAAGTATCATACTACTATCCGTGAGTTAATCGAAAGTTCTTGCCGTAGAAAAGCGGACGTTTCTCTGATGAAACGGTTTACTTCCCGCCGGCGCCAGGAAATCACAAATTGTTTCACCGGTCAATAATCTCCTCAAATAGTCGCTTGAATGTGTTCAGTGGCCAAATCTAATCAGAGACTGAAAGAAAGCATCGCTTTATTTGTGTCTCCGTTCGTTCATCCATACGTAATACGGACGTTCCATCTATATTGCTCTTGTGACGCATTTCAACTTCCGTTTTGATCGCGCATGCGTATCTGTGAAACGACTGTTTCTATCCACACATGCTCACACATTGCTGCTGTGATTACAAAATAGTCGTACAGTTTATCTGATTTATAGCATATCAACTCTTTTAAAGATTACGTGAAAATATGAAAATTTGACTTGTCATAAAACATACTTATTCTATTTTGTTCGAATATTGTATGCGCGCAACCTTTTTTCGAATTACATCCTACTATCTCATAGACATATAAAAAGTATATATATTTGTAATATATTAGATCATGACATGACTTTGTCCGTATCCTAATTTTCTGAAAGTTAAGGATAGGTGTTACTTTTTATTTATATATTATTAGATTGAACCCGTATAAATTCTATTTTACTTTCTATTTTAATCTGCATATTTTATTATTAATAATGATAATAATCAATATTGTCTTGCCTAGATTTATCAGGGTCCTTCGACCGTTGTCTTCATTTTCTTTATGATAAGTTACGTCCATTATATCTGCATATATTATATGTCTCTGTATCATTCTCTCTCTCTCTCTCTTTGGGTGTGTCTCTGTTTCTCGTTCTCTCTCTCTCTCTCTCTCTCTCTCTATATATATATATATATATATATATATTTCAAAATAGCTAGTATACAGAATTAATGTATAAAAGTGCAAGTGAGTATACTGAAATAATGTATAAACGTGCGATAAATTGAATCCCCACGCATGCGAAAACAAACCTAACGACAAGTGAAAAGAATATGAAATACACTGGATAATAAAGGTTTTAACATCATTTTCCTTAGATTAAATGAAAAATCCTTCATATGGAATTCGTTGAAAGAAATTGAAAAAAGACGAAAAGAAAAATACAAGTAGGGTTTGTGTATTATACAGGTCTTCTTATTTTTTTGGATTAACAGCTTAAAAAATATCAAGAAATACTAATTAATTGAGTAAGTAATATTTAATGGTAACCTTTTCGAATCAAATCTTTAAAAAATATTAAAGATCTCCCCCAAACACGTTTTGAAATATTTCTACATATTTTTAAATGTTTGAAACTTATGATCCCTCAACTTGGTTCCCTCTTTTTGCACCCCCGCCACCAAACTTGAAAACAAGCTAACGAGTTACATGGCCAAGAAGTGGATGCTCACTTTACGTTAAATCTATACAGAAAAGTGATCCCCACTCTAAAATGTAATCTTTTTTATGATTTAAAAAGAATAGTTCTTTTTATTATCTTTAAAAACCGTTGAAACCCATTAGCAAAACAATCTGGATTTTGGTTCCTTTTTAGGAAGTAAGCTACTCTGGTGTAATTCATAAAAAATACCAAATATTTTTGTTTTCAACGTATAAATTGAGCAAGTAGTTTTTCTTTTGTTTTGTTTCTTTTTTCATTAGAGAAACGATTCTAACTTGCAATTAAAATACAGTCGAATTTTTTTTATTTTTTGCGGCACTAAAAACGTACATTTTTTATATTCGGTTTTATATAGATTTGTTTATATTCGAATTCTTAAAAAAATAACAGACAGAAATGTTAGGAAAAATTAAATACCGAAAAAGACCATTCGTAAAATCCTGATAGATTATTTCTGTATTTTATTATTTGGAATACACAAAAGTTAAAACACTTAAGCGGAAGGATTTTATTTATTTGTAACGCGAACCCATTAAAAATATTTTTTGTTTTATTTGTTTATATTCGTTTTGTTCATGTTAGGAGGGTAGAAAAATATAATGTAAAAATAAAAATAAATAAAAAATCTGTAAATTGCCAATTAAAAAAAAGCTTCTATGGCTTTGTTTTTAATTATTTACGCACGCGTAGAATTTTTGAAGACCAGAAGTCGTAAACCAGATGGACGGTTTCAACATCCAAGCAAGACGATTTGAGTTTTTTATATATATACATTTTTACATAGGCATCGCCACTTATCAAGGCCAAGATGCCACTCGAGGATAAGGGTTAAAGAGTGTACAGTAGAAATTGGACAATATAGTAATCGTTAGTAATGGAAATTCGGTAAATTTTTTAACTTATATGGAACGGCTCATCAAAAACTTGTTTACGTTAGACTTGAAGAAAACTATATTGTAATACGCTGGAAAGCAGGAAAACGGAAGACAATTCCACAGGCGTGCACTTCTAAGAAAGAAGCTTTGTTCATGGAATCTACGTTTAGGTTTAGGCACAGATAAAGAATGAGGGAAACTATTAATAGTGTTTTCTGCTAGATGGGTGTTTCTTGTAAAAGTTTGACGAGGAGGGACCATAAATTAGAGGCCAGTCAAGCACTCCCCATGAAAATAACGATAAAGCAGAGACAAACTGTGAGAAAGAGGTTGCAGGGAAGAGAAAAGGACATCCCCTACGAGGTTACGAAATCTATTTTGAACTCTATAAAGGCAGGATTTCAATTTATGCCAGATGAGGATCAGTGCGTTGATGATGTAAAGATAGGAGCTTAGTTTTAGATGCATTAAAAGTAACAAGCCACCTCTTTCCCCATTGTACCACCTGGTATAGATCAGAGGAGAGAGAATCGGAGAGAACTTAGTCGTTTACGGTCTTAGATGTGGTACCATAGATAGTAGTGTCATCAGCATAAATGTCTATGAATGATGTATGGATGTGATCTGGAAGATCATTAATGTAGATCTTTGGAGTTTTATATATATATATATATATATATATATATATATATATATATATATATATATATTCTAAGTTTTATGTATGCTTTAAATAAAAAATTTCCTCGAAACAGATGTGTATAACTTTAATATTTTGTATATACTCTGTTTAAAATACGGTTCGAAAATTATGTAAATAGTCACAAATAAAGATATATAGCTAAATAGATGGCTAGATGAATATATAGATAGGTAGATATAGTCAACCTTAGGCAGACAAAATAGCAGCGAGTCTTAATATTGATAACACTCTATTTCTGGCCTTCGGTGTATTTTAAGGACCCCCATGGTCTCTTAGAGATTGTATTTGTTCGATTTATTAAGCATCCAATCAAAAGGGGGAACAAAATAACTTATGCTTGTACGGACTTCATCGGTTCAATCTTGCCAATTTATAGTTGCGACCCGTATGAAAGGGTCATACGTGACTAAAATATGCCAGACGTCGATTTGTTATGTGCACTACAATTGGCCCCCAAAAATCTTAAAGCTTGCCATCGGCAATTGCTATGATTACTCGTCCAAATGTGTGTTGAAACAAAAGAAAAGTTATTAAATTGGAAATGAAATGCTTATGGGCAAATGAAATGTTTAGCAACCGCCATGAAAATCACCTATTCTCTTTTTACAGTCCTTTTCTCACAGAACTCACCTTGCTCGTTTCTCTTTCTTTCTCTCTCTCGCTCTCTCACTCTCTCTTTCTCCCCTTTGTCTCTATTTATTTACTGTATCATTATAGCCAATGATGCTCAACTAGGATCCAATAACTTATCTTTCCTTTAAAAACATTCATAACGAGAACTTGCTTTTTTGCCACAACGAAAAAACACTTTATTTTCTCCTTCAGCGTAGTTAGCGCCAGTCAGAACTTCCAGAAGCAAAACCTTCCTGGCAGTAGAATACATATCCACCGGTTGCAAACGAACTCCTGTTATGACATGCCCTCACTTATTATAAAAGCTCGATATATTCCTATAATATTTCCTAATCTTCTCTCATAAGGTTTTACCATCTATGAAATGACAATCATTTCATCTCATCGACTCTAATCAGCAAGTGAACGTGTTTAATATAAACAACAACAAATATATTCGTATTATTCTCATGAGGAATGTACGTGCATTCAGATTGTTTATTCAGATTGTTTATTTAATTATGAACGACTAATGATGAATGGAGAAAATATTAAGTTGTCTGGCATTGAGGATACTATTGAAACACAATTGCAATAGTTAAGAGTACATTGGCACGTCTCTGTGGGATGTTTATGTGTTCTATATAAAGAACGGTTAGATAGTTTATATAAAATCTAAAAGTGTATTTTGATGTAAAATTTACTACAGAAGACAACAGAAAATGTTCCCGAATATACAAGTGCACGGTTAAGGTGGCTATGATGGCATAACCACATAAAACTTTAAGCATATTCTGTAAAAAATAAATCCGAGGTTACGCCATCCGTTTTCAAACATCCTTTCTAAATAGCAAAAACAATATGCATTACAGAAATATCTCGAAATACATTTTGAATCCATTTCTCGCACTGAAACAAAAAATAATTTAGATGAAATGCTGGAATTCATTTAGTTACGTCTTCGAGGCGTGAGTACGAATCGTTTTATACGGTGATTGCATTAATTTCTATCGTGTCTTTCGTCTTTACTTTTTTTTCAAATTTTATATTTATTCGATTCCAAACGTTTCCATCTCCATCCTATCATTGGAATATTTGTTCGATATGCGCATGCGTAGTTGCTACGATTTGTAATGCAATCGTTTACAATTCTCTCTTTCCCTCTTTATATGTATGTGTGTGTGTTCTTCATACTATCTCTCTCTCTATATATGCATAACCATTACACGGTTTCTGTCACTATTTTTACAAGCCCACCCTCTCCCTTTTAATTCCCTCACCGCGTCTCTTTCTCTCTTTATATATATATATGTATATATATATATATATATATATATGTATATATATATATATATGTATATATATATATATATATATATATATATCATTAAATAATATAGACGGTTTTTGATTATTAATTCTGTTTTAGATCCTTTCCAACTTTCGTATAACGAATATATAGGTTTTACTAAAACGACTTTGTCGAAGAGATTAACCAGTTATCCCTAAAAAAACTGGGCATTATTTAACCACTTGACTAATCAACATTCCTGTTCCTTGTGTTAGGAAGATTGACACACACCTATACTTCAACGGACCAATAATAAACGAAACTTGAAATACTAGAAGTATTACTAAAAAAAACTGACAAACCTACTATCAAAAAACTAAACTTTACCAATAGTAGCAACATCCTTAAATGTTTGTAAAGTTATTAAAATGATTAACCAATGAAATAAATATGTATGCTATAAAAAAAGTATAGAAGGTATGAAAAGTACTCAAATTTACGATAAATATGGCGATTACATCAGCCAGTTCCTATCCATATTAAATACTAGCAGGGGGACTCGACGTTGCCCAGAATTGAAGGATGATCAATAATTGTTTTACATTCCCATATTTTTATTGTCATCGAAATCGGTAAAATTGCCCATTTTGTCAATCAAATCGATTGATTGCCTGCTCTAGTTGGAGACTCAACGCGGTGCACCGGGAGGAAACTTCATATAGCTCCTTGCAGTGACTTTTTCCACAATACATTGTAGTAAACATTGCACTGTAGAAAACATGCAGTTCATTTTTATAAACTTATTTTTTATATATAATGGCTTGGGTTAAAGTTTAAAATACGAAAGTCAAGTATCATGCTCCAATTGTGTCCTACACAGAAAATTTCAAACGCGCCCCTATCATATCAGAGAACCTACTGTAGATGTTCAACTTGTGTGATAATAACACTCCTGAAATGCGCTTGTGATATTAGGCTGTGCAAGGTGTAAACTTTAGTCAAAATCGCCTGTTTCTTCTTTCGTCGGATTATTTTGATTATCGATTATCGATACTTATTGAAAATACCTAAAAACACTCCCAGACACATAAGGTACATTTGTGTGAGATTCTATAAAAATTGGTCCAGCCGTTTTCGAGTTCCTAGAGAACGAACTCACAACCGCACAGCCACACAAAGTTCCTTTGATACAATAGTATATATATATATATATATATATATATATATATATATATATATATATATATATATATATATAAAGTGACCAAATGTGACTGGAGGTTTATGAACTTAAATAGATTTTTTATTCTTAATGATATTATTCTTGAATTTTAACACAATCTGACTATTACATTAGGAAATTTCTAAAAAAATGCAAAATTCAAACGATTTTTATTGATGAAAAATAATTAATTTAAATGTTGTCGATTTTCAGCTTCAGATATTTGTACTCTTACTCATGACAGATTGCAGAATCTCTGCATTGCGATTTAACTCCCTTATTTTGTTCCTGATGTTTTTCTTCAATTCTTGCAGGGTTTGGGGTTTGACGTTTCGAAGTCTGCCAGCTCGTGGAACGATATAAGGGAGTTAAATCGTAACCTAGAGATTCTGCGATCATGAATAATGTTTTGGAAAATATGCGAAGCTGAAAATGGGCAACATTTAAAAGGCATTATTTTTCATAAATAAAGATTGTATGCATTTTGCTGTTTTGTTGTGGTTGCTTTTTTAATAAATTTCCCAATGCCTTAGTCAAATTGTGTTCAAACCCCTTCAGTGACTTTTTGGACACTCTGTACATTGAATAGTAAATATTAAATATATATTGAACATATAGCATTAGCATTAAGTATTCTGGATATGTTTCCATGCTGCAGATAAAGTTGACTCAACGATCAATAGGTTATATTAGTAAGATCTGTTGAGTAATAATTGAGTAGATTAAAAAAAATGAAAACATATTAATTAAAAATTCAAATACAATTTTTAAACATTGTAAATAAACATTAATAATGTGCATCCATACGTATGCGAAAACAAAACTACATAAATATGTTAATAATTTAACAAAATACTAATTCAACGATACTTCAACTCGCTTATGGCTGATAGAACGACTACAAGCTACATCACATCGAAATTCCGTACATGTTCCTGAGTTTGACCAGATGCACCCAAGGTTACATATGTCGAAACCTGAGAATAGCATCCAAAATGATAATAGTTGTTCGAATGATCCCAAAATACAAATTATCACTCCTCATCTAAAAAAATGTTTGAAACATAAATTATGCAATTGTGTTAGCATGTAGCTTGATCTCTTTGAAGTATATATTTAATATTAGATTTCAACCAATATTACACCTATCATATAATTTGGCTCAGACCTCTTTATCAGCATGACAATATAGCTGCTTACAAAGTATTGATCTTTACAAAGTTCATAATTGAGAACATCGTTATAATGAAAAAAACAACCATATGAAGAAATGAAAATTTCGAACTGATCCAGAAAACTGGATCCGTTCGAATTTTTCATTTCTTCAGCTCAAGTTGACAGATTTTGATTGGGAGGGGGGGCTGCGCGTTAATGGAGGAGAATACCAAAAAAATTGTTCCATTAGCTGAATGTCGAAAATCCATAAGACCTTATATTATTAATTCAAAGTGGAAACTATGAAATTTGTGGTTTTCACATGTAAACATTGAAATATTTTAATGGTACAAATCCCGTTACTTTTCTGACATACTTCATTTAGAAATGATACTCTCCCTCTCTCTTTCTTTCTCACTATCTCTTTCTCTGACATAACACGTGATCTTGTTTAGCCAATCACAACTTCGTATTTTTCAGTTCCACTTTTCTTTCTATCATTTCGAGATATAATGTTTTTAAACGCTGTTACTTTTCTCTAAAAAATGCACCAGTGACAATAAGTATATTTAGCGTATGGTGTCATTATTTTTTTAATTAATTTAACGATTTAACTGTTTTGAACTTATTTAGGATTTCAAATATCTGGTCATGCTAAAGCAAAATACTGTATGGTTGTTCTCCGCTTGTATCTGCAATTGGTCTACGCCGAATATTGGTGCTCGCTAATCATATATTCCAACTCGATAAATCTGCTGTAAAAGAGGTTCGACGACGAGCTGAAATGGACCCATATTACAATCATGATGCTTCTTAAGAAGAGTAGTGATCTCTTATTATTGGAGCTTCTGGCCAGAAAGAGTGCACGCGCGTCATCGTACACGAATATTTCATCATCAATTGATGTATGACTTAAATGAAAGTGCACTTATCCCTTTAGGAAAAGGGATAAGTGCACTTTCATTTTTACATTGTCTAAGTGTTGTATTTCTGCCGTACTTAAAATAATGACGAAAAACACTAATGCATACAAATGTCATTATATATCTTTATTGGCAGTAGCGGAGAACGAGTAGATGTAACTGAGAAATTTAGAGCACACCTGGAAATTGACATATTGCTTTTTTTCGTCTCGATTTCCAGCCCATTCTCGATTTTATCTTCGGGTTTATATGTAGAATTCTTTCTGACACCCCCGAATTTACCTGTAAACGCTCATCCTGGAATTTTGTATTCGCAGTCATTGTAGAACGTTTAGACATAGGCTAATCCCGCCTGCAACTTTGTATATAAGGATAAGCATCGCAGATTGTGTAGTACTTACCAACAAAACAAACGCCCACGTGTTTGTGCCTTGTGTAGGCATGCGCGACAACAAAACTTGGGTTTTTATAAGCGGAAGTCTCGAGGTTGTCAGGAATCTCCGGTCGCATGCGCAAGAGGAGGGATTGAGAGAGTGGTATAAAAGGCAGGTCGAGTGAGAAGGTTGTTGTTGTTGTCATTGGACGTTACAGTGACGTGTGCGTTAGCTGTTGATTAAGAAGTTTTTTTTTGTGTGTGTGTCAGGTCGCACACCTCGGTGAAGGTGGTGGTCATAAGTCGTGCACCTCGGCGAAGGTGAAGGTCATAACCTTTGAGATTCAATCAACAATTATTTCATTTGCGAAAAGCTGTGTTTACATTTTAATCAACTGTTTTTTTCTTCCGACCACGTGTGTATCTGTACAAATACGTTTGTTTGTACCAAGTTACATTTCCGGTAGACCTCTTCTGATTTTAAAGCATGTCAATAAAGTTAGATTATATCTAAACAGCAAAAGCTTGATTTTCAGTAGTAGATGAGCAACCGAGAGGGAAATTATGAGCAGTTGCGGAGTTATGCGCTCTACCGAGTACTATTCAATTTTATTACTGATTATGTTTCCCTTTTTGGCAGAACATAATAATCTACATTTCTGTCTGTTTTTACTTGCCACTCCAATCACTTTTCTCTTTGCCCTTTGAACAATGTTCTTTTTTATAAATATAGCTTTTTATTTTTTCATTTTTTTATCTTTTCATTCTTTAAACTTATACTTCTTCGTCCAACTCGCAACCATCCAGCCTCTTCTTTCGAGATATATGTGTTACTGGAATTTCTTTTAAAGAAACAACTCTCCCTGATATTTCTCCGCACACAAGTCCCAACCCTGCGCCGACTCGCGTCCCCTTATCGTTATTCGCGCCAAAAACTACTAAAAAATGGCCGCCAGAGATCTGCCACGTTATTCATTGACTCTGCCGTACAGGACGCCTCATCCCGGCTTAACTGGCTTCAACGTCTCAGCCCTGTCGGGTGATTATGATCGAATTTGCAAACTAACACGCTCTTCCCATACATATACATACTCACACACGAAAAAAAAAGATATTCGAACAAAATCATCTTTTTCAATGTCATCCTATAAATTATACGATGACGCTTGATTCGAATGGTTGCATTAAAACATTTGCTCATCATTCATCGTTATCATGTCCAAGAATCAGAAACGCGAAAGATAAAAACAAATTTAGGAAGTAAATTGAAGGACATGGGTTTATTTTTGACAGTCTCGTAATTCTCGCTTCATTTTGTCCTTTACTTCTCACATTCCATGAGTAACGCTTCTTAAAAAGGAGGAAGAATTGCTGTTTTTCTGGGGCTGAATTTATTCATCTAACCCTTTTTTTTTTGTTTTCTAACCTTGATGTAGTATTTTTTGTTGTTTTCTAACCTTGATATATTATTTTTTTTTTGTTTTCTAAACTTGATGTATTATTTTTTTTGTTTTCTATCTTGATGTAGTATTTTTTTGTTTTCTAACCTTGATGTAGTATTTTTTATTGTTTTCTAACCTTGATGTATTATTTTTTTTTGTTTTCTAACCTTGATGTAGTATTTTTTTGTTTTCTATCTTGATGTAGTATTTTTTTTTGTTTTCTAACCTTGATGTAGTATTTTTTTTTGTTTTCTAACCTTGATGTAGTATTTTTTGTTGTTTTCTAACCTTGATGCATTACTTTTTGTTGTTTTCTAACCTTGATGTAGTATTTTCTTTTGTTTGTTTTCTAACCTTGATGTATTATTTTTTATTTTTTTGCTTTCTAACCTCGATGTAGTATTTTTTAGTCCTGCTATTACCAGATCAGGCGGTCTGAAGAAACTGGCTTCCTGATTTAAAATTCAACCAACATTAAAGTTTGTTTGTATTATTTGCATTCTTTGGCCTAATGAATCTTGGGTGTTATTTTCACAGCGTTTCGCTCGATGTTGTCTCCGACCTTTTTCAGATGTATCAAACTCGGAAATTTTTCTCTTGAACTCAGGAATCTGCGTGTATTTTCGAACGGAACCATTTATTTAATTCACGGGATAAAAGGCTCTCGTTTATCAGGCATTACTGGGTAGAAGTTCTAAGTAAATCTCAAAGGTTTCAGCGACTGAAATTTTATTAAAATAACACTTATAGATGAGAACAGTAGCCCGAAGAATCCAAATAATACGAAAAATAAATCCTCATCTAAAAAATTCTGAATCATTAAAGTTGTATTCTTCCTTTGTAAAACTTAATCATGTTCTAGAAAATTCAAAAACAAAAATATTTTTTCTCTACAAAATAAGCAAAACAAACACAATAATGAAATATTGGAAAATGTGAAGAATATAAAGCATAAATCTTTTTGCCAACAATGATCAGATTCGACAATAAATAACCCGAAAGGGGTTGATATACCGTAAAACAAAACAATCAAATCTCGTATTAAGTGGTTTCATGCTTTGTCTGGAGCAATTTCTATTAACATAGTAAAGTATTAATATTTCTGTGTAGAATCAGAGTGCATAGTTATACTTTCCCCTTTACTGATGGGTGTATAAACTATTATACACCCATGTTATCACCGCCGTGAACCCATTTGTTTCTATGCCGATAAACATACTTGGACGTCAATGTTTATAAAAAGGTATATTTAAAAAGACAGTCGCAGAAAATAACAGAGACGAATTATTTATATAGATGGGAGAAAGACGGATTTCGTCACATTCCGACATTTTGTGTACACTATCCTCCTCATCCTTATTTCTTATTTGGGATGGTGCCCAAACTCGCTCTTTTATGTACGCTCAAAAGCCAAAGAGACAGAAAATCCCCACACAGAATGACTGGTTTCATCGACTTGTGTTTTGCGGTCACCTCTGACTTTTAAGGGATCACTCAAACCTTTCCACTTAAACACGGACCTCGTTACGTAACATATTCTTTTGTGTAAATTATTTGTGTTACTTTCTAGATGAAAGCTATGTGTGCGAAATATTGATGCATTCGGCATTGCCAGCATAGAAATCGGATTTTCGGAATCGGTACCTCTTTCCGACTTAAAGAAAGGAAAAACATTAATTTGATATCATGCCAGTTGAATTCAAAGCATTTGGTTGTCAACAACAATATTCCTTCAAATAATTCAATTCATTACTAGCTAGTACTGTTTGTGTCAATCAAAGTAATATCTTGGTATTAATTCAAAGTAATGTGTACATCTGTGCGAGTGTGCATTCGATTCGATGCCTGCACTAAACTGTGATTTCAGAAGGTATTCATTCCGACTATGAATTGTGTTATAATGGAAACATTTTTCGTTAATGATCTAAATAGCACCAGTAGTTTACTTAATTAACAAAAGGTATAAATTTATTTAGTGTACTAAAAATATTCTACATTATAAAATAATATGATATCCTATCATTATTTAGCTGATATTATATTTATATTAGTTGTAAAAATAATTAAAATAATTTATAACATGAAGCAGATTAAGTAAAAAGTTTCAGTCGATACAAATGTAATTCGAGTTTATTTTATTTATTCATTTTATACTTTGGGGTTCATAGTCAACTAGAAATGCAGGCTCTATAAGATAGCATTTCATTGTTCTTATTAAAATTCAATAAATACCGGAATTTATTTTGAAAAGTAAATGAAACGGTGACAATCTGTAAAATAGTTTGCATATTTTTATGTGCAGTATTTAAATATTTCATGGGGATTCATAAGATTTAATTTGTAACAAAAGTTCATTTGGATCTGCGAATATTTTCAATTTTTCGTCCTTTAAATTTCTTCAATTTTTCTCTTCTTCAAGTTTTTCTTTATATATATATATATATATATATATATATATATATATATATATATATATATATATATAAAAGTGAACGTGTCTGTGTGTCAATGTGTCCGTATGTCTGTCTGTGTATATTTTCCTTCGCAATAACTCTGTTAATTTTCAGTTTACAGACTCGAAATTTGATATAGAGAGTACTGAGATTTGAAAAAATCTACGTGATCGGTTTTCGGCCAGAAATTTTGCTGTTAAGGGATCAAAGTTCAACGATTTGACCTTTGAGAACTCTACCAAACTCCTCCGACAATTTTTGGTCTAAACACTTAAAATTTTAGACATAGGTTCCTTGGACATGGATCTAACTTAATAACTTGATTTGAGCCTAAAATAATAAATGTTAAGGGGTCATAATAAGGATCAAGGTTAAAAGAATTTACCGTTTGTTGTTGTTGTTGTTGTTGTTGTTGTTTATTCTCAGCATACACCTCCAAACACCCGGGTAACGCCGGGCCGAAACGCTAGTATATCTATATATCTATAGAAGCGAACGTGTCTGTGTGTATGTCTGTCTGTGTACATTTCCCTACGCAGTAACTCTGTCAATTTTTAGTCTACAGACTCGAAATTTTATATACAGGGTACTGAGATTTGGGAAAATCGACGTGATCGGGTTTCAGCCAGAAATTTGGCGGTTAAGGGGGTCAAAGTTCAATGATTTGACCTTTGAGAACTCTACCAAACTCCTCCGACAATTCTGGATCTAAGCACTTGAAATTTTAGATATAGGTTCCTTGGACATGGATCTAACTTAATAACTCAATTTGAGCCCAAAACAATATATGGCGATTAAGCTACACTGAATATTCCGCGTTTCATCCACTCTAGGATTTTTCCTGAAGAATCCTAGAGTGGATGAAACGCGGAATATTCAGTATTCAGTGTAGCTTAATCGCCATATATATATTATAAATTACTATATATATATGTATATATATATATATATATATATATATATATATATATATATATATATATATATTTAAATAAGGGAGTAGTCACCAATAATCTGTATTTTTCAACATTATTTTATTATTCCGTGTCTTGGTTTTTCATTGAGAATTATGTTTGGATCATTGTAATAATGTTTTTAAGTCATTGAAATCGTTATTACGCGCGTTTCAGACGTTCTGTTATGCGTCCTCGTCAGAAATTATTTTCAAATGTGTTGGAGATGTAAAAATTGCGATTTTCGTAGTTAATTTGAAGTTTTTCCAAGGGGTGGAGGCTTGTAAGTGTTTATTATTCATTGGCATGCTCAATTTTTATTGCTCTTTTATTGGGCTTGTGAGGGAGACCGTTGACCTGGCTGTAGTCGCTATCTCTTTCTCCTAATGACGAGGACGCATCACAGAACGTCTGAAACGCGCGTAATAACGATTTCAATGACTTAAAAACATTATTACAATGATCCAAACATAATTCTCAATGAAAAACCAAGACACGGAATAATAAAATAATGTTAAAAAATACAGATTATTGGTGACTACTCCCTTATTTAAATATACATCTTTCTTTCGTTGAAATTTCTTAACCCATTTTATATGAATATATATATATATACATTCACAGAGAGACTCGACGTTTCCTGGGATGGAATAAAGATCAACGAGTGCTTCACACTTCCAATGCTTTTATTGTCACCAAAATTGATGAAATCGTCCATTTTTTAAAATCATATTCATCTGCTTTAGTCGGGGATCCACTGCTGTGCACCAGGAGGAAGTTTGACATGCCTTCCTGCAGTTTCTCAGTTCACAATACATTGTAGTCCACATTACAGTATGGGGAACTTGTGTTCATTTTATAAAAATATTTTTATATAAAAAGCAAGTATCATGATTCAATTATACTCTAAACATTAATTTCGAATGCGCGCTGTCTCATCAAAGAACCTATTGTTGATTTTATACGCTAAGTCATTTTGCTTGTGCGATGTTAAAGGTGTTCCTTTTTTAATCGATGTGTTCGATTATCGATACGTATAGGAGGCATTCCAATACAAAACATATTGACGAACACTCCCAGACACATAAAGTACATTTGTGTGAAATTTAAAAGAAAATTGGGCCAATCGTTCCGTAGTCCACTGAGGTCGAATTCACACACATACAAAATGTCTTATATATATATATATATATATATATATATATATATATATATATATATATATATATATGAGAGAGAGAGTATTCTAATATCAATGCTACATAAATGCACCTCTTATTATGTATTTTATTAACGTTAAACGGCAAAATATTGACTTCCGGGACCAATCGGATTTTTTCCAAGATCTTAAATTATCCTACTAATAATATTTCATTTACCATCACACAGTAAAGAATAAATAAATATTGGCACAACAATCGGACTTGGTCATTCCTTTGTCCAGGTACAAAATTAACCATGCGAATCCGTGGTTTTATTTTGTAATTTTGTTGGCAGCTTAACAAATGAATCTGCTCACCATATTTACATTTTTTATTTTTATTTCATTTTTTTATTTTGGTTGAGATCAAAAATAAGTTTTTGGCTTTATTTTGACATGAACTTTTATTTCTGATAAAAAGATACCTTCTTATTACTATTAGACATTTGAAAACAGGATAAATAAAACATTTTTAACAAGAAATGGAAAAATTACACAGAGGAAATAAACTTAAAACATTATTTTCATAAAATGATTTAATGGACATTAACAAATTAAAATGATAGAAATAGACATGTTAAACCATTTACGGTCGAGACTAAACGTTCGCTACATTTATTGATTCCCGATATCGAAAACTAAAGAGTCCTCAAATATATATAATATCGTGAAAATAGAACTTATTATGATGAGAACAGACTGGAAAAATCTCATGTAAAAAGTATTTGTTTAACAAGTTTAAGAACTAAACCTAATTAATTTACATTTTCTGACTAAAATTCATCATTACTTATATTTATTTGAAAATATGCAGTTTAAAGATAAATAATTCAACATTGTTTATTGCATTATAAAGAAAAAGGATTGTAAAAAATCTCTTTTTAAAATTATTTGAAAACGGGTGCATTTTTAACTTAGAATTAAAGTCACGTGTGAATTAGTATTTAAATACATTATCAACAGATCTAAAATCTAAAACTTCACAGTATTTTTCCGGCAAAAAATACTTTTAACTTTAATTGCACATGTCCAAATGTAAAATATTTTTTCTATCTCTCTGAAAATAAAATACAGTCACTTTTGGGATAGCTTTATGAATTCCGCGGTAGTTTCCTTGAGAACTGAAACAGAAAATAAACATCGCAATACCCTGAGTCCGTGACTAAACACACTTTCTTTAGCTATTCTGAAGATGTAACGGCTTGCATTGATTTCGAGAGGTCGGTACTACAGATTTTCGAATAGTAGTGAATGTGGCTGATACATTTGGGGAGATTACATATCGCTTTTTATCACAGCTGATTGCGTTTCCAAACATTAGCTTAACCCTATGATGCATGATTTTTGCAGACATTCTACGTACCTGGCCTAACTTGTTCTTGGCTAACGTGCCTTTAAATTAAGCTTATATCTAACTTTCTGACTTTTGGAGGCAAAACATATCTTGGCCTGGTGCATGCGGCTCTTAGTCCTTTAAAGACAACAACTCAAGTTATGTAGTCTATTAACTAGTTGAATAAGTGCAATCGCCCCTAATAATTTTATGGTAATAAGCATCCTTCAAACTGTCCACTATCTGCTTTATTTCTTTTGGTATCCGCTAGTTGTATTTATTCCTGTCACACAATCCACTTCTATATTCTATCCTATCTCATCGTCTTGAGTTTTATTTCTATTTTAGTAAAAAAATATGTTGATGTATGGTTCTAAACAATATGCAAGACAGTAATCTATCTACTTTTCAGAACCGAATGCTGTTTTTAATCTGTTTCTGAAACTGTGGATTTTGATAGCATTGTCTTCCCTGTAAGACGTAACTCAATGACAACCAGATTTAGGAGTATCACAAACACTGTAGATGTTTTGGTGCTTTTGCACAGTCATTCGTACCGTTTTCTCATCACATTTCAATCTACGGACAATTTCACGATTAGATAAACCAGAAAGCTGGAGAATTATGAGCTCCTGATTATCACTAAGAGAAACTCGAGGTATATGGACTAAATGTTACCTAAGAACAACAACAGTTACGATTAAAGATGCTAAAATATGGATATTAGAGAGCCGAGTATGGTCTGATTGAGGTATAACCCTTTGTACAAAGATTAGTGTCTATTAATCTTGTATTTTACCATCTTTACTTTACTCTTCTGGAACCTGGACAACTTATGGTAGAAACATGAACGTCATGGAGAGAGTACACCAGAAATTTCTGAGACACATTCTGGCCATCAAATCACCTGGTCAAAATGATAAGACCACTGATAATTTATCTAACAAAAGGCAATTGTAAATTACTAAAAAGGATCTCAGTATTTAGTATAACCTCCATTATTACGAATTACTTCAAAAATTCTCTTCGGCATGCTTGCGACTAAGTTTTTTATCAGTTGCGAAGGAATTTTATCCCATGTACTGAAAACTGAATCAAAGTTCCTTTATCGAATCATACTGGGTTCTATCCTTGAACACTTTTTTTGCCATCCATCCCCAAAGATTTTCAATGGGATTGAGGTCCGGAGAATATGCTGGATGATCTAACAATTCTATATTATTTGAAGAAAAGTATTCACGTGCCTGTCGGAGAGTGTGTGTCGCAGCGTTGTCTTGCTGGAAAATCCAATTTCTTCCACACAGACGTGGACCTTCAGTCCTGATAGAAGCATTTTCAAGCATTGAAATGTACTTCAATGATGTTTGCCTTTCACTACTTACAACTTTAAGGTCCCAGCTGACGAGAAAGTACCCAGACCATTAAAGACCCTGCTCCACTATGCCGAGTTGAAAAAGTCTCTTTGGGTAAATTTTTATCATACCAATAGTGTTGAAATCCATCTGGACTATCTAGATTAAACTTTTTCTCATCGGAGAAAATTACATTTTCCCACTTCTCTTCATCCCAAGTCTGGTATTTGGCGGCATATTTAAGTCCGTTAGTTTTGTGTTGTTCAAGAAGACGTGGTTTCTGCAGTCGCTTTAAATGATTGAAACCCTTCATTTTCAGATACCTTCTGATGGTTTTAGGACTACATTCTGCTGCTGTTTGGCTTTTCAATCGACTTGAGCTCATACTGGAGTTTTTTTAAACTTCTTCTGATACGGCGATCCAGTGATGGGGTTATTTATTTTTTTTTTTGTCGAACTGGACTCTTTTTCTGCCCATATTGATCTGAATTTCTTTAAAAATTTGTGATGACCGTTTTGCTACGATCTACTTTGTTTTCAATGGATCTATTGGAGAATCCACCCCTATTAAGCTCAAAGATCCTTCCTCTATCAAACTCTGATAATGGTTTCCCTTTTGCAATTTATAATTTAGTAAGATGTTTTTTATCCACTAACAAGTTGCTTTTAGTGCCATAAAAAGCTTTTCGTATTCATTTTGTCAAAACTAGCCGATTTTATTAAAGTGGTCTTATCATTTTGACCAAGTGAAAATGTTTGTTTTTTAAAAAATAATTATTAGATCAGGGTTAAGGTTTCGAATGAAGCAGATTTCATTTTTTTCCATCATATTTTCCCTTTTGGCAATGGTTTCAACCATTTGTTTGATTAAAAATTTGATAATATGCGTAAACGCTTACTTTCTTAAGTGGTCTTATGATTTTGACCATATATATATATATATATATATATATATATATATATATGTTGTTTGATTTTGTTTTTGCGATACGTTTTGAATGAATTCAATCATTTACGAATGTGCATTTTTACCTAAATGCGATTTGGGAATAATTTTCCCTTTAATCAGTTTGGTATCCCCACATGGGGAGCAGCATATATATAATTTTTAAAATATAATTATCCACTGACACGTGTTTCGTCATCTACGGTTACGACTAGATTCAGCCACTCTGATGGATCGTAGACGACGAAACACGTATCAGTGGCTAATTATATTTTAAAAATTATATATATATATATATATATATATATATATATATATGCGCGTATATGTGAGTGTGTGCGTGTTTGTAAATGAGAGCGGAAAAAGTAAAAATAAAAACAATCAATATCCAGCGCTTTTTTACCTTCTTGCAAGTTGGCAAAATGCTAATATTTTAATTCGGACTATTTCCGGTATTTTCCGGCCAAATCTCGCACCGTAATGAAAAGTCAATCAGTAACAACACAAAGATGGCGACCAGAGTGTTGAATTAAGTAAACAGAATTGTTTCTTCCGTAATGCACCGTTTTGTTTTGTTTTTTTTCTATTAGTTCGTATATCAAAGAGCGAGAAAGTTCTTGAAAGCGTTTTAAAATTATCAAACACAAGAATCTATTAATTTATTGATTATTACTATTATTGACTTGATAGAAGTTCTCACACAAGTCATCATCAGTGATTTCTCATTAATAATAAACGGTGGTGTTTCTGGGGGGGGTCTAAGCGACAACACACTTCTTCAGATTTCCAGTACTCCCGATCTTTTATGACTACTGAAAAGGACTTTGCATTATTGCAAAAGCCACTTACCATTGATTCCTCGCTGGAAATGACTATTGGTTTCTACTTAAATCCTTATTACAAATTTTTAATTACAACGGAAATTTTAATCAACTTAATTCTATACTGCTTGCGCCGTCAATATCAACTATTAAAAAAATTCTTCTGATATTAAATGTAAATAATTTTGCGTGCAAGCTTTGCATACCTATTTATGCATACCTATTATTGCATACGTATTTTGTCATATCTATTTTTGCATATCCATTTTTGCATACCTATTTTTGCATACCTGTTTTTGCATATCCATTTTTGCATATCTATTTTTGCATATCTATTATTGCATACCTATTTTTGCGTATCTATTATTGCATACCTATTTTTGCGTATCTATTTTTGCATACCTATTTTTGCATACCTATTTTTGCATACCTATTTTTGCATACCTAACCAATTTTTGTGTATTTATTTTTGCATATCTATATTTGCATATCTATTTTTGCATACCTATTATTGCATACCTATTTTTGCGTATCTATTTTTGTATACCTATTTTTGCATATCTATTTTAGCATATCTATATTTGCATACCTATTTTTGCATATCTATTGTTGCATACCTATTTTTGCATATCTATTTTTGCATATCTATTTTGGCTTATCTATTTTGGCATATCTATTTTTGCATATCTATTGTTGCATACCTATTTTTGCATACCTATTTTTGCATATCGATTTTTGCATATCTATTTTTGCATACCCATTTTTGCATATCTATTTTTGCATTTCTATTTTTTCATACCTATTTTTTCATTCCTATTTTTGCATACCTATTTTTGTATATCTATTTTTGCATATCTATTTTTGTATATCTATTTTTGCCTACTTATTTTTGCATATCTATTTTTGCATACCTATTTTTGCATACTTATTATTGCATACTTATTTCTGCATACCTATTTTTGCATATCTATTTCTGTGTACCTACTTTTGCATACTTATTTTTCCATACCTATTTTGTATATCTATTTTTGCCTACTTACTGTTGCATACCTATTTTTGCATATCAATTTTTGCACATCTATTTTTTTATCCCTATTTCTTGCAAATGTATTTTTGCATCCCTTTTTTGCATACCTATTTTTGTATATCTATTATTGCATACCTTTTTTGTGTATCTATTTTTGCATACTTATTTTTGTATACTTATTTTTGCATACCTATTTATGCATATCTATTTTTGCATACCTATTTTTTCAGATCTATTTTTGCATATCTATTTTTGCATGCCTATTTTTGCATATCTATTTTTGCATACTTATTTTTGTATACTTATTTTTGCATACCTATTTATGCATATCTATTTTTGTATACCGATTTTTGTATACCTATTTTTGTATATCTATTTTTGCATACTTATTTTTGTATACTTATTTTTACATACCTATTTATGCATATCTATTTTTGCATACCTATTTTTGTATACCTATTTTTGTATATCTATTTTTGCATACCTATTTATGCATATCTATTTTTGTATACCTATTTTTGTATATCTATTTTTGCATACCTATTTATGCATATCTATTTTTGTATACCTATTTTTGTATATCTATTTTTGCATACCTATTTTTTCAGATCTATTTTTGCATATCTATTTTTGCATGCCTATTTTTGCATATCAGTTTTTGCATACTTATTTTTGTCATACCTATTTTTGCATACCTATTTTTGCATACCTATTTTTGCATTCCTATTTTTGCATACCTATTTTTGCATACCTATTTTTGCATACCTATTTTTGCATATCTATTTTTGAATACCTATTTTTGCATATCTATTTTTGCAGTTTATTTTTCATAGAAACGTTGTAAGGTTTGAATGCTGAGCTTCACTTTTTCATTAGAATCTGATTCCTACGAACATCGATTTTGATTATATAGAATAACTGTTTCGCCTTTTTTTCACACATACAGATGAATAAATCGGATACCAATGGAAATCACTCCTTATTTACAATTCTTCCGCCCTACCAAACGAATATAATTGTGCTTTCCGTTATACATATTAAGTTAGAAGATTCTTCAGACTTAATGATTCGTTTCAAATTTCTAAGTAACATGGCGTCGTTCACCAGTAAAACATGATGATTTCCATGGTGTGTACAAACTCTATGAACTGTTTTTGAAATTGAAACAGATTATTGGTTCTGAAAAACCATTTGCATATATACATATAATGGCAAACTCTTAGTATTATATTACTTTATTCAGACGAAACAATTGTAAATGTAGTTGTTTAGGTTCCATTGATTTCGTATGTATTTCTATCATCTGTGGCCACGAGCACCAAAACGTGTAACTTATATACTAGTTGTACATAACGCGTCTATTATAGAAACATTTATGTTCGTCTGTGAACGTCTGTAGTGTGTTCAGTATATTTACGTATCAATACGTATGATCGTTTAGTGTGTATAATATTCGTCGTGAGTGTGTGCGTGTGTGTGTGTGTGTGTGTATCTGTTTACACAGGGCTATGACAAGAGAATATTCTTTTCATTATTTCGACTCTCGAGTATATATCAGTGAATATCATATGTTTTTAGATAGTGATGTGGTTCACTAATGATTAACTGTGTCTAACTATGTCGGATATATACTTGAGAGTCAAAACAATGGTAAGAATATTCTCTTGTCATAGCCCTGCTGATTACACATATACATTACAGATGTAGATACAATTTCCACAAGAAATATAACAGTTTATAAACTGCTTTGCACAGACCAACGAAGAACCTATATTTTTTAGTCGAAACACATTGATGTATCTTTTGTGAACGTGTTCCTAAAAATGCGAACCATTTTCTCCTCTAACAACTCATAACAACGAAATTATATTTTACACATTAAACATTTATTCATGGTTGCGACTTTTTTTGCTCTCGAGGTGCACGCCGTTTATTTATGGTGATTACATCCTGCTGTCTTCCCAACCGAATGCTTCTATGACTGTCGACTCCAACCCTCAGACTCTAATTGACAAACTGCTTTATTCTCTAACTCTACATGTATATAAATCAAACTCTTCCTGTCTTAGATTCCCTGACGTCACCAGACATGCCACTAACACGGTCGCTGTTTTGATCTAAATTCTATTTTACCACATCAAAATTTCTGATAGCTTACATTCCAGTTTTTTTTTAATTCTACACGTCTCAAAATAATTGTTTATTTTCAAACATTCCCATTTATTATCCAAACATTTTCACTGAATGTTTCCTATTTCATAACATCTAGATCACGATGACAACAACAACAACAACAACAATAATAATAATAATAATAATAATAATAATCGCCTCGGTGACTTGGCGATGCTCGGCCCTGCTAATACATAACACACCATCTGTCATTTTCAAAAATATATGTCATTTTATTAAAATGTTTTATGTCCGCTTATCCTATTTTTATTAGCAACGACCACTATGTTTTCCACAGTTGGGCGAGCTAAGCAAAGGTCAGGTCACATCTTTATCATTTTTTCTCTTCGGTCAGTCACCACCCACCGACCGTCTCCTTATTTTATTTAGACCGGAACTCCTTTCGCTGACTGTATGTTCTATTCCTTATAATCAATGTCAACTGCTCTTTCCAGCCACCCCTTTGCCATAGCCCACAGAGATCTCATTTGCCTCTCCACAAAACTCGTCGACTTCTCATTTTTTGGTTTTACTTACCCAGTGACCTTCTCTAGTATGGGGTTACTAACACTTAGGCACCTTGTGTTCCTTAGCCATCGACCTCATTAATCACCATATTTATTCACACGCACTACGTTTGGGGATCAAAACAGCAAACCTCTACTCATAATATACCCAGTAGTCAGCCCTTCAATTACACAAGATATTTTCTATTTCTATGAGACTTCTAAGCTTTGGAATCTCAGCAACCCCGGCACAGATCCTCAGAAAAAAATCACACTTCCCTAACTATAAATGCATTGAACAAAAGTGCTTTCTAAACCTTTACCTATAGTTTCACCGCGACGTGTACGATCGTCCTAGTATCCTCACAGGGGCGCTGCAGAATACAAAATTAGAATCAACCTACAGACATACTTCTCAGAGATACTAAATATAGTACCTTGTTATCTATTATTCCGGTTTGGGATCACATTTTACTTATTGAATTGTTACATATTGATGACCTTTTTATTTTATTCTTTCTTTTTTTCTTCTCTTCTCTGTTAGAATGATTCGCAACATAATGGCTGCCATTCTAATTGTCTTCTTTTTACACTTTGTTGAGGAAGAATTACTCTGCGTTTACACAAGTCATTACACTGCAACCAGCCCCTAGATCACATACGCCGGGGAAAAAAAACGAATTTCTATGCTTGGACTATATCTCACAAATCTGTGCTTTTTTTTTTGTTGTTATTGTTTTTTTTATAAATTTAGTCTACCGTGTGTAACTCCGATGAACAAGAAAATACAATCATCAGAAATACATGTCGGGTATAGAATAACGTCATACATTCATTACTCAAAAAATGTGTATTTAACTTTAAAAGACTATTCATTCTTTGTTATATAAAATTAAACCAATCTTAGTCCTTAACTAAAAAAAAAAAACAATAGGTTTGTCTAATACTCAGAACACAATGAGCAAACAATTGCGTTTTTTCTTCTTTTTTCTAAAATAAAAAAAAGCTACAACGTTCAACTTCGATATCAAAAGTACACTTCATTTATAAAAAAACAACAACAGTAGCCTCGTAGACTTTGCTATCACTTGTGTGACTGACTGTTAAACAAACACCGCGAAACGGCCTTTGGGTCAAGATAAAAGTGTAGTACCTGTTCTTTAGATGCTACTCTTCAACTTCTTGTTCTCTGTTAGTGGAGGAGAAATCCTTCATAACTGAGACAATTCTTAGTTTTTGTTCCTTTTCTCCACGTTATATATATATATATATATATATATATATATATATATATATATATATATATATATATGATGTAAGGTGGCCATTACACTCGAACTGTGTCGTTACATTTCAACCACTCAGACCCACACGTCTGATATCGTCATAAGGAAACAAGCAAAAGAAGGAATAATAATGAAAATCGACTCGGCATTTTTTAAAGTGCAAATGAAATGCATTTATTCGTGGTTCTTTCAAAACAACGCATTTCATTATATTTCAAAAGTCTTTTCGCACACACACCTGCTATATAACATGTGCTTTTTAAAAAGTCTATCATCCGCCACCTCTCGCCGGCCCTCGTCCTCATGTTCACATGTCTGTCTTCCCCGACATGCACTTTGCTACTCTCTTTTTGCTCGACCACGTGCAGTCTTTTTTTTTTATTTAACATTTTTCTCCTCCTTCCCCTAACGTCAGCGCGTGCACACTTGCTTAATATGCATATGTGCCAAGAAGGCTGCTGCTAATATTTTCGCTAATCAGCTATCATAGAGTTGCTGCTGATTTTCTCAATCGCGCGCTATACGCACTACATATCTATATACATAAAGTAGTACCGTTCGTGTGTGTGTGTGTACAACTACCAATGACCAAACAAATATAAAGGCCATGTGTGTGTACACCTTTCCTTGTGATTAAATATTAATGCCCATGTTAGGAAGCTTCTGTCGCCGGAGACATTATATTCTATATGTACTTTCAATATATAAGATTCTTCAAACTAATTTTACATTATTGAGTTACGGTCATTAACATATCACATTCAATGAAATCTATTTAAATAATTACCTTGACGACATTACTTATTCGACATAATAGTTTTGTTTCAACTGTACTAATTAAAACATTTGTCATTATTTAGTTTATTTAAATTTAAAGTTATATTTGATTTAACTTATTATATCTGAAATCTGAAACCGTTTTATTTTCAAACCAAAAATCAGAAAACCAAAAGGGGAACTAACTCCGATAGTTTAATTGAAAAAGTACGTTATTAATTGTTTCCTGTTTTTGTTTTCTTTTCAAAATATTATTCTAAGCTGAATTATTATTTTTAGTCGCGCACAAGCGACTCTATAAGTCACTCCGCTTTTGTACTTGGCCTTTTTGGTTAAGATCAAAGGTCTGTTCTTAATAGATGCTGTTCTTAGCTTTTTAAGCTTTTCTTGGCCTTTTGCCCAAGAGCAAAGTGTAGTATCTGTTCCGGCAGATACTGCAAGCTATGACTAGCAAAGACCAGATGTGGGGGCAACCCCACATGCCTGACCATTAACCAGCTCCCATTTCCCACCTCTCGGGAGCTGGTCCCCTTTTTCCCTTTCCCCTCCCTTCACTCCTCACATTAAAAATCGGCCTTGTGCCTAATTTGCTCGGTGGGGGAGCAAATAAATACCATCTGTTCCGGCAGATACTGCAAGCAAACACCATATGTGGGGGCAACCCAACATATAAGACCTTGGTGCATATAGGGGCAACCCTTCATACCTATTGTCACTATCCAGCTCCCCGAGGAGTTGGTCCCCATTTTCCCTTCACTCCTCACTTAAAAATCGTCATGTGCCTAATTTGCTCGGTGGGGGAGCAAATAAATACCAACCCCCACATATAAGACCTTGGTCAATGTAGGGGCAACCTTTCATACCAATTGTCACTGTCCAGCTCCCCTACTCCCCGGGGAGTTGGTTCTCATTTCCCCTTCACTCGTCACATTAAAAATCGGCCTTGTGCCTAATTTACTCGGTCGGGGGCAAATAAATACCCTTTTCTTGGCCTTTTGGCCAAGATCAAAGTGTAGTATTTGTTCTTACTACATGCTGTACTTATGTTTGTAACTATAAAGTGGGGGTCAGTTTTCTGTATTAATTTAATGTAAAATTATCACCCACTTAACAACCAGTCAGTCTCAAGGCCATTCAAGTCATTCTCCAGATCATTCATGTTGTTTTTGAAGGATTACAGTCATTTTTTAATCATTTAAGTCATTCTTAAGGTCATTCAATTCATCCTTAAGTTCATTAAAGTCATTCTAAGTCATTTACTTTTTAATTATTTAAGTCATTTCAACCCATTTTTTGGTCATTTTAGTTTATCTTTAAGAATTTCATGTCAATCCTACATTCTCGCATTCATTCATTACACGAGAGCACGCGACTAATGGCTATCAGCCTTGCTATTTTTAATGTGGAGGAAACTTTTTCGCTTATTCTTCTTAATTTTTAAGTAACCTTTTTTATTTGTTAGAGAAAAATAAAACTAATGTCTTCATTTACTTGCATCCTCACGAGGGTAGAGTTAGTCACAGAGACAAATATGAACAAAATCCATCATCCCCTGCTCTTTTTTTTTTGTTCGTCGATTAACCCCTAGAAAAAAATGGTCAATGTAAAGTTTCTTTCCAACTCCTCAAAATACTTTAAAATGACGACTTGTAATGGTTTTCGATGGTGCTGAAAACGAATATCACATTTAAATTTGGGGGAGATAAGTAGTTTTCATAATATGAAAAATTACTTTTTCAAAAAGTGGGGAATCACTTTCCTATATACATTTAACGTAAAATGGGCACCCACTTTCTTATCACCTAATAATTTCTTCATATCATAAAAAAATTAAACCGTGATATTCGTTTTCAGCTCCACCGAAAACCGGCACTGTTATTTACTAAGAGATTCGTTTATTTTTTCATAATTTAGGACGAAATAATGCTGTCAGTAAGCTTACACGAGCGGTCGGTTTACAAAAATATATTTTTGTTTTTCATTTTTTTTTAGGTGTGTATTCAAGTATAGAATTTGTATAGATTTCACCAAGTGCTTCTGTAGTTTACTTAACCGCCTCCTAATGTAAACAGAATTTTTGTAAAATGTTAAACTGCAGCGGCACCTGTCTGTTAACAACTATACAAGTGGTATAATGAAAAAAGAACGAAAAACAAAAGTATGCTTTTGTAAACATACTAACAGCATAATTAGCGTCCTAAATTATGAGATGAAAAAATGATCGCATCTCTTAGTAAAAAAGCGCCAATTTTCGGCGGTGCTGAAAACGAATATCACAGTTAAATTTGTTTTATGATATGAAGAAATTACTAGGTGACTAGAAAGTGGGTGCTCATTTTACCTTAAATTTATATGAGAAAGTGATCCCCCACTTTTTGAAAAAGTAATTTTTATCCGCCCCAAATTTAAACGTAATATTCGTTTTCAGCACCACCGAAAACCATTAAAAGTCGTCATTATAAAGTTTTTGAGAGAGTTGGAAAGAAACTTGACATTACCCCAAAAATTAAGACCTGGTTTTTCGTGGCCTAATACGTTTAAGCAATCTTTATAAATAATATGAAAGTAGAAATTTTGAAAAAAAAAATTAACATTTTAGCGTAGGGGATAACTTTTCTATATAAATTTAACATAAAATGAGCACCCACTGTTTGGCCACAAAGCGTTCAACTGTACATGTCATCTCTAGCATTATTTTTCAAGTTTGGCGATCGAGGGGGGGACAAAACATAATAAATATAAATTTTTTAAATTTTTTGTGTTGGGGGGGAATTACATTTGAAACAAAATAACGATAAATTGAATTAATTTTTATGAAACCATTCTGTACTTTCACCTAACAATTTATAAAATAAAAGCAGAACGAATCCCAAAATATGACGATTTCAATTTTTTCGAGGGCGGGGGAGGATTACATTAGAAATATAAAATGACGAAAAATGTCATTTAATTGTTTTTCGAATTACTTTTTTGGTAGATCTTTTTTTCTTTTTTTCTTTTGCGATCGCACGGACATTCATTGGAAAAATTGTAATGATTTATTTTTAATTATTTTTTTTTGGGGGGGGGGGGTCTTTCCAGTGTTCAATATCCGGAAAATAGTTTCTTCTCTTTGTAGCCCTTCTACCGAAATATCTGGTAGAGAGGGTATCACATGCTTCTTTTTGGGGGCGATTATATTTACATGTTTTCATCCGTTCTTTTATTTTTGTTGTGGGAGTATCCACGTTGCCCATGATTGAAATGATTAGCATACCGGTGTGTTTCAAACAGAACTTCATGTCAACCCAGGCAACGCTGGGTACCCATGTTAGTATATATATATATATATATATATATATATATATATATATATATATATATAACTTGGTGGAGCAAGAAGAAGAGAGTAAATTCAATTCTATAAGAGGAGACTTATTCAACAAATTTCTTTGGAGCTTATATAGGAAACAATAAGAGTGGAAAATGAAGTCACAAAAACTATATATTGGTATATATATAGAATGATTCATTTATTTCCTAAGGGTATACATATCAGGAAATTTCAAAGTAATGAAGATACTAACCTCAAGAAGAAAATACGTCGGTTACTCAAGAAGTCTGTGAATATATATTAAAATTAATTTAAATTATTATTTGAATAATTGTTCTATTTTTAGTTGAGTTATTTATTGTTTTTTAAAGATGCTGTACGATGTGGTAATCTTGTTCTACTTGTAAAAAAATGTCATTGTGCAAAGTAAATTTGACTATGACAAACATAGTCCAAACTAAATTTATACGTATTAACATGGTTAGTAGGATCAAAGACATGGTCCTAAAATCTAACATTTTATGTCTTGAACAAAATATGGTACAATTGTCAGGATGTGATAAATATGAATGATGAATGTTTTCCTGTCAGTGATTACTTTAAAATCTGGATTAAAAACAAAGACAATCGAAAAAAAAAAAGATTTGACAAAACGAAACAAAGAACGCAATTATCTTATTAGCAAAACAAAAAAGGGGATAATTTTAGATTAAAATTATTTTTCAGTATTAATATTTTCTCTTAAAATGTTTTAGCTTACGATACTTAAAGCTATTAATTACAAATAATTAAGAGAACATTTCATAGTTATAGCTCAGATATCTGATTCCTGATTCCATGTAATAAAAATAAGTTTTTTGTATATGGAGTAATAAACGAAATTATTGGCATTACACAGATTATATCAGTTGCTGAGAATAAAGTTCCTGTAGATATCCTATACTTACTATTGTACCTTAATAATCAAATAAACATATTTATCATATTATATCTCTTGCAGCATACGTGGAATACTAAACTAGTATATGTGTGTATATAGTCTTGGAAGTTTTTCAGTCTTCAAACTTATGGAAAAAAATTCAGTCTTTAGTCCTTTGTTGGAAGACGTCTTTGTAAGTCAAGTAATTTCTTGTATTCATTGTATTAAGTTGATTCATAGAATCAACACTAGTCTTAATATTATTGTAAGAATCATCAGTTGTTTAACATGAATATATGCATATATTTAAAGACATTAAGAAAGACGGACAGACAAATTGACAGATAAAAAGAGAGAAAGAGAGAGAGAGAGGGGGAGAGAGAGACCGAGATCGAGACCTAGAGAGGTATATATGTATGGTTGCATGCTTATGTATATTTGCAAAAGAACTGACGTAAAATAGACTTAAATAATTGGTAAAAGATTGCTATTTGTATTTTTCTTGTTTGGGGTATTTTTTACATAACAAAAGGTCCTCTTTTAAAAATCGAAAATTCTAATTGTTGTAAGGAAATAAACAAAAATGTTTTTCTCTATTTTCCCTTTTGATCAACATTTGGGTGATGCTCGTTCGTAATTCATAAACAGAGATAGATTGCGATATACATCTAGACAAAGTTTTAGATTGAATAGACATAGGTTGAGATAGCAGAAGATGATGATCTCCAATTGTTCAAGTGATTGTTCCCGACAATTTGCGTTAATGTCTCGATTTAATGTGCGTGTGTTCTGGTGGATGACTGGCACTCGAATGACGCTGTCTGATGCGTGTCAAGATTGTCTAATAAAATGGAATATAGATTGCTAATTAAAGTCTCGATTGCAATGAAATAAACTGAGTAAAAGACTGGTCGATCTGGATTTATATATATATATATATATATATAGTCATCCATATACAGTAGTTTCGCTGTTTCACAGCTCATCAGTGCGGCTAGACAGGCAACTACCTCAAACCATGATCGAAACCCGACCGCCCAAATGACAGTCAATATATATATATATATATATATATATATATAGTTTGAGGTAGTTGCCTGTCTAGCCGCACTGATGAGCTGTGAAACAGCGAAACTACTGTATATGGATGACTATATATATATATATATATATATATATATATATATATATATATATAAAGTTATAAAATATATATGCCGATTAAGGTACACAGAATATTCCGCGTTTCATTCTCGTGAAATTCGCCAGGCTTATTATTGTTAAGCCTGACGAATCCTCATGACAATGAAATGCGGAAAATTCTATGTAGTTTAATTGCCATATATATTTTTATAACTCACTACCTAGCTCTACCTATGTATTGAGCACTGTTGGAGTAAATACTGAAAATTTACCCATAAAATTATATTTTCGTATATTATGTGATTATATGAAGTAGTCATAAATATATATATATATATATATATATATATATATATATATATATATATATATATATATATACTCGGGGTAGTCAAGTCGCTGCCTGATGATATCTGTTGTTTGATTGAAACAAGTGGCTATTTGTAGCAGCGGGATGTGAGCATGTTTATATAACAATAAACAAGTAATATATATATATATATATATATATATATACATATATATATATATATATATATATATGTATATATATATAGTAATTTATAAAATATATATGGCGATTAAGCTACACTGAATATTCGGCGTTTCATCCACTCTAGGATTCGTTAGGCTTATGCGCGAATTCTGTTTCTCGTTTTTATATATATAAATTACTAACTAGCTCTACCTACGTATTGAGCACTTTTGAAGTAAATACTAAAAGTTTACGCATAAATCTATACTTTCGTATATTAATTTTATGTGAGTAAATGAAGTAGTTATATATATATATATATATATATATATATATATATATATATATATATACTTGTTTTTTAACAATCCTGTGTTAAGTGGTAGTTATATTTGCACCACTGTTGATTAAATAAACGATTCCGTTTAAAATTCCATAGAGACTCTAAAGTTGAGAAAAAAGATTCCCAATTTTGCTATAAGGTTAAAAGAATACACTTAAGAAACTCAGGGGTTATCTTAGCCCAAACCTGTTAAATGTTCAAACCAAGATAAGAACAGTAGCTTGAATAGTGTGAATAATATACGGATGAACAGATTTATTTCGTCCCTTGTTCTTCGCACCTCTCAAACAAAAGTCAACTAAGATTCTGTATCTTATTGATACCTGGCATAAGGGCATGCTATTTAAGCGCTTGATTATTAATTAAATTTATAGTTCTTTATTCATTATAAGAAGTTCATGATACTTTCAGCTGGCTGGCTTCCTTGTGATTTTATTTCAAAGGCTTTTTTCAGGTTTATTCCGCTTTTGTTCAGCCACTTTGATTCTTCCCTCAAGTTGCATAAATTGATTTGATCAGCTTGAAGAGAAGCTGACGTACGTTCAGTAATTGTCCTCTTCTTCATCTTCACATCTGAGCCCAAACAAGTCGATGATTTTATTACATGTTTAAAGAAATCTGACACTCGATCCGAACTCTCATTCAAACTGGTGTAAATCAAATTACTATTGTACGAATAGGAAATTTGTTAGCAAAGAGGAAACCTATAAAGAAAAAGGAGCAAAGAAACACACGCACATTTATATATATACTAGACTAGCCGTGACCCGTTGGGCCAGTATGTTATATTAGCTATGGAATTAATGCATGAGCGTGACACTTGTGACGCAAAGAAAATATTTTTTGTGACATAACAGAAACATTTCTATGAAAGCATATTAAAATGTAAAATGAATATAGATAGATTTCTATGAGTCGTTCTGTTTGTTATTGTATTTTTTTAAACCAAAAACAAACTTACAGCCATTGAATTATAAGTGGTTTGCCATATTTATAGGAAAATGTACACTGAACAGATACCATAATACTTTAAGTTAAATTCAAATTTTGATATATCTTTTAATTTAAACGCGAAAATAAAAAACAATTGGAACACTGAAAACGTACACAGTAAAACAATACGTTTTATTGTTGCGTTGATTACTTATTTGTAACATAATTAAAAACATATTTTCGGGATTATTTATTTATGTTGGTAGTGTAGAAGAAACTCTAAGAATGTTTTTAAGAAAGGTGTATTAAAAAATGGAGAATAAATTTAAAAAAAGGAAGGCGGTGGGTAAATAACCGTTGTAAAGTGGTTTTATGGTTGTAAACGGGTTAAAGTAGATTTATTTGTAAGAAAATTGCGTTAAAATAACTTAAACGTAATACAGAAATGAACGATGTAAAAAATGCAGAAAGTATTAACAATTGTTTATTTGGATAATTTAAACGCAAAAAAAAAAACAATTGGGATGCTGAAAACGTACACAGTAAAACAATACGTCTTATTGTCGCGTTGATTATTTGTTTATGTACGCATGCACAACCGGAAATCGTAAACCAGATGTTGGGTTACAACACGCGTTACCAGGTCATTTCAGTTTTATAATTATATATATATATATATATATATATATATATATATATATATATACATGCATGTATATACATATATAAATGCATGTATGCATGGATATATATATATATATATATATATATATATATATATATATATATAGAGAGAGAGAGAGAGAGAGAGAGATACTAACGCAGATCCGATTTTGCCTGGGATTGAATAAGCATCAACGAATAATCCACACTTGCAATCCTTTTATTGTCGTTAAAATCGGTAAAATCGCCATTTTTTTTAATCAAATCGATTAGCTGTCTGCTCTAGTCGGCGCCACACCACGGCACCACATGCTTCCCGCATTGACTTAATCAGCAATAAACTGTAGTCTATATTGCACTTGAGAGAACCTACCCTTGATTTAACAAAAACTATTTTACATAATTGCTTAAAGTTTAAAATGCAAACGTCAGTATTATGGTTCAAAATTTCATTTCGACTACTTCTATGTCTTATCAAAGAATATACTGTAAATTTTGTACGTATGGCCTTCTGCTTGTGCCGTAATAAAACTGCTCAAATGCACTTGTGATGTTATACTGTATAAGAGTGTTCACTTTGATCAATAGTGGACTGTTCTTTCTTTAATCAGATTTTTTCGATTGCTGATTTTCTATATTATTCGGAAGCATTCAGAGACAACCTAATCTAAGAACACTCCCACTCCATGAAGAACACTTTGCTGAAATTAAAAAAATCGATTCAGCCATTTCGGATTCCATAGGAGACGAACTCATACACACACAAAGTATATATATATATATATATATATATATATATATATATATATAAAGCCGAATACCTGGCGTTGCGCGGGCGTAGACTACGATTACGTATTTATTATTAAATAGACAATTTTCTGCTGATTATATATATATATATATATATATATATATATATATATATATATATATATATATATATATATATATAAGTTTCGTTGAGTCAGGAGCATGATTATTGAACCTTCCTCGTATATATATATATATATATATATATATATATATATATATATATTGAACCTTCCTCGTATATATATATATATATATATATATATATATATATATATATATATATATACGAGTAAGGTTCAATAATCATGCTCCTGGCTCAACGAAACTTGACACAGTTATCTACATATGATCTGTTTTTGTAGAACACCTCAGATTTGTCCGCCAACCACGACTTGACTTCGGAAATCCAAGCCACACCATTTAAGAAACGCTTTCATTTAAAACGCATTTTCGTGTTTGTGAAACGGTTTAAATCAAAGGATGCAAGACCAGTTGAGTAGGGAATATTTCATAGCCATATTCCCGTGCTTCTGATCTGGCGACATACACATTGTAGACTGAAGCGTTGTTTTGCATGAGACGGATTACTTTTTCCGTCTATTGATGTTGATGACTTTTCTTAATTTCCCCCAAACTGAAACATCATAAGTTCTTGTAATTTCCCAGGAAATCTGACATACCTACTTCGTTTCTGGTCCCAGCAAACTGTGAGCATGGCTTTGCTAGCGGAGGTGGTGAGTCCAAGTACTTCCACAGTATTGATTGGGCTTTGTCTCTGGATTATAGTGATAGACTTAGATTTCATGCTATCCAACCAGTATTTTGAATAACTTTGACTCATCTTCTTGACAAATCTGCAAATTCATCTTTTGCGACTCGACACATTATAGCTTCTGAAAAAGTATCAGTATCATGGGAATCCTATATCATATGAAAACGGCCATGAATTGTAATTTCTACAGATCCTGTACTAATCTTGACATCTTGGGCTACTTAATGAATAGTCACGCATCGATCTTCCAAAATTGCAGCCTATCTTATCAATAATGGAAAGAGACGAGCAGATCTGCGAGCTATTATCATTGATTACACGCCGTGTTTGATTCACGGTGCCTTCATTTCACGTCATCGGATGAAGTATCATTACCATACGTTTCTTTCATTTCATCAAAAATCTTGAATACAAAAAAAAAAACCGCTCAATAGCTCCATTTGACACTTGATTAGGTTCAAACACATTTACAGAATCCACGACTAGTTCAAAGCTGTAATTAACCAGATAATGCATAGTGGTATAACTAATAAGGTATGCAAATTTTCAGCTAGATCAAACAACTGGAAGTGGATTAGGGTCATTATTTATTGACCGCCTCTCGTATTTACATCTATATTATAGTTCTCGTTGTGTGTCTGTCAGTTCGTTCTATTTCATCTCAAAAACTACTGAGCCGATCTGATTGAAATGTTGTATAGATCTTGTTATAGCGATAAAAAGGGGAATAACTCTAAATGAAGAAAGTAAGAGTTATCGCCCCTTACAGAGTTTTGAAAAGACTAGAGAGTTTTAGGGAGAGAAAAGCAACATAGCGGACATCGCCTAACATTCAGTATCGGCTGTAATTAATCTAACGTTTCTGTCACGAATAAATTGTGTTTTAAAATACAATGAGCTTGCTTATCTGTTCTGTATAATAATAATCCTGACATCACCATTTCTCCGAACACAACAAAATTTGACAACGAGGGTGGCATCAGATTAAATACCAGATCTGAAAAAGAAAATTGCACATGAGTTAAATAAACCTTTTTCGGAGATGTCTTTTCAGCACATACGAAAAAAAGAAAATTTGCACAATATTTTTTGTGAACACAGGAAAAAACAAGGTACTTTTTTCACAACAACTTTTTGTAAACACATAAAAATAATTCTATAACGGATTCCATAATAGTTCGCTGCATCGTATCATTACGATCTATATAGAATTCCAGCACAGATCTATCCAGTAGTTTCCGACAAAAAGGAAAAGGGACAGACAGACTAATATATATATATATATATATATATATATATATATATATATATATATATATATATACAAGACAAAATATAACAGCGTGCTAAAAGATAGACTGACTGAAATTGAAGCAGATTTTTATTTTGGTGTCTTTTACTCCCCCCCCCTATTTTGATCTGATTTCCATGAGAAGACAATCGTGCAATACTCTGTCAAAAGTCGTAGGTATTTTTAATGGTACTGATATAGCATTCCCTGTCTTGTCAAGTGCATTGTATATACGTTCAGAGATTACAGTAAGGATATCTGCAGTAGAAGGGGATTGCCTATATCCACACGTTTAGTCGGGCAGAAGTTTATCAACTGTAAGGTGATGGACTAGAGCTTGATTAATTATGGACTCAAATATTTTGGCGAAAAAAGAGAGGAGGCTAATAGAGCTTAATTTAATGGGTAAGTTCTTTCGCATGAATTCTTGTAAACTGGTACTCCAGATGCAGATGTCCAGTAGTCAGAAAAGCAATATTCGTTACGGTATTTGTTGAAAAGTTTGGAGAGAACATGAGCAACCTTAGCGGAGATCAGGTCCACATGCTTTTGAGGTATCATCTATTTGAGAAGGGATGATTTTCAAATCATCTAGTGTGTGGTTTCTGTCCGCAAAGGAAAATTTGGATGGAAGTGGTTTGCTGGGTCCAAATGATATTAAACAAACAAATCCTATATGTATTTGAATTTTCTAACATTGTAAACTAAATTAACTGTTTATTTAGTGATATTACTTGTGCAAACAGTAACAAACATTTTGATCATATGTAATATTCTGTCGGAAATAAAGTCCAATGATAAACCTATCTATATATTTATATAAATTTAGGTATGTGTATATGTTCATATATATATATATATATATATATATATATATATATATATATATATATATATATATATATATATACGAGCAGTTTCGATCCTGGCTTGATGTAGTTGCCTGTCTCTCCGCACTGATAAGCTGTGATACAGCGAAACAGTACTGTATGTGGATGACTATATTGCTCCTTATCTTGAGTTGAGCATATTGGGAAATGATACACGATATACCATTGGCGTATTAAGCGATGCTCTTTGTGTAAACAAACCGAGCTTAGGTATCCGGGCGATGTCTAAACATCGTTAATTCACTGCCCGCACAGCAGCTGTTGACTAGGGTAATGGTTCAGAGCCTTGACTGTTTTACGGGCGGTCGTCGGGTTTCGATCTTGGCTTGAGGTAGTTGCCTGTCTAGCCGCACTGATGAGCTGTGATACAGCGAAACAGTATACACACACACACACACACATATATATATATATATATATATATATATATGTGTGTGTGTGTGTGTGTGTGTGTGTATATATACATATAATTTCGTTGTATTTAGACAATTATATATTTATGTGTATAGGGTTTATCTTTAAACTCATTAACCGGTTATTATGAATTCTGAAATACAGCTGCTAAACGTGAAGTCTGGCAATGTCGGCTCAATTTTATTTGAATTAATTTCATGAAAATCGGAATACAAAAAAAAGAAAAAGAGGAGGCTTATAAAGAAATTTCAGGTAGGTTTGATTATTTACAATATGTTGTAGACGTAAATTAATGAATATTCTATATGTGCCAGTTTATATTCTATTTCCTAAAAAGCTTTTAGATACATATGGGTATTACTCCCCCATGTGAAAATTCTAATTTTTCAGATTTGCATTAATTTTAAGCAATATTGTCTGAATTTTAATTTCTTTTTAAAACCCCTTAAGCCTAAGCCTTAAGGTTTAGATATTTTTTAGAATAAAAATCATGTAATAGATTTGACGAAAATCAAAATAAAGGCGTAAGATTCCGATTCCAAATTTGCCAAAGGAACATAAAATATAATAATGAAAAAAGGTAAGAAAAGAAAGAATAAATAAAGAGATAATGAAAAAATATAAATGTCCAATAAAAACTTGATTTCTCCAAAAAGAAACAAAAAAAAGACAAGAATATTGTAAAGATTTCTTTGGCAGATTTACCTAACTCTTGTGTTTGTTTTTTCTTTTGTGACTCCCAATGCTGTCACCATTTGACGTCATTTCTGATTTCTACCTGAATTTCCGCCTTGACCAACGTGGCGTGTTTTTATGCTCGCCAGTTCTTGTCGCTATAACTTAAATCAAAGTCGCTCAATACGCCATGTTTTTCGCTCGGCCGACTAAGAAAGCGAATCGCATCAATCGCTCCGTCCGACCAGATATTGTTGCATTTTTTTTTTACTTGAAAAACAAACAAAAAAAAAGAATTCATTTCAATGTAAGTAAACGACATTTCCGGATGGGAAAAATAATGAATGCATTTTCTTTTTAAATAAAGAGGATCTTACGGCTCATTCTTTGTAACGATTTGAATCACGATATAAGGACACTAAAACTTAGTTTAGATCCAATTATAGTTAAAATCTATTATATGATCTTTATTTTAGAAAATGTCCAAAGTTTAAGGCTTAAGCTAATGGGGTCTTAATACGGAACTGAGACCCAGGAAATGTATTCTCGAAGACAAGGACTAAAAATATCGCCACATCATTTAATATCAGAAACAATGGATTAGATACGCAGAACATTACTTAAGTAGAATTGATTGTCCATGCGGAAGGACACATTAAAGACGGCCATGTTATAGTCAGTTGGGAAGCATGCTCGAGAACGACAGACGTTGAGATTATCAAAGAGAGATAACCTCCATAGTTAAAATGTCCAAATCTAAAAATACAAAACATAGCGTTTGTAACCGTTAAAAAATCAAACCAAAATAATAAGAAATAAAACTATCTAATATGTTTCATAGTCTTCTAATTGAGATGCCTTAGTTTTTCTTTAGTCCACCCTACAAACGACCCGGAGTATATTACTAGTGATACTGCCTGTGTGTTTATACCTTTTTATTAGATTTCTTCTATTATTATTGGCTAACAAGAAGCTTTCACACAGGTCATCAAAAATCTCTCCTTTAAAACAACCTGAAGGCAAAGTCTCCGCAGGTTTCCAGTACTCTCTCTCTCTCTCTCTCTCTCTCTCTCTCTTTAGATGACAATTGCAAATGAATTTGCATTATTGCAACAGCCGCTTACCATTGATTTCTCGCTGGCAGTGGCCATTGATCTTCACTGAAATTTGAATAGCAATACGCCTACCTAAGGTCCCAGTTCTGTTCGCACTTGTCCAGCGGAGGTCTGGTCAGCGCTCTCTTCTCGGTCTTTCCATCTTCCTTGACCCCTCTTAACTATTTGGCATCACTCTTTGGGAGGGACGGTGATGGGGCAATGGGAGGGGATGGGAGAGAAGATGGAGAACTTATAGATATGCAACTTCAATATTCTTGGTTCCATGTAACGTTTCTTCATGTTTTGCCTTTGCAGCTGTTTATCTGGCTCGTGCATGTGACTCATGTGTATTAATCTCCGCATTCAAGCATTTTCCTTAATATTTCAGCTGTTTTCATTATTGTTATTCGTCGTATCTTTCCAGCCATTCCTCTGATTCTAATTTCTCTCATTCTTTTTTCAAAGCTTTTCGGAATTGTTCCGAGTTCTCCCACTATTATAGGTTTTATCTATAAATAAGCGTTCGGCAGTTTTATGCTATCTAACAGGGTTCAAATCTAATACTAAATAATTGATTTTTTAAGCATCCAAGTTATTTCTTTACCAATATCGATTATTATTATTCTAAGCATGAATAATATTTTAAAACTATTTTACTGTGATTAAATGTAAAAAAAGATACTTGATATTCATGCACAATATGGATCACGTTATCGTTGGTTAATTCCCGCAAAGTTACCTAAGCAATGAACGAAAACGTCGCGATTTTATATTTGTTTTTTTATTTGCTGCAAATGTTTAAATGCCCGCGAAATAATTAAAAATAAAGAACAAACATACAAATATATCGGAAAACAATCGCTGTATGATAATTTCGATAAAAATAATATTATTGTTATTATGAAAAAAATACAATAAAAAATTAATGGAAAATTTCAAGAATCTTTAAAAATTAAATGAAACACCGTAACAATGCTAAAATAATAGTGTTATTATGTAGAAAGCCATTTTGACCATGGGAATCGAGGGATGTTAACTGTTCTCTACTTTTATCTAATAATTTAATATACTAAAGATTTGAACATTTTAATTTAACTTGAAAATACTTTAAAATTGCACGATTTATAAATGCACAAGTTCCTTTCTTTGCCTACTTTTTTTCAACACTGCCAGTTTACGTAACCTGCTGAGATATGCCAACAAAAATATGTACCAAAGACGTTTTTGTCGTATGAACCGATGCAAAATATTTTAATATCCGACGTAGATATGTACTTCAGGTAGTTATAGTATAACATAATGATGTATAACTACACATAATGTATTGAATAATTGGAATTTTATATTCATTTTTTTTCCTTTTCTTTTCAGACAGCAAAACGACCTTCACTCGTGCGTGTAGCCTTTTCCCGATGACAGACAACTGTAACACAGTAAAAGAGGACGGCAGTAGTGTCAAATTTTGTTACACGAGCTGCGACACGGACGGCTGTAACACAGCTGCTCCGTCTGGCATGACGCCATGTCACGGGATTACGACGAGCCTCCTGCTCGTCCTTCTTATGGTCGCCGTCAACAACATGCTGAGAGTATGCTGAGTCATTCCGGGCCACCTGGATTACCTCCCCTTATTTCAAAACATTTCTTTTTTTTTCCTTTACTTGAACTTAAATGATTTTAAACAATTTAATATTATTTTGAATTCAACATGTAAAATAAAAACGACACAGAATATATAAAGACTCAATAGATTGACACAATGGCGGATATACCCGACTGTAGCCGAAGTTATCAATGGATAAATATGTGTAAGGAACATTTATTCGCAATATTATGCTCATCAGAAAAAGAGAAAACGGAACAAAAATAAAATAAAACTATTCTATCTATATATATATATATATATATATATATATATATATATATATATATATATATATATTCGGTGATGACTAAATCATCGTGTGACTAGAGTTCAGAAATATCATTTAGTGTTTGATAAAATAACTCTGGCGTCTAATTTAACAAAAAATGTGTTGTCCTAACAACGAAAACTTGCAATACTTTTCTACAAAGGAAAAACCAAAATAAAAAAAAAATGAGGAAAGAGAAGCCCAGATGTAGTATAGAAAAGGATACTAATCACACTATAAAAATAGTGTGACTTCATCAAAGAAACGTATCTTGTGTTAACAGATTAACTATATATATGCATACACACACACACACACACACACACACACACACACATATATATATATATATATATATATATATATATATATATATATATATATGATTGTATACCCTTCGTCAAAAATGATGGAAAAAATGATGCTTCGTTAGTGTTCGCACTAATATTCATATACATATAAGTAACGTATGAGTCGGCGAAATAAGACAAAACCGCCTTACACTGGAAGTTAATAAAAAGTTTTAAAAAATCTCCATGGAAAACAGAAAGAACAAAAAATGAAAGATAACGTCTCATCATAAAAATAGATTCAACGTGGAAGGTGGTCTGGCTTGCTATTTGTTTTACCAATTCCCCTAAAATACTTGAAATGGATTCGCCCGCCAGTATTTTACTCGCTAACATTTGTGTGACAGGACGGAGAAATACAAATAAGGGCAAATTGCTCTTTATTTAAAAGAATGACGTGCCGTATAAATATACTTACGGCAAGTAAACTACAGTGAACTGTTTGTGTTCCATTTGAAAGAGGATTTCGTCAGAGTAATTTCGACTATTAACATTCTACAATCCTTTAAATGCCAATAATGTTTACATCTTCCAACCAATTAAAGCTATTAATTTTATTGCTTATATTTAAACCACTACGATGTATTAAAGTTAGCAATTAAATGAAGATGAAAAAATGGATCTCTTGAGAATTGAAAGTCTTTTGTCTCATTCCCTTTTAATATGTGTACATTTCTTTGCCTCAGTCATGCTATTTAAATACAGTGTTTTGAATCATTTTGTTTGTGTTAATTACATCCGCTTGATGCCTATGTAAAGTCAGTAATAACTCTAGTAGTCTTACTATCCGTTTACATCTAACTGTCTCAGGAGATAATGAAGTTATGTGGTTCAGATAAGGCCGTTGCTGAACTGCAGCATCTACTGTGACCATGCAAACTTATTTTGGATCGAAGGTTCTTTTGCAGATGCCACAGCTGAAGGTTGTGTCTGGTTACGAAAGACCTGTTGCAGTTCTTTATTGTCCGTGCTCTCTGCTTTTCCTCCACTGCTTGTCTCTCTCCCCTTACCCTTCTAGAAGCATGCCTTTAAAATTCTTCTCAAGCAGATGCGGTCTTCCACCACAAACTCAGAGTCTGACATCATGTCTCGCTTGCAAACATTTTTGTAACATGGGACAAGTCTTCCTTCAAATCTACAACCGATGGTGATCTCGCTATAAAGAATATCATGGGAACCTTCATCGTCCATTTACCTGGAATGGCCAAGCCACCGGAGTATTCGTTGAGTGAGCAGAGCTAAACATACCCAAGATGTCTGCCTGATCAATGGTGGCCTTATTGAAGTTGTGGTCTTCGCAGATAATTCCTGCAATTATATTTATGTAGCGCAGGTGGAAGGTGTTGAGTCTGTTATCTTGGTGAGTGTAAAGATCCCATGATTCACTGCAGTAAATTAGTGTGCTGAGAATGCAGGTCCGGAATACTTTAAACTTGATATTGTTCCACACTCTCTTTGTCGATGGAGCCAAGGCTGTTGCCGTCTTGTCGATACGTTTGTGGGGTTTTACACTTAGAGATAGATTGCTGTAGCATACACGGACACACACGCACACACCCTTCACACACACACACACACACACACACACACATATATATATATATGTATGTGGTTTTTCTCCATGATAAACGCGTTGTTTAAACTGAATATGTAAGTTTAGCAAGACATTTTTTTTAAATAAACAAACATTTATTTTTTATAAATAAATTTTCGATGTCATCGGGCTTTCTTCAGAATAGAAACGGCATTTTTCTCTTTTTTCCTCGTGGCATGATGCCATTAAGACAAATAAGATCCGAGCGGTTTTTTCAACGGTGATGTTTAAATGTCCAAACCAGGAAATACCTTATGTCGCGAGTGATGTGAAATATGAAGGGTTTGTTTTCTCTGTGATAAAAGCGTTAAGTTTAAATTAAAAATGTAAGTTGATTAATCCAATTCAAAGCAGATATTTTAAAATAAACAAACATATATCCCTTCCCTAATATAATAAAGTGATAACGATTTTCTCTACAAAAAGAAATTATAGCTTGGAAAATGCAGACGACGCATAAACATTCAATATACTCACACAAACTCTCTATATCTGGTGCAAGTTTTCCGGATATTACACTTCAATTTAAACGAGTATCGTATCTTCCTATATTAATTCCGGCAAAATCTACTTTACCATACAATACACACACAGGCGTGGTAGCACAATACTTACGCCTTAATTATTTTCTCATCACACATTCCCAGTATATACCGGAACCACTATTTTATAATAATACCTTCTCACTAACGATCGGGATTATTACATTTTATTAGTTAATGTTTTCGTCTTTTCACCATACCTCATTTTCGATGAAAATAATGATTGGCCTCTTTACAACCGTCACCTGACTTTTCCAACAATTTCATCGGTAGTTTTCTATCATTCTGTTAATCTATTATTCTTTCGTTCTTTCACTTTTTTCTGAATGGTTAGAGCGTATCAACTAAATTAAAATATGGACAACCGCTAAACTCAATTAACTTTTTCGTATCACACAAAGATTAAAACAAACTCTGGACTACTACTGCTTCGCTAATTAGCATTAAATGTATTTTTACAAATTTTAATCTAATCACTGAATGATTCGTCCACAAAGTTCCATACCAACAGTCATGCGTCGTCAACAATGACATCAAGCGCATACGAGTTCTTCCCATGATAGAAAAGTGTACTATTTTTACACTGCACTTCATCTTTCCTCTCATTGGTCGTTAAAATCTTACCTTGCATTACAAAATAAACATTTATATCAATCTTTTTGGATTGGGGTAATTTACATTTTGGTATCGATTCAGATTGCCTCTTTCTAGGAAGGCCAAACGTTTTGTCATTTTTTAAACATGCATTCTCTTATGCAAAACGGTTATGTATAAACCGTTTAATCGTAGACAATGAACTAATTTAAAAATTAAAACAATCATCAAAATAGATGCACAAGGTTTGTTTCTTGAGAACGAACTCATTTTCTAACGGAGTATTATTTATAGACAGCATATCAGTGTTTGTTTATTTAAGTGTTTAACAATAAATAAAGGCCCCTCAGCCAAGAAATACGAACCTCTACATAGAAACTACAGTTTTGGTATTTATATTTTATTACATTAATATTACTGTAAATATTTACATTTAATATAAATCGAATAATCGTACAAACGGAATACGTTATAAAAAATAATTTAACAAGATAGACATGTTTGTGTTTGTTTATTAATAACTTTTGTAAAAGAAAGAAAACGTCGTAAAGACAAATAAATGTTTTGAATAGACGCAGAGAATGAACTCATTTTCAAACGAGATTTTAGACAATATCTCGGCGTCGTTTCTTAAAATGTTTTCTTAAACAAAAAATACCCAAGTAACAACGCAACCTTCATAATAAAATACAGTTTCTCCATATTCTTTAAATACGTCTATCCTTATATTAAAGTTAATTATTCATATCAAATTGCAATCGGTTCGAAGCAGCAGTACCCACGACTGTCCAATACTGTCCGCTAATCCCAAGCACTGCCAGTTACTGCCTGTCACTGGCCGTCACTGCCCAATAGTGACAGTAATCATATGAAATTCACAGTCAATCACCGTCATGACTACCAGTGTCTAACAGTGACTGCCACATGATGACACTATCATACAATGGATGCCAATGCACGAATATTGAAAACAGGATATTTCATTTCAAAGCAGTCAAATGCGGTTCGACACTAGTTATTATCGATAGTAACCAACAATGACCAAACGCAAGTAACAGCCCAATGATCACCATTGAAGATAGCCAATTTCATTTAAGAACAGTCCAATGGAGGCCGATACTGATCATGGCCGACAGTGAACTCCGGGAACAGATAATGACAGTTGGAAAGACATCCAGTGTCCATTAGCAAATGCAAGTAAGTGAGCAAATACAAACAATCGCGTCCGAGCAGCTGTAACCGCCAGTGGATTCCAGTGCCTAACAATGCCCGAAAGTTGAAAACAGATAGTTTCAATTTGCAGCAGTTAAATGGTAACCGACACTGATCATGAGCACCACTTACTGCGGGTTTCAAACGCACCCAGTGCATAGCAGTACATGCTAATGCCCGCTAGAAATCTCCCTAAACCAACACTACTCGCCAGATACCCCCAATGCTGGGACATTCAGTGTGTGCAGCTAGCTGCCACTACCAAAGGATGCCCGACTTTTTATTTGGGCCACGGACAATCAGAGTTTTACCATAGTCAATGCAACCTAGTTTTCCAGGGTTGACAACTGTAGTTTAATTTGGCTTCACGCGCGGGGAGGTAATCGAAGCTACCTCACTTTGTATCATACTTCCACTGGGCAACGCCGGTTCACGGGTCCCACTAGTTTGTTTATAAATCAATTTTTCAACGTCATCGTGCCTTCTTCAAGATAGAAAGAGTTTTTTTTCCTCGTGGCATGATACCACTAAGAAAAATAAGTTCCATGCACTCTTTTTTAATGGCGATTTTTAATGGTGATTTTAAGTGTCCAACTCAGTGAAATCAGGAGATACGCGAGGGTCGTGCGTAATATGAAATATGAAGGGTTTTATTCTCTATTATATATATTATTTCGCGGTATTTATATCAAAATTTACAGAAAACGGTTTTGTAATTTCAAAGGCTGTTTCAGTCCCTATATCGCCCGGAGAAAATCAATGGATAACATTAATTAAGTTCTAAAAACTATGTAACGGGACCTGTCACGCGCATCACGTTGTAACACAAGAGTCACGGCAACAGATCGTGATAGTCATCGGCACCAGATTATAACAGATATATGTCACTGGCACGTGAATGTGACACTTTCGTGTCCCGGGCATGCGTCGTCTAGTGGTGGACCCCTCCAGCGTGACCAGACTCGCACTGGTCACTGGAAAACATACCTCCGCTGCTCAAGGCACGTTAAACGTGCATGACCCCAAGTCCGTGTGGCAACATTGTCCTCTTCGGCCGTCACTCTGGTTTTGTGTCTGTGTCTTCGTCGTCTGGCGTCAGGGCATACCTGAAATAAACTGCATCTTCACTTATGCCGGCAATCAAAAAACAAAGAAAAAACTCTGAGGTCATTTTCGTTTAAACCAAATAAAATAATTATTTGCAATCATTCTACATTTGTTTAAAGTCGTGTTTTCGTTATCCGCGCTTCGTAATGTAGGTTGTATACTTGAGATATCAGGTTAATTCTCTAGCTAAGAACAAGATCTTTTCAAGTTAGTTCTTATTGAGATTTCTGCCCCTCTCACCCCAGGCGGGGCGGGAGCCTATGTGTACGCTTCGCTCGCTAGCCAAAGACTGCCAAAACCCTTCTATCTATTTTCGAGTAGACAATCGTTGTTTATATCAATCATCTTCCTTCCTTTTCTCCATTATCTTCTATTCCCCCCTCTTTCTTCTCTTGTGAATTTCTTTTTCTATCCCCCTATTTTCTTATTCTTTTCCCTTTCTCTATTGTTTTGTGAACATATCTGTCAAACTAGCTTGGTGGTCTCTGAGTTAAAACACCCCGGGACCCCGACTCCGAGCAGACATTTGAAACCCAAATTCTCGAGACTGTCCGAATCAATAACGTTAGTTAAAACTCATTCTCGCCTGATCCAACTATAAAAATAATCTCTTTGTCGAAATTCCCATTTTCAGAGTTATCTCTTTTTTTCCGCCATTAAAACAGATACCATGTCTCCCGAAAATCTCATAAACGCCTGTCTTAATCTTTGACACAGTATCAGCACCCCCCCCCCGGCCATAAGCATTCTTATCTTCACCTAGCTGAACGGGACACCCGGCATCGTCCGGTGTCCCGTCACAACTATGCTTCTGTTTAGAAGATCCTTGCGATAAACAAAGCGCAAAAAAGCGGCAAAATGCGGTTGATGTAATACCCCCTGGCCATTACTCTAACCCAAATATTGTGTCTAACCTGAAGGAATATCTTTTGCAAAACTCATTTTTTATTAGTAACGGGCCTCTTCTACAAAAATAACCTCAATTTTTTCTATAAAACGTAGAAGATTCAGTGAACGTATTCATACAGCCATTTGTTTTTTCTTCTGTGGTTCATCTTTATTACGCCATTAGACTATTTACGTACTGAAAACAGAAAATTCGTTGAGACTTTGGACCACAAACAGAAAATTAAAATTCCCAAATTAATTTAGCAAATATATTTCCCCCAGCCCTATTATAATTTGCACCTGTTTGAGCAATTTTTGAATAAAAATTTATTTTCATCTGGCAAACACAGAACACGCTAGGTAACATACAAATATTTGTGCATGAGGTCGCCAAGCTAATCAAGAACCTTGATGCCAGTAAAGCAACTGACCCTAACGGTATCCCAATTATAGTGTTAAAAAGCTTCAACCAGAACTTGCTCCCATACTTAAGAAACTGTTTAAGCGTTGCCTTAAAAAGAAGTGTTTCCAACACCCTGGAAAACCTCACCAGTATGCCCTGTATTTAAAAATTCAGGTGATAAGTCATCTCCCTCTCAGTACAGTACAGACTAATAAGTTTCCTATGTGTCATGAGTAAGTTGCTGGAATCCATATTAAATAGAGAAATAGTCAACCGCCTCAGCAGAAATAAGCTTAGTGATACACAGATGTGCTTACGGTTATATCTCATAGGATTAGCGCATCTCTTGACAAAGGCTTCCTTTCTAGGGCAATTGGTCTTGACATATCAAAAGCCTTCGACAAGGTATGGCATAAAGGCCTACTTCACAAGATTTCCATCAACGGTATAACTGGATATGTTTTCTCAATCATTAAATCATTTCTCTCTGATAGGCTCATAAGAGTAGTGGTCGATGTACAAAAAAAGAGGCTTGCAGTATTAATGCTGGAGTCCCTCAGGGTTCAATCCTTGGCCCAACTCTCTTCCTGATCTACATCAATGACCTCCCTAAACACATACTTAAATCATTCGTTGATGACATCTATGCTGATGACACGACAATCTACGGCAGCACATCAAAGGCTGTAAATGATAAAGTTCTCTCTGATTCTCTCTCCTCTGATCTCGAGCGCGTGGTTCAGTGGGGGAAGACGTGGCTGGTTACCTTAAATACATCTAAATTTTATTATTTCGCTCGTAACTATCATCTTTTATTATTTCGCTCGTAACTATCAGTTATATTTTAAAATTTCACTCGTAACTATCACTTAACTTTTAAAATTTCGCTCGTAACTATCACTTATCTTTTAAAATATAGTTCGTAACTATCAGTTATCTTTTAAAATTTCACTCGTAACTATCACTTATCATTTAAAATTTCGCCCGTAACTATAATTTATCTTTTAAAATTTCGCTCGTAACTATCAGTTATCTTTTAAAATTTCGCTCGTAACTATCACTTATCTTTTAAAATTTTGCTCGTAACTATAATTTATCTTTTAAAATTTCGCTCCTAGCTGTCACTTATCTTTTATTATTTCGCTCGTAACTATCATTTATCTTTTAAAATTTCGCTCGTAACTATCATTTATCTTTTAAAATTTCGCTCGTAACTATCAGTTATCTTTTAAAATTTCGCTCGTAACTATCATTTATTTCTTAAAATTTAGCTCGTAACTATCGGTTATCTTTTAAAATTTCGCTCGTAATTATCACTTATCTTTAAAAATGTCGTTCGTAACTATCACTTATCTTTTAAAATTTCGCCCGTAACTATCATTTATCTTTTAAAAAATCGCCCCTAGCTAACACTTGTCTTTTATTATTTCGATCGTAACTATCACGTATCTTTTAAAATTTCGCCCGTAACTATCATTTATCTTTTAAAAATTTTTCCCCTAGCTATTTTTATTATTTCGCTCGTAAAAATAATTTATCTTTTAAAATTTCGCTCGTAACTATCATTAATCATTTAAAATTTCGCTCGTAACTATCAGTTATCTTTTAATAATTCGCTCGTAACTATCACTTATCTTTTAAAATTTCGCCCGTAACTATAACTTTTCTTTTAAAATTTTGCTCGTAACTATCATCTTTTAAAATTTCGCTCGTAACTATCATCTTTTATTATTTCGCTCGTAACTATCAGTTATCTTTTAATATTTCGATGGTAACTATCACTTATCTTTTAACATATAGCTCGTAACTATCACTTATCTTTTAAAATTTCGCCCGTAACTATCGTTTATCTTTTAAAGTTTCGCTCGTAACTATAACTTATCTTATGAAATTTCGCTCGTAACTATCAGTCATCTTTTAAAATTTCGCTCGTAACTATTACTTATCTTGTAAAATTTCGCTTGTAACTATCATCTTTTATTATTTCGCTCGTAACTATCATGTATCTATTAAAATTTCGCTTGTAACTATCACTTATCTTTTAAAATTTTTCTCAGAAATATAACTTATCTTTTAAAATTTCGCTCGAAAGTATCACTTATCTTTGAAAATTTCGATCGTAACTATCACTTAACTTTTAAAATTTCGCTCGTAACTATCACTTATCTTCTAAAATTTTGCTCATAACTATCATTTATCTTTTAAAATTTCGCTTTTAGCTATCAGTTATTTTTTAAAATTTCGCTCGTAACTATAACTTATCTTTTAAAATTTCCCACGTAACTATCACTTATCTTTTAAAATTTCGCTCGTAACTATCATTTATCTTTTAAAATTTCGCTTGTAAGTATCACTTATCTTTTAAAATTTCGGTCGTAACTATCACTTATCTTTTAAAATTTCGCTCGTTACTATTATTTATCTTTTAAAATCTCGCTTGTAACTATCATTTATCTTTTAAAATCTCGCTCGTAACTTTCACTTATCTTTTAAAATTTTGCTCGTAACTATCACTTACTTTTTAAAATTTCGCTCGTGACTATCATTTATCTTTTAAAATTTCGCTCGTGACTATCATTTATCTTTTAAAATTTCGCTCGTAACTATCAGTTATCTTTTAAAATTTCGCTCGTAACTATCAGTTATCTGTTAAAATTCCTTGTCCTTTTAAGCATAGTTCTGAACACAGAGTTTTATTTAAAGAAACGATCGTTAAACTCTAATGAGTACATGTTGATAACGTTTGAAAGGTAGTCATATTTGAGACCGGCGTGTCAGAAATAACTTTAGTAAATTTCTACACAAGGTTAAGGATTAGGTAGTGCTTATGAAAAGTGTTTGTAAGATACAGATATGAAATATATTGCCGATCTTATAAAACCCAACAAACCCAAATACAACATGGATGAGTCACGCGCCGAGCAGACAAGAAGACAAATAAAAGGATTATACACAGGTAACTTTATGCTCGTTACTTAATATTCGTGTTAACCATTAAATCAAGTACGTAGTTTGTTTATGGATCGTATGACGACTTGAATAAAGTTGTACCAATATTCAGCTGTTTGACTAAGTATAAAACTGAGAGACGCATCTGTAGTCGCTCCATTATAATACGTTCACGTTGTCGCCCAATTAGTTGGTTACTTTTTCTTTGTTACTTTTCTTGTTTGAAATCCATTATAAGTAACCTATATGGGTAAATAAATCATTGCTATCATGCTAATAAACAACTTACACGAAACACAAACAGATGCTTAATTGCCGAGCGTACAAAACACCACAAGCCTACACTATGGATGAGTAACTCTCCAAGCTGACAAGAAAGGTAAATAACTCAGTTATACTCAGAATTACCATCCCTCACCAATAATTCTATTGTCGTAACAAAATGCTGAGGTAAAATTGAATTTTTCACTTACCGTTCAAGAAAGGCTACATGTCTTAGCTATGGTGTCATAAGGGAGAAAGCGAAGGTGTTGAAAAAATCGCATTTTTTCATCTGTGTAATCGGAAAAGGTTGTTGAGTTTTGGAGAAATCTTTCCTTTCCCATGGGGCATAAAGCGTTGGTTCGATTGGGACGAGTGCATATATGCTCTTAAAAACAAGTAAAACTTTAAGTTTTTAAAGCATAATTGTATTTGTTAATACGTCTTTCCTTGAATAACTGTCATAAGAGCAGTTGTTGAGGGTAGGAGGACATCGGCTAGAAGAGAAGGAGATGGAAGTCCTGACTGTGACATCAACACTAAATGCACACGATTGAATCCCGGAAATCAAGTGGACGAGCCGTAGAGTTCGAGGATTCAAAGACACTTCTTCATATTACGGATACAGAGTTTCCGTAACTCTGCATATGTATGTAAAAACGTATGTAAAGCGAAATAGGCAAGAACGTTTTCATTCCCCGCTCCATCTTCAGGCAATTGGCAACAAACTGATACTCTTGCTAATGGGAAAATAACGCTTGTAAGGTTGTAATAGACTTATTCTGGACAGCGCGGATTGTTTTCCTTTGATTTTAGCCCGAAAGAGATAAGGTAATATTAAGAATTCGTCTATGTCAGTTCTTTCCCGTGGGATATTCTACAAAATGAAGAATCTTAGTCTACCATGTAAACAATGTTTCTATATTAAAAAAGGGTAAGTAAGAACTAAAGGTATGCATTAGAAAGTGCGTTTGCGTTTATTTTCGACAAGCTTGTAACTCTAGCTTCTTATTTTGTTATTTAGTCCTCACATTCTATGAGCGATATTTCTGATAAAAGAGAAGGTTTTGCCGATGCCTGGACCAGAATCTATCCATCTAATACTTATCGTCGGCGGTTTTGAGATTGAAGTAATTTGGTTTTAGTCCTTTAAAATTTGATGCATTGTCTGGAGCAATTTCAATAAAAAAAATCTGTTATTCGTTTGTATAATATACGTTGCTTGTCTTTTTTAATTATCAACCGTGTTTAAATGTTAAACGGACTTCAGTTGTTTAAATGCTGAATATATTTGGAATATATGCTTACTACATGAATTGTATTTGAAATATATGCTTACTATAGGAGCTGTATTTGGAATATATGCTTACTACATGAGTTGTATTTGGAATATATGCTTACTACATGAGTTGTATTTGGAACTTACATGAGCTGTGAAATAACATAATGCATATTCGAACCCTATCTGATTAAAAATGATTCTATGGTTTAAATGAACTCTAGATTTCACGAATGATTTCAAATCTGAACAGAGATTTGTACAACTGGCAAATATCAAATCATCCTGTTTTCAGATTTTTCGAACATCCTGCATGATTATCAGTTTATTCATATTACATTTTTTTTATTTGGGAGTCACCACTTATCAAATCCCGAAGGCAACGATGATAAAGATTAATGAATGTAAGATGGGAGTGTACTAATCGTTAATGGTGTAACTTGCTTACATTATATTTGAATATTGTATTCCACAGGGCAGCAGGCCATCGGAACAGTGTTCTACAAGTAGGCAGTTCTGGGAAAGAAGATTTGTTCATGGAATCTGCGTTTAGAATTAGGCACAGATAGAGTGTTTTTGTGAACGTTTGGCAAGGGAGGGCTGTAGATTGGTTTTTTACTTGGGAGTCACCACTTATCAAAGCCAGAAGGCTAACCAAGGATAAGGTTTCATGAATGTAAGGTGGTACTGACTAATCGTTAATGTAGTAAATTGGGTAGAATTTGATTATTTATGGGGAAGGTTTATCAAGAACTTGTTTAAATTTGATCTAAAAGCTACTCAATTGGCAAGCAGACCAGCGGAACAGTGAGAAAGAAGCCCTTTTCCTGGAATCTGCGGTTAGATTTAGGCACAGATAGAAAGTGGGGAAATCATATATAGTGGTTGTAGCAAATCGAGTGTTTTTTCTGTGAAAGTGTGGAAAAAAAACTATTTAGAGGGTAAAGTAGATTACCCGGTGATAGCGTAAGCTCCGAGGGGTTGCAAAGGATGCCCTATGCGACCCCCCCTACTGGGTCGAGTAACAAGTTTTGTAGTACGGCGAGCAGCGATTAACTAATTTGTGCCAACCGTTCACCAGTAAGTCGTTAACAGAACTGGTACTAGTCAGAGACACAATTCTTTTATAACAGAAGAATAGTGCCTCCCCCTACTCCTCCAAGTCTATAAGAGACTCGTTCTCTCAACCACTCAGATTAGAATTCCGCCCTCGAGGCCGGCGCCACCAAGTAAGCAATCTTCTTTTTTTATTTTTATTTTCTCACACACTCCCGACAAAAACGAGAAAAAAACAAAAGGTATAAGAGAGAAAAGAAAAAGAAAAAGTTACATAAAAATGACAGACCACCAAAATACTTAATCAAAAAACAACTGTTAGTACAATATAGCAGTAGTCGATATCCATCAAGCAGGCAGCAGGCTAGGTCTACCCCGTCGTTTTTTAAGGGGCGCACATTCTGAGCAATACCACTTTTGCCTGTTGGGAGGTTCTGAGTCGATACCGACACATCGGAAATGGTACCAATCGTCGCACGAGTCACACCCGATCATATTCTGATTCTGCTGCGGAGAGCTGCACAGGGGACACAACCAGACCTGCTCTTCAACACTAGGGGGTGAATCCAACGTCTCCTCTCCCTCCGCAGCAGGAGGTCCTTCAGGAGTCCTAGAAAGCTCTAAGGGGTACAGATGTTTCAGGGAATGTACTTCCTCCAAGCCCTCCCCTTTTTGTACACGTGCTACTCTAACGACACCATCATAGCCTGGAATCAGTTCAGTAATAGTTCCTAAGACCCAAAACGGTCTGGGTTTCAAAGGACTCTTAATCAGCACAACATCATCCTTCTGGAGGCGGGTTCTTGTACTGAGTCGGGATCGACCAGGAATCTTCCTTCCCAGCTCTAGCAGGTACTCCTCATACCATAGTTTGTGGAAATCTGTCAGACATTGGTCCCTAAGTTCCAAGGTTTGAATTAGCCTCTCCCTACTGGGAGGCAACAAGGTTGTTCTATCCTCTCTATCCAGTCGTATCAATAGCCCGGGGCTCTGATTGGGCTTAAGGAACATATTAGGGGTAATTGGAATAGCATTTTTGTCGGCTGACACCTGGTAAGTAAGAGGCCGGTTATTAACAGACCTCTGAATATCCGATAACACTGTCATAAGGGTAAAGTAATCCAATCTACCCCTGCCAAGAATCTTAAATAGGCAATTCTTCATGGTCTTGATACATCGCTCCCATGTTCCTCCATACCAAGGAGAGAACAAGGGAATGGTTTTAAGTTTTAACTTACAAGGACCGTATTTTCTTTGATAGTCCGTAAAAAGAGAGAGACGATCGAAAATCTTTCCACTTCCTATAAACGTTTTCGCGTTGTCACTATAAAGGGTTTCGGGAACGCCATATCGGTTAGTAAATCGAACCAGTGCCTGGAAGAAAGAGGGTACGCTCATGTTGGGAACTACTTCAATGTGTATTGCTCTGATATTCAAACAAGTGAACAGGAGCAAGTACATTTTCGTATCTCGTTTCCCGTCACTCACCCAAAGATGGCCAGTAAAATCAATCCCAGTGTGTTGATAGGGGACTCTGAAATCGGTACGGTGCGACGGCAGGGCAGCAGCAGCATTCGGCGTCACTGGCGTTGAATTATAACGTTTACATCTGGCACAAACAGCCAGTACCTTATTCACAGCTTGTCGACCCTGCGGGACCCAATAACCGCTTCGCCTCAACTCCGCTAGAGTTGACCCAGTTCCAAGGTGGCAACACCTTTCATGACAATCTAAAATGATGAGTCTGGTAACAGGATGATGTTTCCCTATCAGAATGGGGTTTTTAACTTCATAACCAAAGTGGGAAGATTGGTTGATTCTTCCCCGAGATCGAATCAAACCGTCAGGGTCCAGAAAAAGATCCAGAGCACGAACCCTAACTGGCATGGGTTTACCACTCGGCTCCTTTAGGTACTCCACTTCCACGGGAAATTCTTGCCGTTGCACTGTCTTCATAAGGTAGATCGCTGCCTTAGAGTTGTAGTCCCATTGTCGATTAAATCGGATGGCTAGGAACTTAAACACCAAGGCAGTAACAGTCAGTAAACCAGAGAATGAGGAAAACCTCTGAAAAGGTATGGCCGAAGTGTACTCTTGATCATGGATCAAAGAACAATTTGCTGAACTGCGGGTCATTCGCTGGCATATCTCACTCAAACAGGGCATATCCTGTCCTGGCCATTGAGATATTCCTTCGCATAGCCAGGAAGGGCCTGAACAAAATTCCATCTTGGATTGGAACTTTCTCAATGTTAATCCTCTTGTTAACAAATTCGCCGGGTTGAGTGTACTATCAACATATCTGAAGAGAGTCTTCAAGCCATAGCGAGACTCCAACTCTACTTTCATCTGCAGAATGTCTTTAAGTCTATTTTTTGCAAAAACATTTTTGCTAGCCATGTTTTGAGATAAAATCCAGGACAAGACCACCTGTGCATCCGTGGCTATACACAAATTCTCGGGAACAAATCCTTCACAATTGTCCAGGATTGTGGGGAGACACTTGAAGGCGAGGAAAACGGCCATTAGTTCCAACACAGGCAAAGTCTTATCCTTCATAGGTGCCACCTTAGCTTTCGCAAATAATAAGGATGACCGACCATTTTGTACGATATACACGGCAAACCCATATGCTTCCTTGGACGCGTCGCAAAACAGGTACATATCTCCAGGCAGCCCTGCCATAAGCGCCTTGTGCAGAAAACGGAAATCACTCAACCCTGAAAGGTCCCTGGCAAGTTCTCTCCAATCGCTCAAGATCGCTGGCTGGAGTGGATCATCCCAACCTGCACCATTCTTCCACATGGACCTGATTAGCACTCTACTGCGGATAGTAACCGGGAGACATAGTGAAAACGGATCGAAGACCTTAGCTGACTCTGAAAGAACACCTCTCTTAGTTGTCACGTCAGGATTGCACTTTACCGGAGCGACATACAACTCCTCCGAATGTGGGGAGTATCGGTAGCCCAGTACTCTCTCCCACTCCTCTTCATGGATACTTAGAGTACCATCCTCCTTCATCCTATTGCGGAGCGCCTGACTGTTTGAGTTGCATGACTGGATAATAAAGCCCCCTTCCAGCAAACGCTCTCTAACAAGGGAATACAATGTAGTAAGCTCACTCGCGTCTGCGACGGATACCACAAGGTTATCCACATAAAACCGGTCCTCCATCATTCTGCGGCAAGCATCCTGAGGGTATTTTGCCGCATGCAATTTTAAGATGCACCCCAACACAAATGGGCTGGAAGTAAACCCGAATATCAAGGTGGTATAGCGGAAGCAGCGCAAACAATCTCCTTGTTTAAGAAAAAAGCAAAACCGGTTCCTATCCGCCTCCAGCTTAAGCCGAATCATTGGGAAGGCTCGGCGAATGTCTGCTAGTAGCACATAATTGTTGGCTCTAAAGGCTAGCAACAACTTTAAGATGTCCCCTGTTAAGTTAACGCCAGAATATGCTGCTTCGTTCAGCGATAATCCATCTCCTGTCTTCAAACTACAGTTGAACACTGGTCTGATCCTGGTAGTTGCCGTAGGGTCCGACTTGAAAACTGGTCTATGTGGTATCCACACATATTTGTCGAACTCCTGAGGGGAGACAAAAATCTCTTCAATTATACCGTCCTCCTGTTGCTGACGAAACACCTCCAAATATTCATCACATATTTTTCTTTTAGTCAAGTTTGCTGCTACCCGGTCTAAAACATGCAAGGAAGTTGCATGATTAGAGGGGACTCTGGCTAATCTATCGTGATGCCAGGGGAGCTCCACATAATAGCTTCCATCCCGAAGCTCTACCGTTTCCTCAAATCGCTTCATCTGAACTTTATCGTAATCAGAAAAGTCCTCCTGACTGGGAAGCCCCAGAGATTCCAACGTAAACATTTGTTCTAGTCCTCTTTGTACCATACTGTCAGGAAAGCACTCCGCCATGGGATCCAGGTATGTTGATTGTGTTTCAAGGACAAAACATAAATGTGATGAATCGACCTGGGGGGGGTATGTTCCATTACCGAATTAAACGAGAGGTGAGTAACCTCAGAGAGGGGCTTATCTTCAAAGAAAAAAGAGTCCACTGCTCCAAACGGGACCAATCCAGGCGGGGTTGCAAAGGCCCATCCATTCAAACACGGGATCAGCTTCAATGAGTCCAGGTGTTCAATCAGGTATAACCCAATTATTCCCTTGATCGGTATTAAATCCTTTCCGGTCTCAAACTGGCCGGCCAAAGCATATTTTGCATCCTGAAAGACACGCAATAGAGATTCCAGGTTGGCCACTCGAACCGACAAGTCCATACCATCGGCTACCAAGACAGGAGATGTCACAGTCCTTCCAGAACCCAAGTCAACTCCCAGGACTACCTCTGTGAACCCACGCTGACACTCACCTAGAAAGGTAGACAATCTCAGCTGACAATTGACACCAAGGGTTTCGATTGGGCACAAAGTTCTCAGTACATCTGCCGCCAGATATGTCCGCCCGCTACCCGTGTCCAGTAGGCAATTCACTGACACTGTCTTTGGTCCACAAGAGAATGTAACTGAGAGAATGGGTGGCAACGTGCGGGAATACCCGGTTGAAGTTGCATTGTTCACATCCACATGAAAAGAAGGAGTAATAGCGTTCCCCCTACCAAACTTTTGAGACGTATTCTGTCTTACTGTTGATGTAAATGCAGTGGAGACACCGCCCTTAATCTGCAATCTCTTTATTGCTTCTCCAGTTAGTCTCAATATGGAGGACAAAGGTGGCATCCGTCTATTTGTTAGCGCTATTATCTCCCCTTTCAATTCGAGAGGAAATTTCCTAAATAGAATCTTAGCCATCAGTCTGGCTCCGCCAGAATCGTCCACAGAAAAGTCACACGAAAAGGAATTCCCCAGCTCTTCCAACAGCGATGCCGTCCTGGAAACGAAGTCCCCCAGCTCAAAAAGGGCTCCAATTTTCTTTGGTACATAGTCCAGAATATCCTGGAATATTTGGTCAATGATTTCATCCAGGTCCAGATACTCCCTCTTCAGTATAGCCATGGCTTGCTGGTAATTGGTGTCAGTGCAACTCAGGTGATTTACCAGCCTCAAGGCTCTGTCTGAGAGTGAACACTTCAAGAAGTTCAACCTCTCGGCATCATTGGCCATGCCGATCACGCAGTTCTCAAACCTAGTCAAGAAGTTTCTGAAACTCATGCGGTCGGACTCCATTTCCTGTCCGCTAAATGTAGGCCCTGTGATCTGTATACGTGGGGGTTTAACAATGAAGGAAGAACCTCTCCCGGTAGTTGCAGAAGCCCTTGAGAACTCAAAGGCAGATTCCGAGTAAGGGCTGGGCTCTGGCTGTCGGTATGCTTGATCCAAATCGCCCAAGTCTTCATAATAATCCTTTAGTTGAGGCAGCCAAGCACCCTCAATCTCGGCAGGTGTACTCTAATCAAAGGAGCCTAACTCCAGCTGTGTGATACAAGTCTCTAACTCGACAATGAATTGTCGAATCTCCGTCCTTAAGAATGAGTACGCCGATGGCCTAACTCCACCACGACACATCTTCAGTCGTCCCTGAATCTTCTGAGCCAATGACTCCCTTCTGCGTAGGAGCTGCTCTTTCGTGACGTTCATGACAGTAGTTAACCGACGAAAGAGTAAGCAGCAAATCCTTTGCAAGATGTGGAAAAAAAACTATTTAGAGGGTAAAGTAGATTACCCGGTGATAGCGTAAGCTCCGAGGGGTTGCAAAGGATGCCCTATGCGACCCCCCCTACTGGGTCGAGTAACAAGTTTTGTAGTACGGCGAGCAGCGAGTAACTAATTTGTGCCAACCGTTCACCAGTAAGTCGTTAACAGAACTGGTACTAGTCAGAGACACAATTCTTTTATAACAGAAGAATAGTGCCTCCCCCTACTCCTCCAAGTCTATAAGAGACTCGTTCTCTCAACCACTCAGATTAGAATTCCGCCCTCGAGGCCGGCGCCACCAAGTAAGCAATCTTCTTTTTTTATTTTTATTTTTATTTTCTCACAAAAGTTTAGCAAAGAGAGCGATAAAGCAGAGACAAGGATTACTCGGTTATGTGGATGACGTAAGCGATATAGGCGTAACTATGATGCAAGGGGTTTCTTTCTTCTAATGATTTTGTCTATAAGTAAAAAACAAACGTTATTTTATCCAATCAATATAATATCCGTAGATAAAATGTCTAATAACTAAATATCCGTAAGTAAATGCGTGGAAGCTGCACTTTAATTAGATGTGTCTTCTCTAAAAAATAATAAAGATGGTGGGATCCTTCTACCGCTCCAGAAGATATCTCACTACTGATGCAATTCTCTATCTATATAAAAGCCAAGTACGTCCAAGGATGGAATACTGTTGCCATATCTGGGCAGGAGCTGCTAAAAACAGCCTATCTTGCCTTGACAGAGTACAAAATAGACTTCATGGCTTAGTGGGGGATGCCCTTTTCTCTACCCTGCAACCTCTCTCCCACAGAAGAGACGTTGTGAGCCTGTCCTTGTTTTATCGTTATTTCCACGGCAGATGCTCGTCTGAACTCCAGTCTCCGGTCCCCCCTCGCCAATCTTTCACGAAAAACACCCGTCTAGCTGAATCCACTGTGAAAAATTTCCCCCACTCTTTATCTGTGCCTAAATCAAAACGCGGATTCCATGAACAAAGCTTCTTTCCTAGAACTGCACGTCTGTGGAACTCTGTTCCGTCTGCCTGCTTCCCTCCGGACTACAACTTGGATGTCTTCAAGTCCAATGTTAATAAATTCGTAATGAACCGCCCCCTTAAGTAAACACTTCAGCAAATCTCCTCACTAAATTAATGTACTTGCAATAACCCTTATCCCTGAGTGGCTTCCGGGCCTTGATAAGTGGTGATCACTGTGTAAAAAAAAAAAAATTAATAAATAAATGAATAATCCACGAAAAAAACAATATGGCGTCTTAAAGACCCTTCATTTTTCATTTTCCTTTTTTTTTTGTAAGAACGGCATGTGTCTATTATTTTAACACGTCTTGATATTAAGCAATGCTCGGTGGGAATAAATTTTGAGGAGAGAAGATGACAGCCGTTTTTTTTTTGTTTTTTTTGCTTAGATCTAGCCTTCACAAATCCCGTTTCTAAACACGTGTAAAGATGAAAAAATAATTTAAAGGAATAGAGAAAGCGACATTGACATAATCATGAACTGTCGTACAGCATTACTTGTAAGCAACGGTAAACAATGAACGGAAACTAGGTTTAACGATTTCTTTGACTTTACAATGTGTATTACAACCGACTAAGTTGTACAAAAGATTACAGAAGACAAAAAATTAAACAATAGATATTGATAGAGATGACGATATAATTATAGTTAGAGATGCAACTGATGTGATGTGATTGAATTAGAAGAAAATTAGATAAATAAAGAGATAAAAGAGTTTGAACTAATATATAATAATCTTAAACTAGTAAACTTTCTAGACGTTACTTTAAACATAGAAACATACATTCACAAGCATTACATTAATGAAAATGCTATTCTCATATATGTCCACCCACAATCTATAATCCACCCTCTATAATCAAACATATATTAAAATCAATTGAAAACAAATTAAGCAATAACTTTTCGGATGAGGAAAGGTTCGATAGAAACAAAAATACCTATAACAACACTCTTAGGAATGTTGGTATAATTCAATAACTTGAGTGTTATTTCTTCCGCCCGTCACACCAATAATTTCCTAGGTAAGGTTGACACTGTTGTCCAAACTTCCAACTTCCAAACTTCTGTATACGTAACGCACCTTCTCTCAACTCCAAACAAACTTCTGCTAATTCAACTTATTTCTTTTACACTTTTCAATCCTCTCCCACCAACTTTCCTCTTTTGATACAGCCTTGCTACGCTACTTCGAATGTGAAATATACCAAACATTGCTAAAACTTTTCTTGTTTTGATATCCATGGCATGCAAATCCTTGTCTTACCATTCTAAAATCCCCGCACTGTATCTCAAAACACTGACTCTCCATGTATTTACGGCTTTCATTAGGTTTCCTTCGTACAGTTTCGACTTTGCAATTAGTTTCACTCTTCTAAGATACTCCTTCCTGATTTTTTCCTTCATTTCTCTGTTCATGATGCCTACACCCTCCAGCACTCCCAAATACTTATATCCTGTATCTTCTATTTCTTTCACGATTTCTCCATTTGGCTGCACTATTCCATTCGAATGAACCTTTACTCCTCTTTTCATCACTAGCACCGCAAATTTACTAATCCCAAACTCCATCCCAATGTCTTCTGAGTATGTCCCCACAATTTCTACCAGTCTCTCTATTTCCTTTCTACCGAATATTTTCAAATCATCCATAAACAGTAGATGGTTGAGGCGTCTGTCACCAGATCCAAAGTTATAGCCCAGTTTTTCTCTCTTCAAGAGGATGCTTAGTGGCATTAATATCATTACAGTAGGAAGTAGCGATAACGAATTTCCTTGAAATATCCCACGTTTAATACCAACCTGTCCCATCTCCTCTCTGTTTGCTGTCAGCACCGTTTTCCATTGAGCTATACTTGTCTCCAAGAGCCCTACCACATTCTCAGCAACCTTCATCATCAATAGTGTTTCACGTATCCATGAATGAGGAACCATGTCATAAGCCTTTCTGTAATCGATCCATGCTACGGTCAGATTCCTGTTCTTTTTCTTCGCATCCTACATTAATGCATCATCAATTAGTAGTTGCTCTTTAGTAACTCTCGAGGCTTTCTGGCACCCCTTTTGTCCGTCAGAAAAAAAACATCATTACTCTCAAGATGTTCATAAATTTTCTCCGCAAATATTCCAGTCAACAGTTTCCACATCAATGGCATATAGGCATGTAATTGGTCTATAATATTTATTTTCTAATCAGTGGTGTTCTAACTTTCACAAGCCAATCAGGGACATCTTCCGACTCTATAACCCTTTACAGAGCACCAGCTATAGGTGGATAAAGGCATGGAAACTGTTTAAACCAGAAGCCCATCACTCCATCATGACCAGGTCCCTACAGTTTGTCATCCTTCGTATGGCAGCCTAAATATAATTGATGGTTATCTCAACGTTCTTCATCTGCTGCATTTCTGATAGCCTTTCTCTGACCTCTCCCAACCAGCTAACCTTCTCATTATATCGCTCTTCGACAGACCAAATCCCACTCCAGAACTTCCTTGCATCTTTTGCATTTGGAGTGTTGTTATTTCCCGCCTGTTTACTACAATCTAATTCTTTATACTGCTGAGACTGATTGTTCTGGAAAAGGTTGTTCCACCGAAATGTAACACTTTTTTCAACAAAGTTCCTAATGTTTATACCACCAGTGTGGATCTTCTCTTTCAACATTGTTAGAACGTTCATCGTTCCCTTTTTCCAGCAATCTATACCTCCTTTCAAGCTCGTCCTTGGATTTCTGTCCTAGTTTAACTCCTTTTCTTATTTCTTCGATTCTACCAATGTCTTTCCGCCACCGTTTAATACTTTCTTCAAGGCGCCTCTGCCAGTATGGTCTTCTATCCTTCATTTCTCTTTTTTTCTTCTGTAATAAGCCAAGACAATTCGCAATAACATATGGCGCTGCATACAGAAGCCTGTTAAGTTCCGTAATCGATATGTTCTTTCTTATGATGTTGTGAATTACTCCTTGAATTATTTTTACCTTGTTTTTCACCTTCCGCCTAACACTACTCTTAATACTTGGAATCTCTATGATATCGTCTCTAAGAAGAACCGCTCGTAACTTCTGAAGTACTTCTTTTTCTACAGATGCCACAGTTAGAACTTCATCACCACTTCTCCATACATTTGCTCCTTTCACTGGCTCCATTGTGTCAGATTCAATGATCTCATCTACCTTAGATCCTTCAAACTCTTTCTCATTACTTCCCTAACCATAGGATTCCATACCTCCTCAGTTGTCCGCCTCCCATCCTCGCTTACATTTCCCTTCTGCACTTTTACTCTCTCAGTTATTCATTTAATCTCTTCTCTTGCAATCACTGAAAGTAGGTTGTTATTTTTAATTTGTTTTTTGTTTTAACCGAGATACCAAACTGATAATAATAATGATGATAATGATAATAATGATAATAATAATGATAATAATAATAATGATAATGATAACAATAATAATAATGATAACAATAATAATAATAATGATAATAATAATGATAATAAAAAAATGATAATAATAATGATAATAATAATAATGATAATAATGATAATAATAATGATAATAATGATAATAATAATGATAACAATAATTATAATAATGATAATAATGATAATTATAATAATAATAATGATAATAATAATAATGATAATAATAATAATGATAATAATAATAATGATAATAATAATAATGATAATAATAATGAGAAAAATAATAAAAATGATAATAACATTAATAATAATAAAAATGATAATAACATTAATAATAATAATAATAATAATAATAATAATGATAATAATGATAATAATAATAAATCCAGAAAACGTAGTAGGAAAATAATATCATTTACTTCCCTTTTAACTTATGCTTAAAACTAAAACTAGGTAACAAGTTTCTACATCTTATCATTAAATTCTTCCTATCAGATAATACTTAATATAAAATCTTTAACAGAAATACCTTAAACATAAGCTATAGTTATACGGACAACCTAGAACCAATAATGGAGCTATAATAGAAATGTCTTATGGTTACACACTGCTGTTTGGTTATATGATATATTAATGTATCTAAGACGGTATTTCTAATATACTTTAATTAAAATTTATTAAATACATAGTGATTTTATTTGCATGTTCAATGGTTCTTTTTGCGTAAATCATAATTTGATCAATTGTACACAATAATAAGTTACAATAAAATATAGTGAATCTTTTTTTGAATAAACAAATATATGGTCTACATACATGAATTAAATGAGGTACGTAGTCTATATGTTTTAAATACATCATCAAGCATTACTAAATTCAAATAGTAAAGAAAATTATCAATCTGTAAATTATAATGTCACCCACGTAGAATAATAATGAAAAAAACATAATAAATACAGAAGGAATGGTGAAAGAATACTAGAAAAAGGTTAGAAACTAAAGAAATTGTTTTGGATAATGAAATAGTAAATTAAACAATAATTATATATATATATATATATATATATATATATATATATATATATATATATATATATATATATGTTGTGTATTTACGTAAGTATTGTTTAATATGTGAATATGCGTATGTATGAATTTATTTCTCTATTGATTTCAACATGTATATTGTGCCTTTTCTTTTTATCGGCACACATATATAAATCAGTTTCTTTTGAATAATTTCATTCTTATTATTCTTATCATTATGCTTAAACTTTTATTTGTATTATTTTTATTCTTATGGCTATTAACACTATTATTACTCATATTAAATATTCCATTTTATCTATATTTATTTATACACATTCAGTTTCATATCTCTCCTTGTCTACTTATATTATTTTATGAATACATATTAGTATATTAGATGGCGATATGTGTATATTGTATTTATATATATATATATATATATATATATATATATATATATATGTACTAGCGGCGAAGCAAACGTCTGTCTATTCTATGTGCTGTGTATTTTGGATTGTTTTACTCTTTTATTCATGTTCAATTCACTTATTCGTAACAAGCATCATCATCATCGTCATGAACGTTGATGATTTGTGCCCTTATGGACGCATCTTAAATTTAAAATCTGTACTAGCGGCGAAGCGAACGTCTGCCTCTTCTATGTGCTGTGTATTTTGAATTGTTTAACTTTTTTACTCGTGTTGAGTTCACCTATTTGTACCAACCATCATCATCGTCGCCATGGATATTGAGAATCTGTGCCATTATGGACGGCATAGCGAATGACTGTCTTTACCACGTGCTGTTTGCATTGGATTGTTTTCCTTTTTTATTCATGTTTAATTCACTTATTCGTACTAACCATCATCATCGTCACCATGAACGCTCCTTCATGTATATTCTACATGTACGTGTATGTGCATATGTATGTACATGCGGGTGTGTATGCATGTATGTGTGTATGTGCATGTTGTCATGTATGTTTCTGTGTGTTCTTGCGTATGTATGTTTGCGTGCATCTATATGTATGCTTGTATGTGTACGTGTATGTGTTTATTTCGATGTGTGTGTGGAGAGGGCTCCCAAAAGCCCTTGTGAAGGCAACCCCTCTGGGTGAAGCAAATCTCCGATTAAAAAAACACATAAAGCAGGAGACTAGTACCTGCATTAAGCTGGTCTGCAATTTGACTTGTTGCTGGCTATCTTGCTCTTGCTTGTTGCTGGATCTCAACATTTTGAACCGAGAGAGAGACTGTCGTACAAAGCTAAAACTCTGTAACATCATCTTTATATAGATACTTCCTAAAACATAAAAACATAAAACATAAACTTAAAAAATATAAAAAGATAGTTCTGTGGCGATGGAAAAATTGTCACACGTGTAAGCCTGAAATGCTGGAAGCATGTAATAATTTATCTGCCATCATTCTACATATGTATGTGTGTATGCATATGTGTATGTATATTTATATATGTACTAGTGTATGTATTTGTATGTATATCTATGTGTATATGTATATATATATGTATGTGTGCATATGTATATATATATACATTTTTATATACGCATATATGTATTTGTGTGTATGTATATGCATATATGAAGATATATGTATACGTATAAGTGCATATATATGTATGTGTATGTATATGTACGTAAATTTATGTGTATGTATGTATATATCCATACATGTGTACGTATATGTATGTGAATACGTATGTATATGTGTGTATATATTTGTATATGTGTGTATATATGTGCATGCATATGTATGTATGTGCATGTATGTATATGTATGTATATGTTTGTATGCATGTATGTGTGTTATGTATTGTGTATGTATGTATGGATTTATGCATGTGTGTATGTTTATAGATATTAATGCGTGTGTATGTGTATATATGTATGCGTATATGTATATATATGTATGTATGCCAATGACCGTCTTCAATGTCATGCCTGCTTGAGCGTGTGAATTCGCCGACAGGACTAAAAAATGGTCATTGACTGAGGGAGTGGCACTCGTCTGATAAGACGTTGCAATTATATATATATATATATATATATATATATATATATATGTACACATATGTTAGTATGTGTGTATATACATGTATTTATGCGTACGCTTGACTATGGCATTGTGGTTCAAATAGCTCTAGAGATAATAATTATCAATCTCTATCGCATGAACATAATTTTATTTTTATTATTATTATTATTATTAGTAGTAGTAGTAGTAATAGTAGTTGTAGTAGTATAGTAGTAGCATTATAGTCATCATCAATATTATTATTTTATATTAATTTACTTTTGTTTTTGTTTCTACTACTATTATTATTATGATAATAATTATTATTATTGATGTTATTATTATTCATTATACTATTTTTCCGTTCAACAGATTTATTTCAAGTTTCTAATCATTTATTATACATATTGAAATCAGTTTTGCTTTGATATTGATGCCGATTGAAATGAACGCTAAATTGTTCAATTTATTTTTAATAAACAATAAAAAATTTACAGCATTCTTTTATTCACAAACGGTTAAGAAATTACACGTGAACTATTTCGGAAGGTTTTACAGGGAATGAACACAGTCCAAAAACAAATTTCTAATTTTCCAACGTCTTTTATTGTTATTTCACTACGGAGGATCACTTAGAATATCATGCTAAAATATTAAATATCAAAAACAGCAACATCGTTATAGGCTTCATCCACCACGCATAACATTGAAATTATATATATATATATATATATATATATATATATGTATATTTATGTGTGTGTGTGTGTGTGTTAATATTGATATTGAAATTATTTGTTTAAATATATATGTATAATATAAAGCTGAACGTCTGTGTGTGTGTATGTGCGCGTGTGTCTGGTCATAAATAGGCTCCTATATGGTTGACTATTTTAAAAAACTGATTACATATAATGATAGAAGATGTATCGAGGATCAGGAATGGGTATGTTTGATCTGGTAGAACGGGGTTCATAAAACTTGTGGCGTCTGTGTTCGCACCTGGTCTCCGAAGTATGGAAATAAAAATGAAAAAAAAACGTTTACAAGGGGTTTTAATATAGATGTACATAAAAATACTTTGATATGTAGGTTTCAACTTAAATAGGGATGATATAATAAAATTGTGGGGTCTGCGTTCGCGCCTGTACTCTATGGAAATATTGCACAAGCTTTAACAAAGACTTTTCATATCTATTTGCATAATTATACTTTGATAATTCTTTCAGTTTGAAGAAATATGGTATAATAAAATTATGGGGTGTTCGTTCGCGCCTGACCTCCATAGAATGTAAATATATCACAAAGTTTAACAAGGTTTTTTAAAAGGGGTGAGAGTTCACAATAACACCTTAACTTTAATCTTAATTCACTTTAGCTTTCATTTATTTTTTTTGAGTTGAATCATATTGTGTCGGATAAATTCACCTCATAAATTAACGTTCTTATTAAAGTGAAAGCTCCCCCCCCAAAAAAAAAGTTGGAAATTTAGACAAGTCTCGGCACAAATTTTGCATAACTCTGTTTTTTCCTTCTCCACTTACACGTGGCACTCTTTCAAAAAATAGATAAATAATAAAAAATAAGAACGTTACTTCTTATCGTGCCAAAAGAAGGAAAACATCCTTCTCACGTGATTACGAGTCTTTTTAAAAACATTTACATAACCTTTTTATATTTATTTATATATCTGTTTAAGCTTTTTTTTTGTCAGTGTACTTGATAGAATTCAGTTGATTACAACCATTTCTGCGTGTTCTTTACATTACAATAGTACAACCCTGAATCCGACGGCGCAATACTACACCGCCCAGTACTGTAAAACTAAAACGAAGTTGTTCTGCTTGAAAATGGCGCCATTTTCTTCTTATTCATATTTATATCGATATATATATATTATATATTCATATTTATATCGATATATATATATATATTTAGGTATACGCATATATAGATTTATCTATATGCATGTGTATATATGTGTATATATATGTGTGTGTGGGTGTGTATATATACATATATATATATGTGTGTAGGTAGGTGCATGTGTGTGTGTTTATGTGTGGGTGTGTGTTCTGATGAACGTCATTTACACGGAAAAAAGAAATGCAGTAATTTAATAATCTCAAAATCCTTTTTTAGCCACAATTCACTCGGGAGAATATCGATTGAGAATGTCAAAGCAAATAATCCGCAGCGGAAATAAAGAACAAGGACGGATTAGTGTAATCCTGCACTAGATGAAAAGGATTTCAGTTAATTAAAATTAAGGAACTAAAACCGTTGAATTTTAATAAATTTTACTTTGAAAAGTAAAATATCAGAATCTCTAAATATTGCTAAATTGCTATCCATCACTTTTTAGATACACATAACAACAATGATGTTATGTATCTATATCAATACTAGGATCTAGAAACGTCGAGAAGAATTATTGTATAAAACTGGTACCTATTTATCTCCTCATGTAAGTAATGATAGGCTGAATGTTTGTGAGAATGTTTCTAGCTGCAACATGTTTGTAAATGTGTAGTTAAAATATTTGTGTAAATAAAATCTCATATATCTACATTACATTTCTCTTAGTTTATCTGTACGTTTCGATTTTCCCGGAAACTATTGCGACGATCTCATTGACATTTTCTATTGACTTTTTTTATGATAATCATAACACACAGCGAATCCGAATGGTATCTGTTCGATGCATAGTTAAGGATTGATATCAATACATGAAATATTTAATGTATATGTTTTGTCGGAGACTATTTGGCCGACCTGGCTTAAATTTTGTCTAAGCCTCTGTTATGATAAAATGCACCGAACTAGATATTATAGCATCAGTTAAATCGCATTAGTATTTAATGCAAAAAATGAGCACAAATCTAACTATATTAAACCACATATATATATATATATATATATATATATATATATATTGTATGAGGAGGCTATTCGAATCGACCAACCCAACAAAATAAACCCAAAATGAACCCAATGGACTCAACCCCAAAATGAACCCAACTAGACATGTCAATGTCGAAAACAACATTGACATGTCTCGTTAGGTTCATTTTTAGAGGTGATTATATTTTCGATTTATTTTCTGATTATAAGATTTATTTTAGAGTCCAGCGTAGATTTCTCATAATGTTTATTTAATTTTATTCATAAAAAATCTTATCGTGTATTATGCGCGTTTATATATTCGTGTTTAATTCATGTTATTAATATACTTGAACACACACACACACATATATATATGTGTGTGTGTATATATATGTATGCATATAAGTGTGTGTGTGTGTGTGTATATATGTATGCATATATATAATAAAAAAGAGGACGATGACATGCAAAACAAACAAGAGATAACTCTCTGATCTCCTAGGAAGCGAGATTAAATACAAAAAAGTAGCGCTTCAAAACTGCTAATACCACTAATAAAAAATCATGTTTATATTCAAAAGCAATAAAAAATTATGCAGAATATCTGAGTAGCCGTCGTGCCTCAGTGGTAAAGCCCCAGACTGCTGATTGTGAAAATGTGAATTCGATCCCTGCCAAAAATATCTGGCTATGCTGATGACAGCACGTGTTAATGGATAACTTTTATGCACTTAATTTTTAAAAAAATAAAATACAATAAGTTTGTCAAAAGGCGGGCAACGAGATGTAAGACAAACGAGAGATAGCTTCCTCATCGCTATGGAAGTGGTGTTTAATACAAAAACGCAGCGTTTCAAGAATACTAATATCGCTAATAAAAAATTAACAAATAACAACAACAGCTCTTATATGCGCACATACATATACACCACATACACACACACACACACACACACATATATATATATATATATATATATATATATATATATATATATATATATATATATATATATATATAACGTTACCGATTCTGCAGCATTCCCACCAGGTGTCCTTAACCACGTCGGATTCCACCCGATGTGACGGTGTTCTTTCGATCGTACATTGTCCCGTTACAAGTTGGCCTGTTGATCGCCCTTACCCACTGTGTTTTCATAGTGGGGCGCTTTGCCTCTCGATCGAATCCTACCCTGTGTTAGTAGTCTCCGGGTACATCAATCACTCCGCTGGTCCTTGCGGCTTGCTGCAAAATGAAGAGTTCTCACCACAAACAAACAGAACTCCGGTTTATAACAATAACAAACTATTTATTGTTTTCATTACTTCATAACAGCTACTGTCTAAATTGAGGTGACTGACTATAGCAGTGAAACGATGTAAGACTAGACTAGTAAAGTCACAGATTTCCCATTAACACAGGCTAGTTAACATCATAACATCAGGCACTGAGGGCTCCCAAATCGGGAGCGCTGGACCAGCCCAGCCGCTCAGTTTGCTGGCTATCACTCTTCTCCTTTTTAGAATTCCTTTTTCTAAATCAAACCCCTTTTCCCCCACCTCTCCTTCAGAGAGTGGTTACAAACACCCTTCCTTTTTTCCTCTTAGAGCTTACCTTTCGTCTTGTCCACTCAGCACCTCTCTCTCTCTCCCTTTTAAGGGTAGGGGTCGCCGCCAGGCATTGTTCGACTTGGAATGATTAATCACTCCTAATTTTATAATAAGTAAAAACCTCAGTATAAATTAATAGGAATTAATTTATACTGAGGTTTTTACTTATTATCAAATTAGGAGTGATTAATCATTCCAAGTCGAACAATGCCTGGCGGCGACCCCTACCCTTGACCTCCATTCCAAGTTGTCAGCCTTAATCAGATAAGGGTCTCTGAATCTCTTCATACCCCTCAACAGAGGTTTTAAAAACAACCTTTCGTGATAGCAGATATACAACGACAATGCGATAAAAACAATTATTACTTGTTTTTCTTCTCTTTCTGACAAAATCCCATAGACATTTCTGTTTTGTCCCAATCAGACATCAACACCCCCTCTCTTCCGCCCTCTCTTCGTCTATTTGAAAAACAAGACCATCTCTTTTGACATGTAGATAATTCCAAATCTGTCTCCCTTTCTGAGGCAACACAACATCTGCTTTACGTCTAACAAGCTTACAGTGACACATCGGCGGCTTGTCCTATTTTCCTTGTTAAGGTTTTGCATCTTTTTGTACTCCCTCACACCATCCCGTCCGGTCAAACACCCCCTCTCACCGCAATATGCACCTCGCTGCATGCATTCATGACACCAATAGTGTCATATATATATATATATATATATATATATATATATATATATATATATATATATATATATATATACACGACAATATGAATATATATTTATGGCAAGTAACTTCTGTAGATTTTTTTCTTATAAGTTACTTCCAATAAATAAATTGTCATACCTACCTATTGAGAAATTTCAGACTATTCAAAATTCTCATTAGTCGCGACATTAAGTCTAATCTTTCAGTATAAAAATACTTCATCAGTCGACAAAAACAGTCTCTGATGTTAGTCGAGGCATGCTATTTAATGAAAATGAAACCCAACTGTAAAAAAGAAAGGAAACACAAAAACAAAAAAGATGAAACAGATAGACAACAATTCGTGAGGCCTTTTTCCAAAATGTATAACTCCTATACTGTGAATTTAGACACATGCGTTTATCTTAAAAGATGGTATTATAATAAGTCGCTATGAAGTCAATGGCTGTATCTTTAGTTATTTTAATAAGTCAGACTGTCTCCAAGCATTTAAATGGCAAGGGAATAAATAATTAACTAATGGGAGGGGATGTCTTTCGCCGTCTGTATTTTGTTTCTGTGGTGACGAGTTCGTATGTTGTTGATATTTTTGTTTTTAATAATAGTGATAAAATTTGTTGAGAAAACATTGCTTAAATTAAAAGTTAAGTTAAATATAAGGACCATCCATTTAAATTTAATTATAAGAAGTTTAAGATTCTATATTTAGTACAGAGACAACAAGATTTATCTACTCTATGAAGATTCTATATTAGTGCTCAGTGCAAAGAAAGCAGTTGAAATTATACGAAAGTAGAATAAAACTACATCTTTTCTTATATACTATTTATAAAATGTGTTAATATTCAATTTATCAGTGCTAAATTTTATACCATGCATCGATTGGTAATATATTATAGGAGGCACCTTATAAAATATTAATTTTTTTTTATTAATGTATTATTACTATAAGTTAAGCTTATGATTTGTGTATTTTCATGCTTATATTTTGTGATAGCTGGGTTTTTACTCAATCTTTTACTGTTACAATAATCTATGAGATATCAGTAATTAACTATAATCCTACCAGATTTATTTGCTTATTTTAAGATTGATTACAAACATTTTTGGAATTAAGATTATATAAATTAAGGCTGGGGTGTATACTATAATTTTTTCTAATCAAGTATTAGAATAATATGAAAAGTGACATTTGTATTTCAGTTAATGAAATAACTGGTTGAGTTGAACGATAACATTTTAAACCATTGATGAATTATAATAAGCATTTAACTACGTTTAAGTTTTGTAAAACATTAATATACCAACGAAGCGGAAATAATGGTTGGAAATTAAAAGAAGATTAACATCTAAAAACTCATGTCTATGAAAGCATACAGAACTATACGTGTATCGAAATGTATATATATATATATATATCGATATCAGGCATGTAAAACAGTTAAATTTGTGGCTAAATGAGATGAGTTCAGATGGTATATTATTATTCAGACTAAGTGAAGTTAATAGCTGATTATAGAATAGAAAAATATTGATGTTAGGAGGTGGATAGTATTTTTTTACATAGGAATCACCACTTAGGTAGATAGTATATTATAAATAATTAATTTTGGTTTACAAAATGATGTTTATGTTTCTAAGGAGATGTTTCTATAATGTCCACACAATTTAAGATTTTATTGTATTTTATTCCAATTATATATATATATATATATATATATATATATATATATATATATATATACATATATATATAAAACAATTTTGTAAATGATATCTCAACATGATGGCAAATGAAAAAGGAAAAAAAAATATTTTCAGTATTTTAACCCGAAAATTTCTTGAAATAAAGAAGTAACGTTGATGAATAACTAATATTTTTTCCTATTTCATTTTTCATATTTTTGAAATGATGAACATGGGTACGTCGTTACCGATTGTTTTTGATTAAAAGTTCGTCACGTTGATTTGGAACACGTCATGTTCTTGAAGGATTTCAAGTTTACCATGACACCTTAGTCAACAGAGATACATAAACAAGTAAAAAAAAACATTTAGTCGCGGTTTCACATGCACCAACACTAAAGTGTGCATTGCGGTAGATGACTGAACATCTTTGCTTGCTGTAAATTGTTTATAAACTCATTTGCAGAAACGACCAGATGTCGTCGGATCCCGATGTAGACGCGTTTGCATTTCGCCAGAGACTTTTATCTACGCTGCATTTCTAATACTGCTCGGTGTAAGTCTAATACGTCTTGGGTAGACTAATTCCCGATAGCATATCTCTGGAACTACCCGTTACCATAGCCATTTTGAGTTGAAGAGTGGTCGGACCCTAGACTTTTGAAATGAGTCCGAACTTGGCACCGCAAGGTTGTTAGTCCGTATAGTTAACCAATTAGTCACTGACGCGTTCTTACTGTTGTTGTTGTTGTTACTACTAATGTAGCAGAATTGCATAACCTTTATTAATAATGACCATAAGTAAATAAATAATTATTATGTAAAATCTTTTCAGAAACAAACGTAGTTTCCGTTGCAGACATACCGCAATCTATATATTTATACGATAGCGTGTGTGTTCTTTTGTGTGTCATGTTTTCCGACAAATTTGATTGGTTGAGATTTAATTCCGGAATATACATTAATTACAGAATACACATTTACGAATGCTCAAGGCAGCATTCGATTAGCGTGTTCTAACCGCTATATGTGTTTTTAATTCTATAAAATTTAGGGTTTTATCTTTCAAAAGTTGTTAAGAAATAATTGATTTTAAGTTATTCCGTAATTAAAAACGGTAACAAAACTTTCTCGGGCGGCGGGGACAAAAATTGAGCATTTATTTGTTTGTTTGTTTTTTCATTGTTTATTTTTCTTTACATTTGTTTATTGAGAGAGAGCGAGAGAGAGAGCGAGAGAGACGCTGATTTCTTCTTCGTTAATTAAAATATTATTGCTACTACTACTAATTGCTGTAACATGTAAACAAAGGCCAGATACATATGTTATGAAACCTTGAACTTAGTCACACGCTATCAGCGAAACGAAACTGGTTTTGTACATAAAATATTTTTATAAAAGCATTAAATCTAAAAATATATCTATATATTAAATGACAGTTCCTTTTTCTAAATAAATTATTTTTATTACAACATTGTTTTAGCTAAAATAGTTTCATGACAAACTGTTTTTTACATAAAATATATTAATCTATATATTAATATAATAGCGTGTGTCTTATTTTCTGTATCACATTTATTTTTTCTTCCGAGTGTCTGTTGTTTAATTGTTATGCCTTTCCATTTCTTGTAATGAATAATTTACCAAGAATTCTTCATCAGTTTTGTTTTCAGTTTCGATTTAACTGTAAGAACTCAAGTTATATATACATACATTCTTTTTTCTTCATTTGGTTTCGGTTTCGATTCAAGCTGATGCATCCAAGCCATATAGATATATTTTTATTTTTGAAATCGCAGGTTTATAATATATAAGAATGGATCGAAAATTGACTATTATAGTAATATATATGAAATCTGCATAAATTAAAATATCATATTTAAGCATATTTTACGACCAGGCTATGCCGGGCGTCCCTGCTAGCTTAGATATATACTTTTGCAGTTTTAACAAAAGAACTACAATAATATCAGGGTGTCTCCATTTACGCTGAAGATCCACAAAAATTCCAACATCAATATATTACATATGAAAGAGTCCACTGTGGAATTTTCACAGGTCCCGCTAGTTTATATTATTGTAAATTTAGTTGCTTTTAATTTGAAATTCTGGTATGTTTTATTTAAAGTTTAGTTGTTTTAAGTTGGAAGAGAAAATATATAATGTTTCTGTAAAAAGATATTTAAAACTGCAAGCAAATTAATGATAGCACTTCAGGTTGATTCTAAATGTGCCAACACGATCATATTTTATGTAGTGTTAGTTGTTTTGAGCTGTTGATTACATAGAAAGACCGAATTTAGCCATATTTATTTATTAATTAGTTCTATGAATTTTTATAAAAAAATAAAGAGAAACATAATCCCGCACAAATTTAACACCGTCTGAAACAGATTATAAACGATCATTGCGGGAATCTGTCCAAACGTTAGTCAAATTGAATTAGGTCATCCGCGTTATGTACAATAATTATTCAAGATGGCGCCGGTGTGACTATTTGGAAACTAAGGTGGTTCAATACTTGTCACATTAGTGGGCTAAAAAATGTGTTTTTCTGATCTGATTATATCAGAGGTTTTTCATAAGCGGACGGGGATGTGAAGGTTTACTTTTAATGGATGTTTGATTGGTATTAGAGATTAATAGAAAAAAAAAACGATTGCTAAAATTGTGTCTTTTTACAAAACTATAATTTTAGATGCATTACGCTCAAATTTCTTTGTAAAAATGTGTATGTTCTATAATCACGTTTTTTTTTTGTGTTAGGTTCAAATGCAACGGAACAAAAAAGAACCAATGGATCAATAATCTCTAAATTATATATGAACCCTTGCTTTTACGTGTAAAGAAAAGAACAAGAAAACGTAATTGTAAGTAAACTCGAGACGACAAATAAAATCAAATAAAAAAACTCTAATTCTTACTTAACAGAAAAAATATTCCTCTGGAAATATCTAAGTGATAAGTTTAAAACTTTACCAACTGCCAAACCAAAATAAGTACTTAACAAAAAAAAGTAAACAGGAGCGAAGTACATTACAATGCTGTCAGTTGAATAATACAGCAATGCCAAATAGAAATTGCTTTGTCACAATTAAAGCTTCAATTCTCAGTTTAAATGCTATGTAGGCCCGACTTTTGCAAATCTGATCGACCTAAATTATATATGTTAGTTTCCTATTTTTCTTCTCGGACTGTTGTCTTCATTAATGTCTCTGTCTGTAGATATTTCTCTCTTTATATATATATATATATATATATATATATATATATATATATATGTGTATATATATATTTAAATATGCATGAAGAAAAATTAATACGAAAAAATATGTGAATGTTTATATCTTTTCTGTATTTATTTCCTATGTTTTGACGTGTAGGAATACAAAAAGTCTTTTGAAATAAAAAAAAACAAGAGTGTTTCTTTCAAAAGCACATATTTTCGACCGATCCTTCGATCTTCCTTAGTGTGACTGATGGAAACATGAGTGTAGGACGGGCCAGGGTTAGCAGCAGAAAAGGCAAGGGTATAGGTAATAAGGTTAAGATCTATTCGAAGATGACCCTTCCAATATTTTTTACTTGGAATGGTCAGCAACTTGTGTGGCCGCTATTCAAAAGCAAGTCTTTCATAAAACTTTGAATTGGACACCCACTCATCCCACAAACATCTTCGCATATGTGAATGTACATGCATATACACCCGCACACTACCACCTATTCTTCTTCACGTATCCATACATACACAGGATACGCACACACACATTTATAGACGTGCTTACATACACCTGGAGATTGATAAGTAGATGTAAGTGATAACATAGTGGAATTTCCTCACCAAAAGCTTGGAATTATAGATTTATTATGTATCTAGGTGTGAGACGGGGTCAAAGGCACGCTGTTTGTCTGGACTGTCTACATGCACGCACACACCTATACACACACCTATACACACACGTTATTTATTTTTTAAACGCTTACTGTAGATTCTAGTCTTTCGTTAATTGATATATACACACATATAATGTTAAAAAGATAAATAAACGAAGAATATATTTTATGTTAATTATCATTTACTTTATTTCTTCCTATTTTTGTTCAAACATATTAAAATATTCGGACTGTTCTTTTTCTTTCTTCTCCCACACACATGCACATTCCTATATACGCATACATACATACATACATACATACATACATACATACATACATACATACATACATACATACATAAAGTGGCAGATATAAGGGAAAAACATTGTTTTTAAATTAGAACTTACCACAAAACTTGGAAGCTCGATATGCCGGTTAGAGAAATCAGAGGTTAATAACTTTTAATGTTGGAAAGGAAACTGAAAGATTTATTGCAATGCTTAAACGAGGAGTTAAATAATAATAAAAAAACAACAACAGCAATAATAATAATAATAATAATAATAATAATAATAATAATAATAATAATAATAATAATAATGTACGTGAAAAGGAAAGATGGCGGGAGAGGACTGATCTGTATAGAAGACTGTGTGAAGGAAACGAAAAAGAACTAGAAAAATACATAATGCAAAACACTGGAAGGATAATTATGACAGAGAGAGATACGGAGAAAACCAACAAAACAGAAAACAGAGAGACAAATGACAAAACGAGAAAAGAGAAATGGGAAGAGAAACAACTCCACTGAAGATTCGTAAGAATGACAAAAGATGAGAATAACGAAAACACCTGGACATGGATGCGAACAGGACATATAAACCGAGAAACTGAATCCCTAATAACCGCAGCCCAAGATAACTCGATAAGAACCAACCATATCAAAGCAAGGATCGGTAAAACACAAGAAAACAGCAAATGCAAACTCTGTGGACAAAGAGACGAAACGATAAACCATATAGTAAGTGAATGCAGCAAACTGGAATACAAAAACAGGCATGACCAAGTGGGGAGGGCGGTGCACAGGGAATTGTGCAAACGGCTGCATTTTGAGCGTACAGATAAATGGTACAAGCATAAACCCGCAACAGCACTCGAAAACGAGAACTACAAAATCCTATGGGACATGGACATACAGACAGACAAACCCATCCAAGCAAGAAGACCAAATGTCGTAATAATTAACAAAAAAGAGAAATCCTGTCAAATCGTAGACTTTGCTGTCCCAGCTGACCACAGGGGTAGTATGAAAGAAAAAGAGAAACGAAGCAAATACACAGAACTAGCCAGAGAGTTAAAAGGGATTTGGATAATGAAGAAAATCAAAATAGTACCGATAATAGTAGGAGCACTAGGAACAATCCCGAAAAACCTGGAAAAAAGAATGGCAGAAATTAGAATCAGAGGAATAGCTGCAAAAATACAACGCCTAACGATAAGGAAAACGGCTGAAATATTAGGGAAAACACTTGAATGCGGAGAATAACACAAGATAATATAATGAAGAAGCGTTACAGGGAATGAAGAACACCGAAGCTGCAGATGTACATGTTCTACACCACCCATCATGCATCTCCATTGTTTCACCACCGCCCCCCCCCCAAAAAAAAAGTGATACCAAAGAGCCAAGAAGGGTCAAGGGGGATGGAAAGACCGAGGAGGGAGCAATGGCCAGACCTCCGCTGGACAAGTGCGAAGAGAATTGGGATCTTGGGGAGGCTTAGTGCCACTCAAATTCCAGTATAAACCAATGGCCACTGCCAGCGAGAAATCAATGGTAAGCGGCTGTTGCGATGATGCAAATTTATTTGCAAATGCTATCGAAGGAGGAGGAGAGAACTGGACGTCTGGGGAGACTTATTGTCACTCAGCTTCCAGAGAACACCACATGTCTCCAATCAGATCGTTTGTTGACTTGTGTGAAAGCTCCAGGTGAGCCAATAATAATAATAGTTATAATAATAATAATAATAATAATAATAATAATAATAATAATAATAATAATAATAATAATAATAATCCCGTATATCTTCAGAGAGGGGTACTATAGCAGATAGGGTTTGTAAAGGGGGATGGGGAATGCACCCATGTCTACACCTGTGCATTTGTGTGCGCGCGTACGCGTGCTCGGAAAATGGAATTAAATATATGTCGAAAATTAAAATATGTGGAAGTTGCTGACCATTCCAAGTAAAAAATGTTGGAAGGGTCATATTCAAATAGATCTTAACCTTATTACCTATACCCTTGCCTTTCCTGCTGCTAACCCTGGCCCGTCCTACACTCATGTTTCCATCATTCACACTAAGGAAGATCGAAGGATCGGTCGAAAATATGTGCTTTTGAAAGAAACAGTCCTGTTTTTTGTTTTTTTTCCAAAGACTTTTCATGTTCTTACACGTCAACACATAGGAAATAAATACAGAAAAGATATAAACATTCATATATTTTTCGAATTTGATTTTTTATTCATACATATTTAAATATATTAAAAGGAATACACGTGGATACAACATGCAATACACACACACATACACACATACAAACACACACACACACACACACACACACATATATATATATATATATATATATATATATAAGTGAAATTGTCTGTGTTTGTGTATGTCCGTGTGTGTACATTTCCCTAACAAATGACTCTGTCAATTTTCAGTCTACAGACTCGAGATTTGACATAAGGGATATTGAGATTTAAGAATCGGTTTTCGGCCAAAATTCAATGATTAATCATTTGAAAACTCTACCAAACTCCCTCGCCAATTTTTAGTCTAAACACATGAAGTTTTAGATGTAGGTTACTTGGAGATGGATCAAACTTTATAATTTGATTTGTGCCCAAAACAATAACTGTTCAGGGGTCAAAATTGGGGTCAAATTTTAAAAAATTTTACCTCTGCGGTCTTTACCAAATGACTCAAATTTGGTCAAAACATTTGAAATTTTACATAAACTGTATTCAGATATAAGGCAAGATTTTAATCGGTTTTAGACCGAAAATTTGGCTGAAAAGGGGTCAAAGCACAAAAGATTTGACATTTGCAGTCTCTAGAAAACGATTCAGCCAATTTTGGGTTTAAACATTTGAAATTTTACAAAAAGGATATTTAGACATGAAGCCAGCTTTTTAAAATCAGTTTTTGTGCGAAAATTTGGCTGCCAAGAGGTCAAAGTTTACAGAGTTTACCTTTGCAGACTCTACCAAATTCCTCCGCCAATTTTGAGTCTAAACATTTGAAATTTTAGATGTAGGTTTCTTGGACATGAGTCAATAGTATATATATATATATATATATATATATATATATCATTTTAACAAAAACCAAGACTTCAAGAAATGGGTTGATAGCAACAAAAAGTGTATTTCATTGTTAGTTACAATTGTTTCAAGACCATTTCGAAAAATTCAAACAATGTATCGTTTGAAATAAATTAGTTGAAGTTAAAAGATACCAAAATACTAATAATTATTCCTAACGACAAAGGGTCGTTCGGTGTGTCTAGTTTGGTACATTCCTGATATTCATTTATGATTTATTAAATCAACAGATCCAATTAGAACTATGTTAATTTATTCAAAATATAAGTTTTAAAAGCATATCTTAACCATGATACTAATTTCAATACCATAAATTAACCTACGTTTAACAACAAACCATAATTTGCTGAGGTTTGCTGAGATTTGCTGAAGAAAGGCTGTTCTTGTGAAAAATTTAAAACGACACATTGTTTGAATTTGTCGAAATGGTCTTGAAACAATTGTAACTAACAATGAAATACACTTTTTGTTGCTATCAACCCATTTCTTGAAGTCTTGGTCTTTTGTTAAAACAGTATACGAATTCTCAATTATGAAATATGATAATTTTGTAGCTTTCTTTTTAAGTTATCTCTCCTCTTTGGCTTAAATTTATTGGTATATGAACAATTACTGAATTATATTAACCCAGTATAATTCGTAATGCTACACATTTGTCTCTCTCTCTCTCTCTCTCTCTATATATATATATATATATATATATATATATATAGTGCCGGCAAAAAAAGTTCGCACTTGTAATTTTTTCAAAAACTGCAAATTTAAGCTAACTTTTATGTAACTGTTTAAACAACCTATATCTCATTTGATTCACCTTTTATTCCTCTATAATTTTACCAGTTCATATTTGACTTTTAATTGAAATATTCTAGTGTTCACGTCAATTTAAAAATATAACTTCAAACTGAGGAGGCAAAAAGAAGGTCTGCGGCAAAAAATTCGCTTAAAACCAGCTTAAATTATCGCCACTAAATCAGTTTAGAATATCCACCAACAGGCAACAAAGCATCTCTAATCGTAAATGTTGTTGTTCTAGGTTATACAACACCTTACTGGTTTATCCGATCGAGAAATCGGCCGCAGATTGAAATGTGATTAGAAAACGGTACGAAAGACTGTGCAAAAGCACCAAAACACCGGCAGTGTTCGTGTTGCCCCTGAATCTGGTCGTACTAGAGTTACTTCTAACAGGGAAGACAATGCTATCAAGATCCGCAGCCTAAGAAACATTTTAACCGGCTCCCAAAATCCAACCAAAGTGCAATCTTGTTAAAAAGTGTTCTCTTTCTACTGTCAAGAACAGATTAAAGGAATTTAATTTGCGATATGTTGCAAGACGCAAGCCAATGATTTCTGTAAAGAACAGAAAGCGCCGTCTGAACTTTGTCAGATGCAATGAAGATCATGACTCTTCATATTGGTCAAAAGTGCTTTTTAGCGACGAAAGCAAGTTCAATAGGCTAGACAGTGAGGGTAGGCAGTACGTCCATCGGAAAAAAAGACGAAGAATTTAATTCTAAGTACTCAGTTTCAACACTGCAAGGTGGTGGAGATTCATTTTTAGTGTGGGCCATTATTAGTACCAATGGTCCAGGGCCTATAGTTCGCTTGCAAGGTCGAATTAATTCGACCAAGTACATTAATATGTTGACTGAGCATATTTTACCCTACTTTAGTCAGAATTTGGATTATAATCCCATCTTCATACAGGGTAATGCTTCCATTCACACAGCTGGAAATGTCACGAAGTTCCTGGAAGAGCATGATATTCCGTGTTTTAATTGGCCTGCACAATCTCCAGACCTCAATCCGATAAAAAACGTATGGCATTACATAAAGCAACAGCTACGCAATGATAAAATTTAAATTTGGAAGAACATTGGACAATTTTTTTTAAAAATGGGATGCCCTTTCTCCGGAGTATTGCTGCAGTCTAATTCAAGAAATTCCCAAAAGATTGCAAGCTGTCAAATTTCAGAAGGGCTACGCTACTAAATATTAACTAGTTCATTGTGTTCCTATTGTATTTGTGTTGCATTAATGTCCTAAAGTTACATTTAAATAACAATTTTCCATTGTGCGGACTATCTTTTTACCTCCTCAATTTGAAGTTATATTTTATAATTTACATGAACACTAGAATATTTCAATTAAAAGTAAAATGTGAACAGGTAAAATTATAGAAAAATAAAAGGTCAATCGAATGAGGTATAGTTTGTTTAAACAGTTACATTAAATTTAGCTTAAATTTGCAGTTTTTGAAAAAAAATACAAGTGTGGACTTTTTTTGCCTGTGTACATATGCACATAAAGTTATGAACAGTATATGGGACTCGAGTAAAGTCGGGCTGAACTGCTAGCATAGATATAATTTTTAAATAATTCAAATACCAAAAGTATCTTTAAAATGCATTCATACTATTTTTTTATATATGGTACGTCTTACACGTGTTTTATAGAATGGTATGCCAAACAACTTATTAGAGACCTATATAAATCCATAAAATATTTTTAGAACAGGATCAAAGGTAGCAAAAGAAACGGAACGAGCCATAAATAAATAGTAAGATTGTTTTTTTATTTATATGACTTTATTTGTTTTTATTTATTTATTTATTTTTTGGTTTAAGACTTTGAAAGAATTCCGTTTCTTCGCCCACCTTTAGTCCTTTTCTAAAAACAACAAAACACTTATTGATTTATATGGGTCTCTGATGAGTAGTTTGGTATACCATTCAAAGAAAAACGTGTAAGACGTACCATATATCAAATATAATGATATGAGTGTGATTTAAATGTACTTGTAGTAATTGAATTGTTTACAAATGATACATATGAAAATGGATTGCACTTTTAGAGTCAATATATAATTTGTAAACAATGAAAAAGCATCTATTTTACCAGCTAAAATCCAAATCGAATTTGTTCCATAGGTACAAATCTTTTATGTATCAAGTTTCACGTTTGTAGACCAAAAATTGACAGAGTAGTTTTTCATAGACTGTTCCACATCCCCACGCACACTGACAAGGTCACTTTTATATATGCTAGCAAACCGCCAGGTGTGCTTCGGTCTTAAAATAGGCTGAAATATGCAGATTTCTTATTTACCATTATTTTTATAGCCAGTTTATATATATATATATATATATATATATATATATATATATATATATATATATATATTCTGTATCATGTAACCAATGGATATTGTATTCAATATATATTAAGGATTTCAAAGGAAAAAATAAATACAAATTTTATTTGGGTGTCACCAGTCAGAATCAAAACCAAAACATCTAACTCTCCTACATTATTCGTTAACTTCTGAGCTAATACCATACGTACGTAAAAAAAACTTTTAAAATAAAGTACAAAGATATATTTGCGCATACATATGAGTAACACGTTTACTCGACTTATCCTTCCAAGCTTCATTTTTTTCAATTTTGACCCCCTAGCAGCTATTTTTACCGGTTACAAACAATGCACCTTTCGATCGTCTCCAGAAACATGTTTCCTTTACGTACACTTGTATGTTTTACCTTAATTAAAAGTCATTGGTTTTGGACCTTGACAATTGATATGATAATAGACAGAAACACAAGAAAATATTTGATTTATAGCCGGTATATGTTTTTTTTTAATTTTCTTACCATTTTGTTCCAACTGGGGATCAGGCATCTTAATAGATGCTAGAAATTCACCTGCTATTTCATACATTCTAACTGATGAATATTTGTAAGATGCTAACTATACCTATAGTGCAATTGTTTTAATCTCTCTTGCACTTGGCTCACCGAGTATATTTGCAAGGTACTTTTTAAAATGTTTTTCCATGAGTTCGGTTGCTCTTATAATTACTGAGATGGCGAAGATTTTCCTAATATTCCAGGTTCTTTTTATGTTGTAAATAAGACGTTATCTTTTTTTCATGTTGTAAATAGGACGTTATCTTTTTTTCATGTTGTAAATAAGACGTTATCTTTTTTTCATGTTGTAAATAAGACGTTATCTTTTTGCTGATAGTTGTGTTTTAACCGCGCATCATTAGTGATGCTAATTTCCACTAGGATTGATTATTTTTCCTTCTTGTCCTATATCACTGTCATGCTTAATAGTTACGCTTTCTCTGTGTGTAGCTCTAGAAAATCCATAGTCATAGTGGATGCTGCATATCTCTGGTTCTGGCAAAGCTTGCTGTTACATTTGATATTCAACTTTTTACAGATTGCCGCATTATATAGAAGCTGTCACCGGTGAAAACTTTAAAATTGGATGTCAGGTGACTCACACTCTTTATTTCTGCGTAGCAGAACCTGCACTTGTCATTGCTGAGATCACTCATAGACTTGAAAGCATTATTCGTCAAGCCTTAATCTTCGGTAGCCATTATAACTCTCTTCGGATTAGAGTGGACCAATACTTATTTTAGTCAGTTTATAGGACCTTCCTTATCTATGCACCCTAAGGTGAATTTATCTACAAAATATTTGGCACGTTGCTTATTGACCCTTTCTTCCAGTGTTTTGTTATGGACGGTATTGGTGTCTTTGTGTTATTTCCGTAATAATGTTGTTTTCTGATTCTATCTGATTTGGCCAGTTTTGTGATTGGGGTTGTTCTGTTGCCTCTTCTTGGGTAATGCTGATGTACCATCTTGAGGTTTGGATTTTAGGATCTCATCAGATATTGCCCGGTGCTCACAATAGTGACACGATGGTAATTGTCAATTTCTGACAACCATACCTCCTACTCCTCTGGGCAGATACTGCTTAGGCAGACACTGATTATTGTATAGTACAACGCCAACATTTTCCTCGTTTAGTCCAATCTGTTTATGTCTTTTTGTGGCCAGTCAACAATGACAAAGCTCTGTGTTATCACAAGCATGGCAAGTTGGTTAATGGCAGCCACTTTATTTCTGTTTACAGATTTTCATCATATGGCGTATATATTTTTTGCCAATTTTTTCTCTCGCCTTGGAATGCTGAATTGAATCCTTCTCTTCTATGTAAAGATATTTTTATTTTTCCTGCTCTTCTATGTTCTTAAAGTCGGTATATTTATCAAGTTGTATGTTTTCCGTTTGAACCTTCTTCTCAGATATGATGAAACGCTTGGCACACTTGTAAAGACCTTGTTTTCTATGCTAATTTATGTGTCTTGTGTAGTTAACTTGATTTCTAATCGGCAATAAGCATCAATGTACATAAATAAATAGTATTCTCTTTTGTAATAAAAATTGTTTATAATATTTCGTTTAACAGCATATTATCGATAACAGTCATTTTATTTTCACCTGGTTTCTTAAATCACATATAGTAGGAAATTAACAGAAAAATAAAATAAAACGAGAGAATCTACATAATATTGTAATTTAATAAAAGTTTATTTTAGGATAAAACCAGAGTAAAATACTTATGCTTGGGGAAAGAGCGAACTAAGAATCTCTATTTCTAATTAAAACATCCTTACTGATTGAGCAACCGGATTAATTTCTCCTATTATTTTTCTATCCCTATTGTCATCGCTTTTTCTGTACTTTTCTTTATATTTTCTGTCTTCTACCTATATGCCAATGGCGATAAGAAAAAGTGAAAAAGGGTAAATGAGACTTTCTTTCTTTCTTGTTTACCGGTGAATGCCGTATTAATTTGTCCGGTGTCCACGAAAGCAGTAGTAGTAGATTTGAATTAATAAGTGAAATCATCATCTCTTATTTTGTCAAAATATTGATTAGCGTTGAATATAAATGTCAATAAAATTGATTGAAAATATGTTTTATTTTGTTTTTAATAATATAGATTAATATTTCCCAAAACTGATTGAGTGAACAATGTTAACAGTATATCTTTTGTTAACAATGTTATTTCAAATCAATAGGTGAAGTTGATATTTAAAAAGCACTTGTTAGATTAAATATTAGTTATACTAAAAAGAGGATTATTGTATTTATCAGGTTTTATTAACTATATTTAATATATTTCATAGCGAAATAATGCTGAGTCACTTTAAATATGAAATAATATTCTATATTTTACTGGCCCTTAAAACGAAAGGGATTTTAGCAGAAATAAAGAAAACAAGAAAGGAATTGTACATAGCTCAAAATTGATTGCGTATATGATATTAATGTTCTTTTTAGCAAACTCCACTTATAACTTCAGCTAACATTCACGAATGTGGAGACTTCAATGTTCACAATGTGGAATGGTTGACCCACTCAAATAAGACCGATGATGAGGGGAGGTTCTGTTATGATTTCTCCATTGCTTATGACCTCACACAGATTGTTCACGAACCCACCCGTGTGCCCGACAATGACGGCTAGTATGCGAGTCTCCTAGACGTTTTTCTCACAACTTGCCCTGAACTATGTTCAGTTTCCGTTCTGTCTCCTCTTGGATCTTCCGACCAATCAGTTGTATCAATTAAAATAAAAATGAAATATAATAAGTCCTCAGAACGTACCTCTCCATCGTATCGTATATCGATACACTATGGCTGACTGGGATAGCTTCCGTACATTTATTTCGGATCTAACTCTGCGTTCCATGTTTTAAAAGGACGTGTCCTCTATAGTATCAGACCTAACGGAATGGTTAATTGTAGGTATAGACCGTTTCATACCCTCGAAAAAGTTCCAGCAAAAACCTAACAGCCAGCGATAGTTTTCTCCAGAATGTGCTGCTGCTATTGCGCACAGAAATCACTTTTTCCACTGCTTCCAACGTAATAGATGTATGGAAACTAAAGCCGTTTTCAGGACTGCCAGCAACCATTGTAAGAAAGTAATAAAGAACGCAAGAGAGTTATATGCTCAGTCCGTCAAGTCCAAAATAGCTGAGCAGCAGCTTGGTTCCCACCAGTTTTGACAAATAGCAAACAGAATCCTGAACAGAAGCGTGTGCTCTATCCCAACTATCATCAATTGACCTGAGTCAATCTGGTCAGCATCAGACAAAGCCAAACTCTTTGCCAAGAACTTTGCAGCTAATTCTACCCTTTGCGACCAAGGCCGCCCATCCCCAATATTTCTTCCTGTATCAGAAAACACGCTATGTGATTGATATACATATATCTGTATGTGATGTTGCTAAGCTTATCAAAAACCTTGACTCCAGTAAAGCAACCGGCCTTGACGGTATTACAACTAAAAAAAACTTCAACCTGTACTAGCGCCCATACTTACAAAACTGTTTAATCGTTGTCTTCCCATCACCCTGGAAAATCTCATCAGTATGCTCTGTATTTAAGAATTTAGGTGATCTCAGTACAGGCCAATAAGTCTCCTGTGCGTCATGTGTAAGTTTCTGGAATCTGGGTTAAATACAGAAGTAATCAACCATCTCAGCAAAAATAACTTTCTTAGTGACACGCAATATGGTTTCCGTTCTGCTAGATCTACAGCAGATGTGCTTACAGTTATATCTCATAGGATTAGCGAATCTTTCGACAGAGGCAGCCTTTCTAAGGCAATTGCTCTTGACATATCAAAGACCTTTGATAGGGTATGGCATAAAGGTTTACTTCACAAGATCTCCAGCTATGGTATAGCTGGAAATGGCTTCTCAATTATTAAATCATTTCTTTCTGATAGGTTCATAAGAGTAGTGGTTGATGGGCAAAAATCAGAAGATCTCAGTATTAATGTTGGAGTCCCTCAGGGGTCCATCCTGAGCCCAACTCTTTTTCTGATCTACATTGATGATCTTCCAAATCAAACCTTACATCATTTGTAGACATTTACGCTGATGACACTACTATCTATGGTAGCACGTCTTAGCCAGTAAACGACCAAATTCTCTCCGATTCTCTCTCCTCTGATCCTGATCACGTTGTACAATGGGGAATGGAGTGGCTGGTTAATTTTAATGCATCTAAAACCAAGCTTCTATCTTTACATCATCAACGTTCTGATCCCCATCTGGCATCAATTGAAATGAATTGCTCTCGTCTTGGGGAGGCCTCAAGTTTTGACAAGCTTCTGAGCTCGACCTTTACTCCCGGTCTTAAATGGAATACGTACATCAAATCTGTTGCCAAGGCCGCTGGAAAAACGGTCGGATCCTTCTATTGATCCAGTAGATATGTCATTGCTGATGCAATTCTCTATCTATATAAGAGCCAGGTACGTCCAAGGATGGAATACTGTTGCCACATCTGGGCAGGAGCTGCTAGAAAGGACTTATCCTGCCTTGATAGGGTTCAAAATAGATTTCGTGGCCTCGTGGGAGATGTCCTTTCCTCTTCGCTGCAACCTCTATCTCACAGAAGAGATGTTGCGAGTTTGTCTCTGCTTTATCGTTATTTTCATGGAACGTGTTCGACTGAGATTCAATCTATAGTTCCCCCTCGCCAAACTTTTACAAGAAACACTCGTCTAGCTGAAAACACTATCAATAATTCCCCCACTCTTTATCTGTGCCTAAACCTAAACGTAGATTCCAGGATCAAAGCTTTTTTTCTTCGAACTGCACGCCTGTAGAATTGTCTTTCGTTTTCCTGCTTTCCAGCTGTCTTCAAGTCCAACGTGAACAAGTTTCTGATGAGCCGTTACACTGAAGTTAACAAATTTACCGAATTTCCATTACTATCGATTACTATATTGTCCTTTTGACTACTTTACACTATTTAACCCTTACCTTGAGTGACCTCTCGGTCTTGATAAGTGGTGACACCTATGTAAAAAAAAAAAAAAATCTCCTAAGCTAGGGCAGCAAAACGTTGAACATCTACTAGCTTTGTTCGTCAAATATGTTCTCTTGTTTTTCCTGATTCTTTGTCGCATTTGTGACTTACGTTTTCAGTTGTTTTGTGACACATTCTTAAATCCGAAATCTTTACAAAAAAAACAAAACACATGTTTACAATCTGTATTTAGCTTCAATCTTGTCATGATCAAAATAATCACAGTCACATCCTAAATGCGACACCAACACCCACCCCTGACTTTTATCACTTATAGCCTATCATTGACAATAGTATCTAATCTTTCTCGACATTCTGTGTTAATCATGTTGCAATGAGAACAAAATATAACTACATAAATAAAAACATGCTATATCCGATTACTGGATGGATCTCTCATTGTTTGTTTCATTTAATTGCGAATTTTGTCTGTGCGATCATCTACCCTTTTAATAATTGCTTTTGCAATTCAATCCCTAAAAACTATATTCCATACTGAAGTAATTCTGAGTTACTTTTAATACGACATAATCTTCCGTCTTTTACTGGCCCTTAAACCGAAACGGATTGCAGCAGATAAAAAAGAAAACAAGAGAGGAATTGTATATAGTTCATCATTTGTTGCATGTATAGTATTATCGTTCTTTTTAGCATAGTTCACTTATAACTACGATAAGCTCCAAAGTTATGGCAGCAAAACGTTGAACCTTTGCTGGCTTCGATCGTCAAATTGTTTCGGAATTTCTTTAGATGTGGATTGATAATTTGGATTATTCGGCCCACCATTTTGCCTATTAATTGTTATTTTCATAGCGTATTGATCGATCTAATCTCTGACTTTGTTCAGATGTATCTTTTTAAACTCGGGAATCTTTGTGTCGAAGTTAGAAACTTACACGAAATATCGAACACCTGAAATCTTTATGCAGACCATAACATAGATTGTTCTCGCTAAAATAGTAACAAATGGCAATACTACAAATTCAAAACAAGATTAGGGTTTAAATTCCTTAATTCTTGCTAAAATGACCCACATTGACCTCTTTGTATAATCAATAATGGCGTTGAGGATGATCCGTTCTCGGTGGCAATTGGTGTATTATTTAAATTGTTCAGATAATTGCTCTCTTACATTCGTTGTTATTTTCATAACGTTTTGATCAATGTATTCTTCATATGCATATTTGGAAATTTCATGTACCTATTTACTATGCCTCCCCACGGGACAGAGTTAGACACCAGGGTCGTTTTTTAACGTGGAGAAAAGGTACAAAAATAAAAATTGTCTCAGTCATGAAGGATTTCTCCTCCACCGAAAGAGAACAAGAAATAGAAGTGCAGCATCTGAAGAACAGATACTACACTTTGGTCTTACTTTTCGATGAACTCAGCAGTGTTTATTTATTGGTTAGTTCTCTAAATTTGTAGAAAATGGAAAAATAACCCTGAACAAATTTTACAACTTCTCAAACAGAATATGACCGATCATTAGCAGGAATCTGTTTAAACGTTAGTCAAATTGAATTAAGTCATCGTATTATATACAATAATTATTTAAGATTTTATCCGCCATGGTTGATTGTTCCCGTTCTGACAGTCATGGCCGTGCTAAAAAAGTTCGATTGTCGTTAGAAATGGAATTGTATATTTTTAAAATATAAAATCACATCTTATTTTTTATAGTAAAATAGTTAATCTTATATATATAATTTAATTGGACTTCATTATTGAAATGATTATTATTTATTAATTTATTTATTGCGGACTATTATCCTCATCTTTTTAGTTGTTGTTTCACAACGTTTCGGTAAACTATTCCGCTGGACTTCGTCAGGTGGATAATAGTCCGCAATAAATAAATTAGATTCTACCACTGTTATTTCTATGCAATGCAATCTCATTTTTATGTCCATATCTAAACACTGGCCTATTTTGGTTGTTACCCACCATAAGAGTGGTAGTTATATTTTTCTAAAATTCAGTATCACATAGTATGCTGTACTTTAAAAATATATGTATATTTTTATTTTATTTGATTCCAAAATCCCCAGAATAAAAAGATAAAGAAAATTAATGTGCCTACATTTTTTGCGGGTGTTTTTTATCACTGTTTGCTAATTACGTTTTAGGTCGAGTTTGTCACTATATATGTCTTTGCGTACAACTTACTGTTCATATCTTGTGACTAATCGCCATCAAATGTAGTAAAAGTACTGATTATGGTATAAATTTTAATAAAAAATTTACTGGTGGTTCGCTACTTATAAAGATCTGTAGACTAATCGATCGTAAAGAAATTGCCAGTTGGCCGATCTACAACACCATTGGAGGATTAGAAAAGATGACACAATAGACTGACTGATTATTCAAAATAGCTACTCAACGACTATTTGTTAGCATTGAACTTGAAGATGGTTGTGTTGCATTCACTTGGGAAGCAGCCCTGTGGCATTTTTTAATAGATATAAACCAGAAATTGGAATTCAGACGAGCACATACCATGAAAATAATTATAGATTGGAGAGGCGCTAACAACGTTTTTTATGTGAGAAAGGAGTTGTAGGAATTAAAAAAATCATAACTCACTCGATTTTCGAAGTCGATCTCTTTTACTCTATGAAAGCAAGAAAGAGTACCCAGACGGAACATCCCCAGATAAGGCCGCATTACAATATATAGAACGTATCTAGATCTTATACAAGTAGAAAATTGCGTCAGGGGTGTAGTATAGTATTGAGCGGTAAAATGATTTGACCATTTTCCACCCAATTTGCAACAGATTTGAAGTAAGATTTCATTTCTGGTCTGGGGTGAAAGTCACTCTCAGGAACTTATCAATTAAGGATCTTTTTTGAGAAGAGAAACATTTATATCAATTGGGAAAAATTGGGATTAAGATTTGATACAGAAAGAAGAGGAGCTTGTTTTTAAATTCGCTAAAAGTGAAAATCCAGTTACTTTCGTATAGTATACATTGATGTCAACGAATGATTGCAAAATATCATTATAAAGATCATTTATAAAGATCAAAAAGAGGATTGGGTCAGAATTGACACTTGAAGAACATTGTCATTGACCCTATGTGTTTTACACTTCTGCCTTAAAACTGATTTAGATTTAAGTCAAAGTTCAAGGTAACAGAATACGCCGCACTTTCGATTTTAACCTCGTTCTGTTCATCATAGAGACTCGCTACTTGGCCCTTAATGAAGTTAATGAAGTTCCGAATCTTATATGACGAAAATTTCGATTTTTGATCATTTTGATGCATAGATATAATGATATTTCCTCACAGTAACACCGATGCAAGATTTCAATTTGGTCAGATGAATAACTTTTTGTGATAGATACGGTTCCATGGCATAACTTTGGGAATACTTTATACAATATGAAATAGTAAGAGTCAGATAAGAATTTTTTCAATCGTTTCGTTATCAGACGGATTTATGCAGTTTCATGATTAAATTATTTTCGTTTTGATAATATTTATTTGTATCGTTACATACGGCACTCAATTTGTGTGAAAAGAGATATTAACTTTTCATCCAAACACCACACGGTAGTTTGCATATGCATATTGCCATTTCCATCGGCCACCTGTTTTTCAATTCTATCAATGTTCATTTTTAAATTATACATAAAAATAAACAAAACAATTGTCACACCGTCCGTCATCTTTCTCCGGTTTTTCTTCCTGTTAAAATGCGCATGAAAAAAACCGGTAAGTACCACGATCAGAACCTGGTAGATTTATTACGATCAATACTGATGAAGACAATTGTTAAAATGAAATATTATAAATAATGTTAACTTCCTAGCAAATTAACAAAATCTTTCAAAATCGTAAGACCTCATATGTTTACATATGACAGGCAAGCATACGTTTGGTAGATTTTGATGAGGATTCAAAATGTTATGCCTTTATGCAATGATTTTTATCTCGCTAAATAATAAACCATTTATAATATTATTGCTTCCATATTCATTATTTCTTATTTCCCATTCACTTTCAGCTGAATGTCCTCATCAAATCTTCTGCATCACTGAACGATTTATATATATATATATATATATATATATATATATATATATATATATATATATATATATATATACATATGTTATAAAGAATTAAATGTAGTTACTAAAATCCGTACACGTTAGGGTTAGAGTTAGAGGGACATGTATATTTAAAAAACAGCAGCTATCGCAGATGGTTTAGTATATCTATTGAGAATTAGAATGCAAAGCGCGATAAACGCCATTCTCAAATTTACGACGTCATCCCTACATTTCATATCATACTATACTCTGAGATTAATTCGTTTTGATATCAATAAAAATAAACTTTAAGTCAATGTTTAGATTAATCATATTCGCTCTTTTATTGATCTCAACGCAAACAAATTGGATTTATCGCGTTTTGCATTCGGAACGTTTATTTATGAATGTCACTGACTACTATTTATTTAAAATATTCTCACGATGTAGAATATCATACATACAAAACTGACGTCAATATACGTGAAGTGTACATTTGTAACTTTCATTAAAACAAATGATGGTTTAGTTCTATGAAAAAAATAATGGTAATACAAAATGGTGCTCACAAAATTGTGTTTTCTGAGTAAGGCCAGAGCATTTTACCTTCAAAATGAATTCCTCGAAGAGAAAACGTTTGATATATTTAACATACACACACACACACACACACACACATACACACACATATATATATATATATATATATATATATATATAGAGAGAGAGAGAGAGAGAGAGAGAGAGAGAGAACTCCTTACAAATATTATTACTAAACCACATGTTAAGAAATATGGTTCAAATGTTGATCAAAATCTTCCGCGTAATTTTGATTCTAGAAAATGTCTGAAATTTAACGTTAAAGTGTCTAATTGATCCAATTTAATGAAAAGCTGAATTATTTTAATTTTCACATCAAAGGTTGTGCCATTTTTATTTTCCCTAAAAGCTTTTAAAATACTTTAAGAAAAACTGAATTAAAAAAATAATAAAAATCAGAAACATCTTAATTTTCACGAACGATTTCAAGTCTTTCTGTGTCCTTTTGTAAACAACTAAATTAAATTAAATATACTTCACATTACTCACCCTTCTGGTTAGCAATTGTGTTCTTTCGAACACAATTCATAATGATCGGTTAATAAGTTTAGGGATCAATTCTGCGTATAGAAATATATGAACAAATGCACACACTTAACCTTATATATAATGAACATCTGTAAATAATAGATTCTATTACCTTATAACATGTTTATAAATGAAATAATAACTTTTATATATATATATGTATATATAAATATATATATATATATATATATATATATACCCTCTCAAATGCTCATTCGCTCTCAGTTTATCTCTCTCACTACCTCTCTTGTTTAAGAGATAGTAACAGAGTATTGGATATTTTAATGCACAACATTATCGTCTCGTTCTTCTTCCAATCTCTCATCATATCAGATAATGACGACTACAAATAAAGAAGTATCTTATGATAAAGAAAAAGACCAAAAATGTAAATCTCAGATTACAACTATTTGTCATTAGTTTTCGCGTCAGTCTTCAATTAGTAAAACACTAACCGATATTAGCACTTCAGACTTTTCATATCCGCAAAAGAAAGAAAATCAAATTAAAATTGGACGAAAAGTAAAAGAACATTGTTTCGAGCTGCTGAATTTTTAGTGAAGTTCATTTACATTTGCGTTTTAATGAATTTCGTTTACCCCTTCCCCTGCATCGTAGAGACATTTGTTTGGAAGCTTCGCCACGTTTACACTGAATCTCAATCAAGACAGAGTCGTGTAAAACAAGAACGGCTATTTTTCTTCCTTACGTGGTTTTAGAGGACATCGTTATACAACATTTTCCCATTTTCTTTACACAGTCATTGGCATAAACTTTTTACTCTACGAGAACTGTTGGTTCGGTAGTAGATGACAGACAAGGCAGTGCTGCATTGTTCGATTGTGAGCTTCTGATTGCCCTATTCCTGTCCTCAGATGATTTAATGTCCTCAATTAAACATATCTTCCCATGAAGAACTTTCATGCCAGAATGAGAAGGTCATTCTGTAGCATTCTTGTTCACAACCATTATCTGGCTTATTCGTGAGATATTGTTAATTTCAAACTCAACCATGACATATTAAATAATGATATGTAAGATTTAAGTGTGGCAAACCGATGAAATTGCTATTTTTAAAGCCAGGTTTGACAGACCAAACTTTTTTCAAACTTACGCCAAAAAGCATATTTCAAATTTCATCGTAACAGACCGCCAATAATTACTTCAAATATAAGTGTAAAAGATCACAGGAAGTTGATAGTAAATGTTTGTTTCTTCTGCTTCAACTAAGTGCAAATAATTTCTATCCTATTAACATAATAATATAGCCCACATTTTCTACCAAGCTTCAGCCCCTATTGCATCGTGACAATGTTGCATCTCTGTGCTTGTTTTAATGTACTTCTACGCAATTATTGCAATTATATCCCCATCTAACGTAAATAACCCCGACCCACTTGACTAGCAGTAAAATCTCAGTTCTTTTAATGCTGGTATTATTTCTACTCTGATAGTTTTTTTTCTTTCTACTAAGTATTTTAATTATCTTCTTTCTTCTTATTACACCGACCGTAAAAACATGCAGAAATTTAAATTTAATATAAACACACATCTTTCTGAACAAATTTCTATCCAGGTGTCCTTTCATATTAAACTGTCCCTTGTCACAAAAGCTCCGAGGCTTCAGTGGAATTACGCCCTGTTTGGGGTGGACAAACAAAAAATTAATAGATATTGACATATTTATTCAGTCTCACCGTATTCTTAACTTAAGTAAACATCTCTCGACATCAATTATATTCTTTTCAATAAATATCAACCTATTTATTTCTTAATATTACTTTTTTCTCATTTAATTATTCACAGTTTCATTTGTTAAATCATAACATTAGTCACTAATTAGTCAGATAAATCATACATTAGTCACTAATGGACAATTTCAATGAGTTGAAATCAATTTCGTTTATCGTTGCCGATTTGTATAATATTTTATCAACTCGCGGTTTATGTTTTTATTCATAGGTCAAAATCATATTTTTCAAGCCATATTTCTTCTTCCACTAAGTTTAAAGCATGAAAAACACAGTTAAAAATACATTTATTTGCTTTTTTTCTTTGCTTAGTTACCAATTAATGTTGCTGGCGAGCATATATTACAATACCCATCTAAAGGAGGTGAAAATGACTGGAAGAATATTCTGATGCGACAAAATAGGTACTACACTACGTATACAAGGATGAAAAGGTAATCCTAGAAAAGATGAGTTCATAACAATAACACAGCCACACACACATTGAAGTGAGGATTGAAATATTATATAGTAGTTTAAAAATAGTACAGTAAAACGGATTAAGTGTTGTATAGTTGGGATCTTTTTGAAGAGATAAGATGGAGGCATTCATATTAAAGAGGCGGCAGACATATATATATATATATATATATATATATATATATATATATATATATAACAGTGAGAGGAGGATAGAAGAGAGAAGTGACATTTATAACATTTTACAGTCTGTTTCACAGAGGGGGGTGATCAGTTCTTATAACACATTACTTGGATGATGGAGAGAGAAATTACTTATGATGAGTTATACAAAGTTCGTTAATAACGATGATTTCACATTACGTTCAATTTGGTAGAATGACGACAAGAAGTCGGCAGTTACAAAAATATGAGATGTTCTTTTATTCCATTTGACCGGTCGAAATAATGATGACATCCTGGAATTCAAAATCGACTAAATTATTAAAACTTTCTCTCGCTTCCAAAGGGACCTTTCTCTGACCATGTCAGCTCTGTCTCCTATCTTTGTCTCCAACTCTGTCTGACTCATCTTCGACTCTAGCTCATATATTGAGAATTAATTTCGTCCATGACGTCAAACGTGTGTCAAAAAACGTGATCGACCCACGTGGCCTGAACATGCGTGATTTGCACATGTTTCCAAACCATTTCTGCAGACAAAGAACTCTTACCAACCTATTTTTTTTACCTAACTTATTTTTCAATATGTTTTTAATTTGCTATTATTCGTTCTTCTCTAACTGAGCTTCAGTTTTCATAAAAAGAATTGAACCATTAAAATTCCTTTTACAACAACATATCTAACTATTTTATGTGAAACTGAACAATGCGAAATTCTTTTCTGAATCTATTTCTGAACCTTGCTTACAAGGTTCGAATCTCGGTCTATCCTAATCTCACTTTTACTTATCTAATGATTTTCTTACTTACAAGAAAAGGGCTTTTTTCTTGTAACATAAGAATCAAATATTAATAACAACAACAACAATAATAAAAGTATGGTTTAAAATTGAGACAGATGCCAAATTTTCTTTTAGTAAAATATGTTGTTTATTCTTAGAAAACAACTACAAAAATGGCGTCGAAACCATTTTTGCTTCTTTTTAGTTTCATTAGATTGGTGTAGTTAGTTTAACAAAAGATAAAAAATAATATGTACTTTTTAACGACTTCATATATTTTCGTTTTCATTTACTTTTAGTTGTCTACCTTAAAAACATATCCTTTGGGTGAGAAAGAAAATTGAATATGCAAATATTCTCAAATAGTTATATACCTTAAAGACATAGAAATGTGGTGTTCGAGGAATCGATAAAACTTTCCATAGAAATGTCCCCACCAGTCGTCTAAGAGGGAGAAGACGCAGATAAAACTACTCTTTCCTCTAATGATTTAGCCTTGTTTTTCTTTTGGGCTAACTGTAGTACTCGTTATGAGTATGGAATACGTTCTATTTAAAGGTTTTTCATTACACGCAAATATTACTACAAAACTTTAAGATTTTACGAATTATTTCAGTTATTTGAAATACTGTTCCTATCTTGAGTTTTATTCGTACAATATAATCTCCGACGTTTTCGGGGGTCATCTTGTAAAATTTGGGAACATTTCCATTGAATTCTGGAATTTCCATGGAGTTTCGAATGGAACTTTGTATTTAATCCACGGAGATAGTATGTTCTTATTCCATCAGCTATGAATGGATATAAATCCTAAATTTTTTTGTTTTTTTTACATGGAGGTCACCATTTATCAAGGCCCAGAAACCACTCGGGGATAAGGGTTATTGTGTGTACAGTAATCAATGGGTTAGTATCGTAGTAATAGTTAGTACTGGGGATTTGATAAGGTGGCATTACTTACGGTAGTATCGGGCACACTGGTGGGCTCGTGAACAATCTGAGTGAGGTCATAGGCAATGGCAAAATCATGACAGAACCTCCCCTCATCATCTGTCTTAGTTGAGTGGGTCAGCTATTCCACATTGTAGACATTGAAGTCACCGCAAATGTGAATGTTATCCGCGAGATGAGCAGACAGGATGTGGTCAATTTTCTCAGATATACTCTTAAAGATAGTAACTCCACTGTTACAGAGGCGATAGAGGGAAAATATAAATGCGGTGGTGTAAGCAAGTGCAACCCGGAAGACCATATAATGTAAATTAGGGTTTTCTCTGGAGATATCCATGCCACACGGGAATCCATCTTTTATATAGGCACATATTCCATGCCCGTGGCGATCTTGGGGGTCAGATTTAGATGTTAAGTTAGAGTATCCATTAATTATGAACTCATCTAGGGAGGTGGTCGGTCCTATTTCAGTTTCGCTTAGAAAAAATATATCTGGTTTTTTCTCCTGTAATTGTGTTTCAACCTCTGGAAGGTTGGAACGTAGACCCCTGACGTTAGAGAAGGAGACATGGTAGTAGGGGTCTACGTTGGAGGATGGGGTTCTAGGTTTATTCTTAATTGTATTTTTAGTGTTACCCGCGTTGAGGATTGAACTTTCAATCTTCAAAAAAGTGTAACTTACAGTTAATTTTTATCTAGTGTTTAATCACTAGGCCACCGTCCTTGCGAGATTTTACTGTTTTCATGACACAATTGCAAATAGTCAAGCAATAACAATGGTTGAACAGATATTTGCAGTCATTATAAACAACATCGATTCTTTTTTTTGCTACATATATAAGACATATAAATCAAGTTATATATATATATATATAATATTTTTGTGTGTGCATGTGTTTGTGTGTGTGTGTGTGTGTGTGTGTGTCCATGGCCATCGAAAATTGAAGTGTAAATTGCTTGTGATACGCTAAACATCGAGGGAAAGCGGCCAGAATCCGCAATTACCGTATTTTATGACGGGACAGTACAGAAAGTGGGGAAGCAACCCAAAAGAATATAATAGACATGATAAACAATGTTGATTGACAGAAAGAGAAAGACTAATAGCCGATGAAAGAGAAGGGATGAAGAAGATTGAAATAAAAGTATTAAAAGAGTGGAAAAAAGAAGAAAAATACTACAACCATTTCAAATCATCAGCTTCTCACTGAATGAAGGCAGTTCTAAATATGGAACGGGTGGCGAATATCACAAAAATCATTGTCCGTTTTTGTCTCAATTTACATTGTATTTATGGGCTCTGGCTACATGAATGTGTGGGTTTTAATTGTAACTTAATATTTTTAAATACAACTTACTGATCTCGGAAGTTGCATTTTAACCCATTATCACTGTATATTGCTATTTAAGAGTGATGTTGTGGACGTTATTCATTCCTAGATCAGTGTATGGTTGATTTTTTATTGGTTTACAGAATATGTTTTTTTTAATCTTATTACAGGATTTTTGTTTTATATTTAGATATTTATTATTGGCAGTGTTTATATTTAAGGTTATGTGGTGTTATTATATTGTAGTTGATCACTTAAAGAAGTGTTTTTATTAGACTTAGGTTGACAGTTGGGAGCGTTTTTATTAGACTTAGGTTGGCAGATGGGCTTGAATATCTAATGGAAGAGGAGTTAATCTTTTGTGCGAAAATTGCTGGCCTATAGGCATTTCATTTAGCGGATAGGTTATTATAGTCTTGTTTTATTCATAACTAGCATGGAGACCCAATCTTGTCTGGGATTGAATAAGGAGCAAAAAACATATTCCAGCCTTCTCATACTTTTATTGGACTCGATATCAGTGAAATCGCCCATTTTTTAAATCAAATCGATTGATTTCCTATTCTAGTTCCCCCGCATTGCACAGGAAAGAAGCTTCATATGCTTCCCCAAAGTGACTTAGTCCACAATACGTTGTAGTCTACATTGCACTGTAAGGAACCTATTGCTGATTTTATGAATTTTCTGTGAATAATGGCTTCATTTAAAGTTTAAAATGCAAAAGTCAAGAATTATGGTTCAAGTGTGCTCTAAACAGAAACATTTGTCCCTGACTTCTCGAAGAACCAGCTGTTGATTTTATAAAATTATTTCTACATAACTAGCGGTACCTGTGGAAATTCCACATGGGACTCATTCATATGTAATATATTGATGTTGGCATTCTGTAAATGTTTAGTGTAAATGAAGATGCTCTGATATTATTGTAGCTTTTTTGTTAAAACTACAAAAGTATTTATCTAAGCTAGTACGAACGCCCGGCAAATCCCGATCATAAAGTACGCTTAAATATGATATTTTAATTCTTACAGATTTCGTATATATTATTATAGAGTTAATGTTCTATCGATTTTTTTATATATTATAAAGTTGCGATTTTAAAACAAAAAAAAATATATATCCATATGACTTGAGTGCATCAGCTTGAATCGAAACAGAAATAAAAACTTATGAAATATATATATGTATATATATATATATATATATATATATATATGCATAACTTGAGTTCATTCAGCCATAATCCAAACCGAAACCAAAACTTGTGAAGAATTCTTGATAAAATTATTCCTAAGAACAGATGACTTAAGTGCCATCAGCTATAATCGAAACTGAAATCAAAACTTATAAAGAATTCTTGATAAAATTATTTATGACAAGAAATGGAAGTACATAACAATTAAACGACCCGGATGTAAGCGTGACATAGAAAATAACACACACGCTATCGTATTAATATATAGATCATTTGAATTAAATTTAAACTACAAAAATGAAGTATAATGGTTCACTTGTACTCTAAAAAAACTGTTTTTATTTAGAACGAACCCATGTCTTATAAAATTATTTACAGTTGATTTTATAAGCTGGACCTTTCTACTTGTGCACTATTAACACTTCTCAAATGTTCTCGTGATGTGCGAGAGAGGGGGAGGGAGAAAGAGGGACAGAATGTATCATTAGTTTTTTACGGTCATTGGCTAATGAACGATGCTGAACATTCGATTAGCAGAGACGACCAGGTACCCAACACACATTGTAATGTATAGTTTTGAAATAAAATAATATGTGTGCGTATGTATGTGTGTATTACATAGTACTATATGATAACATTTGAGTTTCAGGAGATATGCGTAATTTTGCTCGTTTGTTTTAGTATTTTTGTCTTCGGGATTTAAAATATTATAGAATTTTATTTTTATTTACATAGGCTCTTTGGAAATGAGATTGACCTTAATAAGGCTACATTTGCTACTGTTAAAGCGACTTTAGCATAGCTTTTTACTTGACTTTATTTTTATATTCTTAACCGTTTTATTTGGTGAGTAGGCTCAATATCGACGGCAATATTCTAATCTCTCTGGCATGTATTTCCTCCTTTAAGGATTGAATGTAATCTTGTTTTGCTTTCATCTTTCTCTGCCAACTGTATCAACTAATCTTTGTTATTATTGATATCAATTTGTTGCTTTTTTATAGGACTTTTAATTGGATTAGGTCGCTCCGTTTATTCCTTATTAGCATTAATCGTGTATATTCGCCCTCTGCTGATGTATTTTGTCTTTTATCGATACTAATCTGATCACTGTGTCTACTTATATATATATATATATATATATATATATATATATATATATATATATATATATATATATATATATATATATATATATATATATATATATATATATCAGGCAAATTCCAGATGATTATGTTGCAACTATCTTGGATAATTGACCCTTTTCTTACTTTTGTTCTCTCTATTATTATTTTGTTTACTAACGGCATAATCAAATTGACACACCGGTTCCGGTCAGATCGCTGAAATTAAGCAACATTGAACCTGGTCAGTACTAAAATGGGTGACCATTTTGGAATATCAGATTTTGTATGTGCTCTCCGCTTATCTCGGCATTGTTTTTAGTCGTCCTGGACTCCTTACCATTGAAATGAAGACATGCGATTTAGGAAAGGAATGGTTAAAAATTGCAAAACTATTGTTTCACAGTTGAGCACGTGTCATTCAGCATCTCTCCAGTTTTCACCATTCCGAAGGACTAACACCCATTTACCGAAAGTTGAAATCTTCATAAACAAATTATTAGGCGTTACTCAATGATGAAAGTTAGGTATGTGTATTTTCATGTACAAGATTCTCCCATAAACGAATTAACCTAAAAACAGTGAATATTATGAGCTATATTTTATTTAATATTATGCCAAGATGATAAAACTATAGCAATCGGTGTTAGACAGCAATTTCAAAAATTTCTGATGGAGTGAAGTTTTTTTATAAGATTTTATGCACTAAAATTTCGGTTAAAAAAATCCAAGTGTGTCATATTAGCATTAAAAAGAAAATAAACACCAATAGAACTCTTTAAATTGTTGAAATTTTCTAAAATATAAATTACCTAAATTAAAATGAAATTCTAGACATGAAGCTTAATTTTATTGTATTTTCCTTTCATCTTCAAAAGGAGAAATAAAAGTGTTTAAAATCTGTTCTATATAAAGAATTAATTTTATCCTTCTTGGGACGTGAATAATCTTAAATATATATATGTGTTGCAATCATAAAGTAAAGACTATCATTTATGATTAAAAGTGACATACGTAAAACACGTTTTAAAAAAAAGAAGAAATAAAGGGGCGTTTTTAAATTCCTCGATACAGCTTAGAAGAAGCGAGGATCAAATTGGTCAGCTGACTCCCCCATTATTTTTTCTTCTTCTCCCCCCCCATATTTTTAAATGTGCTTTACGTATTTCACTTTTAATTGTAAATAATAAAAGTCTTTCATTTATGGTTACAATATTTAAATTTTGTACCCTAAAAGAGTCATTATATATATATATATATATATATATATATATATATATATATATATACTAGCAGGGTTACTCGACGTTGCCCGGGATTGAATGATGATCAACGGATGTTTCACACTCATATTTTTATTCTCGTCGAAATCGATGAAATAGCCCATTTTTCAATCAAATTGATTGATTGTCTGCCCTAATTAGAAACCCATCGCGATGCACCTGGAGGAACTTTCACATGCATTTCGCAGTGACTAACTCCACAATATATGGTAGCCTATATTACATTGTAGGGAACCTACAGTTAATTTTATAAAATTATTTCGTATAGAATGATTTGTATTAAAGTTTTAAATGTAAAAGTCAAATATCATGTTTCAATTGTGCTCCAAACAGAAACATACATTTCGAACGCGCCCTTGTCATATCAAAGAACCGACTGTTAAGTTTAAGTGCCTGCCATTTCTGGTTGTATTGTGAATTTAAGTTTTAAAGTTAACTTAAATTTAAAACTGACATTACTGGTTGTGCTTGAATTTAAGTTTTAATTGAAAAAGTCATCATTGTGAAATTGTTCTTTAAAAAGAGACATTCATTTTGAACGCGCCCCTGTCATATAAAAAACTTACTGTTGATTTTATATGTCGAGTTCCGGCTTTTGTGGAAATAAAACTTCTCAAATGCACTAGTGATGTTAGATTGTGTAAGGTGTTAACTTTGGTCAAAATCGCCTGCTCCTTCTTTCATCGGATTATTTCAATTATAGACTGTCGACACAAAAACCTATCTACCAGGCACATAAAATACCTTCGTGAAATTTCATAAAAATCGATCCAAAAGTTTTCGAGTTCATAGGGAAAGATCTCACAGACACACGGGCGCTTATATGCACAGACATGCAGACATAGAAACAAAGTTCCTTTTATATAATATTAGAGATATCGCTTCTGATTTTTTTCATTTCCAAGAACAGAAAATGTCTTCTCAAAGCCTTACATTTTCTATGAATATTCATATTCTTACTTATTGGCAAATTTTCAATGTAAAATCGATTGTGAGAGTTTTCCTTTGCTTTTATATTCTGACGTCAAATGTTGCCATATAACGGCTAACGGCACGTGAATTTACTAGATTTAGCAAAACTGACTACATCAAGAATTTTAAATGTACTTCAATGGCAACCCCACAGTAAAAAATATTTTACCTCTAATCCTTATGATTTTGTTGAAGTTTAAAATCTAAATTAGTAGACTTATTTTTTCACCATTGTTAAGCTCTTAAACTATATAGCTCGTTAAACGGTAACAACTTTTTCATATGATCAAATTGCGACATACAATGACCAACAGCCGACGTTTTGGGATCAGATCAGATAGCTAAATACCAAGGTTTTATATACGACATGAAAAGAAACTGAAATCTTTGGAAAATTACCATGCCAGTAATTATAAGAGACACCGGGCTTATGTCAAATAATTTCACGAACCAAATGGCGAATATACCCAGTGAAACAAGCGCAAATAATTACGATTAATTATTTTTAAATAACTTAGAACTGTAAAAGAGCGCGTATGAGCAGTGGACGCCAGGACTGTTTCAGCATAACAATGTAGTTCCAAACAAAGTCAGAAGTAAAAGGGGCGGCATATAAAGACGCTAACTTCAGGTTTCCTTCTCTTTCTGTTTCTCTCAGAATTCTTTAAGTTGTCTTTGTAGTTTCTAATAACCTTTGCCGAATCTCATCGGGTTCTTTAATTTAGTTTTCTTCCCCTTTATTTAATCCTATATCTCTCAGTATTCGTTTTGTTTTGTTGTTTTCTTGCGTGTTCTTCTCTTTGCGTTTCTTGCTTTCTCTTTCTAGTTTCCTCAACCCCTGATTTCCCCTCTCTTTCTCTTTCTTTCTTTCTCTCCCTTTCTCTTTCTCTCTGAACTTTTTTTATTAGTTCTTTCTTTTCATTTTATTAAATAAAACCTTTTGTCTTTATTTCTCTCTGTCACTCCACCCCTTCCCTTCTATTTATACTCTATTTCCCAATCGATATTCGTTCGATCTGTTTTGTTTTCTTTTAAATTAAATCATTATTTGAAGCACCCCCAGTTTCTAATGAGCAAAGAATGTTATTAAATGTCAGATATTTCTTGCTTCTTATTTTTCATCATCTTCTACTTTTTTTTATCCTTTCCCCATCTGCTTTTCTCTTCTTTTATTCTATATTCTCTGGCGTGAGTGTTCGCATTTTACAGTCTTATCGATATTAATCAGAATGCCTAATAGAATTTCTTGTTCACCAACGAAATAAGAAAAAAAAAAATATTAAAATGTCCATCAAGTGCGCAGTCTGAAAAGGTGAAGAAATGACTTTTTTCATACAAATTACAAAATAAATCAACAGAAATAAAACACTTGCAAAATATTGTCCCATAATCTCAATAAATCTAAAAGTAATTTACATTTTACTGAAAGTTCCTTCCATATCATATTCATTTATTAAAAGCGTTATTTTATTTCTTTAACACATTTTTGTACTCTAATCTTTTCTCTTAAGAGATTGATTGCCGATATATTTTCATGAAACTTGCTAAGAAGGCAATTTATGACACAAGGTCAAGATTATCGGCGTTCATTTTGTTTCATGCTTTTTGTTGTTGTTATTTTATTTTGGTTATTGTCACTATATACTTACCTGCAAACGAAGACAAAATTAAATATGATGTCTGTTTTATGTAGTGAAAACGTAGCTCTACAAAGAGGCGTTTTGCATAAGGAGTTCTGATAGAAGGAGGAGGAGGAGGAAGAGAAGTTCGTGTGCAGGAGAATGTTCTTTTTTCTGTTTTTCTTCATGAAGTAATACTCATGTAAAGTTGAGTTGTTCACTCATTGTAATATAAGACTACTTGGCACCTCCCACATAAAAAAATCCCGGAGATTTACTCAACAAAATAAAAAAAAACATTAATGCACATAACAAAATTATACACAGCTTAGATATAACATCATTATATACTAATGTCCTCATTTAATAATGCTTAATTTTACTCCATAAACATTTTAAAAAAACTAACATTAACTTACCTTTTTCTTTTATAAAAAACATCTTTTTTTTTATAAAATCATGACTTTTATAAAATCATGACTTATAAAATAAATAAAATCATGACTTATAAAATAAATAAAATCATGACTTATAAAATAAATAAATCATGACATATAAAATAAATAAATCATGACTTTTATAGAATCATGACTTATTTTCAATTCAATAACAATTTCCACAAACAAAATTTCGATTTCCTATGGGTAACCCTCTCAGAGGAGTATTAGCTTGCCTTTTCTTAGAATTTCTAGAATCTGGTCCTTTCAAATTTAGGTTACCTCCAAACCTCTTCCTGAAAACACGCACTTAGATAACATTAAAGATAAATTAGACTCAGTCGAACCCTCCATTAAGTTTACCTATGAAACAGAAAAAAATCACTCATTGCCTTTTTTAGACATACTTATTCTAAAATCCAATAATAAACTATCCTTCAAAGTTCACCGCAAAACAAAAATGATTACATACATTTTAATTTACACTATGATAACAAAATAAAAACAAGTATTATAATTGGTTTCTTCTTACGCACATTCAGAATTTACAGTCCAGAATATCTGGAGGAAGAATTCAAATACCTCACAAACACTTTGAAAACCTTGCAATATCCCACATATTTCATATTGAATGCGAAGCGAAAAGTCACACAAATATTTTCCAGGATCATATACACCAGACCTTTCTCTCATAAACAGACACCTTCTTTTACCTACACAGACCAATAATACAATAATTTGCAACACACTAAATGGAATTCCATCCATACAAACCAGATCACAAACTATAGAACAAATATTAAAAACTACAATATATATATATATATATATATATATATATGTGTGTGTGTGTGTATGTATGTATGTGTGTGTGCATATATCTAAAAAAAAAAGTGAACATGTCTGTGCGTGTGTGTCTGCGTGTGTGTCTGTGTACATTTTCCAACGCAATAACTCTGTCAATTTTCAGTCTATAGACTCGAAATTTGATATTCAGGGTACTGAGATTTGGGAAAATCTTTGTAATCCATTTTCGGCCAGAAAATTGGCTGTTAAGGGGTCAAAGTTCAACGATTTGGCCTTTGAGAACTCTATCAAACTCCTCCAACAATTTTTGGTCTAAAATATTTAAATTTTAGATGTAGATTCCTTGGACATGGATCTAATTCAATAACTTGATTTGAGCCCAAAACAATAAATGTTAATAGGGGTCAAAGTTTAAAAAAATGACCGTTTTTTCTGAACATACACCTCCAAACACCCGGGCAACGCCGAGATGAAATGCTAGTATATATATATATATATATATATATATATATATATATATATATATATAAGAACAAGTAGTTAATAAAACATGTTAAAAAACATTTTGAAAAAGAGTTAAAAAACATTTAATTTTAAAAAGGAAGCACAAAATAAGTGGATAGTCCTTAATCCGCGGAGTTTCGAAGAAATACTTTCCTTCTCATCAGAGGGTAGGATGTAGCAAAATGCAGGATCGGATTTTACTTGCAAAAGTATTTGAAACTACAAGTAAGCCATTGATCTTACTTAGTAACAAATAGTGAAGGAGAGGGAATATGGTGAATAAAAAGGTGATTTCACGTGAATAGATAGTCTGGTGAAGGGTAAAATATCCAATAACGGTAAAATAAAAAATAAAAATCCAACAAAGTTGGTTAAGTTTCCATTTCCACAAGAAAATCCAATGGAATCGCGTAATTTGAATATGGTCCAAAGTAATCCAAAAGGCAGAAATCCGTGAAATAATTCACAAATGAATGCAAGGAAAAGATGTGCGTAGGAAAAGAATTTAAATCGACTTTCAATGCTGGGCTAATATTGGGAGAATGAGTAAAAAAGAAGAGAGAAAAAAATTGAATGGAGATTGAATTAATATTAGCATAGAAATGCCAATGTCAAAATGACCCAGACAAAATGACGTTGAAAAGCGCCAAAAATTTAAAGCATAAAAGGTTTCAACTGAAATATACAAGTTAATACTTCAGAATTGAATTATCAGCAGTAGTTATTAAAGGAAGCAAATGAATTAATGATAAGTGAGATACATACACATGTATATATATATATATATATATATACATATATATATATATGTGTGTGTGTGTGTGTGTGTGTGTGTGTGTGTGTGGACTTATTCAACGAACTTGGACTCCGACCACAGTATACCATCCTATACAAAGATTAACACGACACTCGGATACCATAAATTCATATCCTTTAATTTTATCTACTTTTATTTCATCTGTTTTCTTTATCTATGCCTCTTAAAAAGAGGTAATTAATTTTAAAATATATTTCTGTTGTATGGGCTGAATAGCAAAATTATTTCGAATTAGTTCTAATATTTGCTAATGACTTTTCCTCTGTGAAGTTGAGCCTACATCGAAAATCCATGGGTTAAAAAAAATATGATCTGTATTCTTTATTCAAACAATAAATTTCTGTTCACAAAAATGATGTTTATCTAAATTAAATGTAAACAAAAAAATTATAAATTCCATTTGCTCTATCAAGTATTCTGAACTATTTTCTTTTTGGCTGGGATTGTCTTGTATAAAAATATTATCTTCTAAAAATATTTTCGAAGACTCAATACCAAACGATTCATTAATCTGTGTTTCTATTTGCCTCAGGATTCTAATATATATATATATATATATATATATATATATATATATATATATATATATATATATATATAACTACAGAGCATATTTAAAAGAATAACAGTATAGTTACATTCAAATATGTATTCTAGATGCAAAACAGCACCCTCAATATGTTAAAATTTCGGTACATTTACATCAATATGCAAAAACAATAAGTTATTATTATGTCAATACCGACTCTTTCGTCAAATTTGAACCAGACCCAATTAAGTGGCTGCTCGGCTTTGCTTGAAACATAACGTCAACCGCCGGCTATAGTCGATTATCAAAGCTTACGCTTTCCACAAAAAAATCCAATGGAATCGTCAAGGAAAATACTGAACAAAACATTTGGATATAATAAAATCACCAGAAAAAAATATAACGAAAAAAACTACGACTTACCGTAACTGTTTTATTATTATTACAAACTTATTTCGATTGACAAAATAAACAAGTAAGTTTAAAACAAAATTTAAACAAAATTGAACAAAATGAATAAGATAACTAATTGTTTTATGCTTTTTTTAACAGACGTTTTGAAAAAAAGCACTTTTTGTGTTTTTCATGTATTTTTTTGCATATTCTACTTAAATTTAAAGTAATTATCCGTCAACTATTTTTTGGGTCGAACAAAATTAATAAGAAAACCAACTTTTTGGAGTTTTCATTTTTTTTAAAACAAACGTTAAAAAAAGGCACTTTTGTTGATTTGCATTATTTTAATAACTTACATAAAGTAATTTTTTTCTTTTCATTAACAATTATTTTTGCTGTATGGTAGGGCTAAGACACCGGTTTTTTATTAAATTAAATTGAAAACAGCCTTAGGATTAGGTAGACTTTTCTCTGGTTGCATCAGATGATGTTAAAGTTGAGTAAGAACAAATTTCGACAACCGGGTAGCTTTCCGATATATGGTTTAAGATGGAGACAAAAGGAACATTACTAAATTTCTGTCTCCACATAAACTCGAAAAGATAAATGCCGAGAAGCTCTGTGTTGTTCCGCATTTATTTTTGTTCCGTTGTTTGGCTTCCTTCCACATCTGCTTCACATCAGTAGTGGTTGCCTTGCTGCCAGGGTCGACGAAAAGAAGACTATGGTTCACCGTTAAATTGTGAAACCCTTCTCCTCTAACTCTGCTATAAGTTGCCCAACAGTCTGACACACCCGTTGTCCCTGGCAGAATACACTCTTTTAGAATAGGAAGAAGGGTTTCAGCATACCACAGGTCATCAGGTAGATAAATTTTAGCAACGTCAAGATTTTCAGTTTGGTATGCTGGGCAAACGTGCCAGCCTTTATTGACGTCCATTGCCGGTATTTCATCCTGATACACCTCCAGTCACATTCATCCTTTTGGCGATGATGATTTCGCCACAAGATGCGCAAATTTTTCTTTGCAGCGATTAATCGTTTTGTTTGGCAATATGAAACATCCTTCGGCGTCTGAACTGTTGATTTAAGGTGAAGATATTTATCTTGTATTAAATTGTTAAGAATGGCCGTTTTAGGGTGTGATGTTTACTTAATTTATTGATTTCTTTTTTCTTCCTATATTTTCCCCAAAGATCGTTTGCTCATTCGCCGCGCATTGATTAGCTGATCGGCATCTTACGTTAGATTGCGGTTAAACCCGAGCGCATGACGTCATGTTCCAAGCAAAGCCGAGCGGACAGTTAGTTACGTCTTGTTCAAATTCCTCATAAGTACCGACTCTCTTTGTGCATATAGTCCTCAGAAAGTTGAGAAATTCTTTGCTTACAAAGAAAAATGCATGATAATATAATGGCGAAATAAGAAGAAAAAAAGAAAGAAAATTCATAGAAGACTCAACACAGTGTGTTTGTTCCGGCAGCCACCTTGATTCATATTCATATCTATATAAATAAAAATGTAAAAGTATCATGTTTGTTCCTAACAAATAATCTTAATAACCACAGGAGTAATTGCTTCGACATTTTGGTATTGTATTCTCATCGCACCCCTGCGTGTTTTTATATATCTATATATTTAATTATAATCTTATACTTAATTTTTATTTAATAAATTAGGCGGTTTTTGTAACGATTTTGCCATTTTTATATGAGAAATATCACCAGTGCTTCACCAGTCACGTGATATCGATAAACCATTAAACTTTCACAAAACAGTATCTCGTTTCATGTAAACAGAATTTGTTTTAAAAACATGTATTTTTATTTTTTTTAAATAACATTCATTTATTTAAAATTTCTTATTTTAAATATGGGTATATTAGAAATGTTTCACAAATAAGCTTTATTAATTTGCGGGATTTTTCAGTGCGTGCTCATATACATGTCCTTAGTATAATTAAACCCTCATGTTTTCCTCTTTGTCAGCCTCAAGAAGAACGGGAAGTGAACCTGCATTGAATGATTTAAACGGCTATATCATTTTAATTTAATGTATTGCATTTCACAATTAGCTTGGCGTTTGCAATAACCATTAACAAGGCTCAGGGACAATTTTTACATTTGTGTGACTTACATTTACACCTTGATTGCTTCTCACATGTGACAAGTATATGTTGCGTGTTCGACAGTCGGAAAATCAGATAATCTCTATATCTGGACAGAAAATAAACACCTCAAAATATTCTGGATCCACAAATATTGAGAACATAAACATAAGAAACATACATTTTGTCTTTTTTGTTATTTGTGTTCCATTAAAAAAAACTGAGCCACAGCAACGCATGACTTAACACAGTGTGTGTATATAGGATATATACATATATATATATATGTGTGTGTATAGGAAATATATGTGTATGTGTAATATATATGTATGTCTGTCTATGTGTGTGGATGTATAATGTGTGTACATGTGCATTCATTCGTATGTGCATGCATGTGTAGTAGGAACATGGAAAAAAGAAAATTTAATGTGTGTGTGAGTGTACACGCACATGTTCATGCGTGTATATGCATATATATGCTTATGTGTGCGTGCGTATATGCGTGTATGCGTAGGTATGTATTTGTATGTATGCGTATGCACGAATGTACGTATGTTAGTATTGCGCATGTATACCTGTCTATTGGCTTGGGATAAACGGGCACAGGATTATTCGTTCAATCCTAGGCAACGCTGGGTTTTCTTACATCTATTTACATTAATGTAACTTAATGTACACCATTCGAATACAATCAATACTGAGAAAATCATTCGTACCTGTTGCCCCAAATCTAATATGGCCTGGGCATAAAGGAACATACGGCTCCTCGTCCAATCCCAGGCAACGCTGGGCTTTCCTACCAGCCATGATTAAGACGCTATGATGAAATGAGAAGGAATACATTAGACCAGAGATCCGGTTTGAATGGGAAACAATTGCTCATTTGGGTTTTCATTCTTGAGTGATCTATCATCATCAAACGTCTTAAATGGTTAAGTAACTTGAAACGAGCAATATTGTCTCACATCAGACGAAGAAAAGAAACAAAAGTAGATAATTACAAGCAAACGAACACTTTGATATATAAGCGATAGATACTTACAAATGTGTGTATATATATATATATATATATATATATATATATATATATATATATATATATATAATGGGTGTGTAACACGTCATACATTAAGTCATGGATCTAACCAATAAAACAACATATTTTAGGCAAAATTCGATTTTATTTATTAACATAGACTTCTTCTTTGATGATAAACTAATTCCGAATCATCTCTAACAATTCAATGCAGCTTTTATAGAAGGATTGTCTGGACTTAAAATACGACCAGGTTTTCTATACGGCTTATTCACTAGAGCCATATCTCTTTCCCTGGAGCATTTTAAGATCTTCAAACAGCCAGTAATCACTGAGAGAGATACCTGGCGAATAATGTGTGTGCAGAAGCAATTCAAGCACTAAACTTTTGCTATCTACACTCAACTCGTGACTTAGTTAAATTGCACTTATTTCTTGTTTATTTGTGACCGTTTGTGACGATTTTTTCCTTGTAACATATCAATACATCTATTATCTTTATTTTCCCAAGGTAATCGGTGAATTATAAAGATTGCGCATCTGAAAATTCGCAGGCCGGAAGTATACATGTTGATGTTTACATCTTTTGTCATTTTGGATAACTTTCACCTAATGCTGTCCTTGTAGGTAGTTGTAGATTTGACTCCAAAGTAAAGTGACACGTCTATGTTTCATCCATTGTTTAAAAACCTTCCGTCTGTTGAATTGAAACAGTTACAAACATCTTTTAGAATCGTCGACGTGTTTTTTGGTCGCGCCTGACACTTTTAATATAACTTTGTCGTTGACCAACGTTTGTGGAATATGAGGAATATATGTTTATATTAATTTGAAGTAAATAGCCGATCATTATAATTTTTTGAAGACATTTGATAGGCGACATTGATTGTAATGTGAGTTATATTTATTTTAATTTAGTTTTATACAAAGTGAGTACAGGGCCGGATCTTTACCTGAAATTGAGATAACTTATTTTTTTTCGAAATTTTATCAATACATATTAAACGCGAATTAATAAATATTTTCCATATTTAAGTTTCTTTGGAAAATAAATATTGATAAAACCATTTGAAAATTCAATTTGTTTAGAGGTGCATGAAATTTCATTCATGATCATTGGACACGAATGAAGAAACGCAACAGTTTTGTAATCAGATTAAAATCATGATATAGTTCTACTAAAATCTATTAAAATATATTATTCTAATGTTAAGATATTAAAACCAGACGCATCTTAATTTCCACAAACGGCTATGCATCAAACTATATTAAAACAAAATATAGCCCACATTATTCTCCGTGCGCCCAGCAGCTATGTTTCAATAGTAAAAATGAGTGCATAAGTAGTTTAGGAGAAATCCTATACATAAGTTTAATTCCTTCATGGTGTTCTACAGTTCAGTATGAAAAGTGAGAAGGGTAACTGTTTTCTTTATGTGAATGCCCTTATTGAACGTCTAACAGGTGGTTTTCTCACTATTACTGTTATTAAAGGAAGTCAACCATTACTGTCCTGTATTTGAACTGGTCTTATTTTGTACCAAAATTTAGCCAAGTTGACTTAATTCACACCTATTATTTGATCTCTACATAGATTGGATTCCGGAAATGGGATCAGTGATATATTTATTAATAATAGTTATAAAGAGGAACTTATTATGTTTGTATCAACAAAAATATTTCAGATTTAAAATCCTCTGAATTAATTGATTCCTTACATTGCTCATTTATTAGAAATTACCCTAAGGATAGGGGAAAGATTATAAAGCTTAGTATGGAGATAATGGGGAACATCATCAATTGTGTCTACTCTGTGTCCTTGCTTTTGGTATATAATACATGTATTTTATTCGGTTCGCAAGGATAGTGTGCTATACATCCATCATAGTACATGTAATATTGTGTAAACATTTAAAGCCAGTGTAATAATGGTTATATGGGCCGTACTTCCTTGCATTTGCAGACCTGTACTGATGTCTAAAGTGGTTTCCGCTCTGGAGCGATTTCCATATTAAAAAAACAGCACGTTCCATCTAAGACCACAAAGCACGCTCAGAGAGTAACCAATCCTCTGTAAATGTGGTCTCTCTCAGTATTTAATTGAAAATCTATGCTGAACCTGTAACTATCAAATATAGTGGTTTGGGTTCTGCATAAAGCTATTTGGAGACCATCGAACATTCCTTTTTTCCACACTGTGCCTTTTAATTATTTATGAAATCATACATAGTTTCAATGTCTTTGGCACTTAAATTTCTCCTTGTACTCTATTTTTCTTTTATATTATTTTTATTGCAACTATCGTTTTCTCTTGATGAGTCAGTTCTGTAGTTTTCTGCTATCAGTTTTCGAGAATATATATACATATACATACATATAAATATATATACATATACATACATATAAATATATATACATATGCATACATATCAATATATATATTCGCACATTAGTCTATCGAATGGAAAACAACAACTTCCTTCTATTCAGCTCGGTGTTGTTCCTATTCATCCTGGATGTCCGTTTCATACTCTATGATAGCAGTGCTGTTGCAAGAGATGTTCGGTTGTTGATTGCACAATCTTTCCTTCACTATCAATTCTATACAGGTATATATTGGATCATAACTCTTTATTATTATACTGTTGTTTCGCAACAACTAATACACATGTTATCTCCATCTATAATAAAATGACTGACAAAATTCCCGTCTGTTCAAAAGTATCGTAGGTTTGCCACAACAGATGCCACATACAAATTCAATAATCTTATGCAGCTTTCGAACACCATTTTAGACACATTCAGCCGTGATAATAAAATACTAAATTGCATCCTACGAGCAACACCGTCACAATTGCAACATCTATAAATGAAGGAGTCTCTGTTTTTATCTCTAAATATTTAGTACTACCAGTGATACCAGTTGTCACCGGATTCTGTGATTACACCGATCGTAACTGGCTATTACATATGTAGACCTGACATAAAGTTTCTAATTTCCGATTCATAAATAATAATGCCTCCCCCCACGAAAGTTCTGATTGGCTAAGATCTGAAAATGTTCATATCCCGGAATCCAGCTCTTCGCTTTATAAATGAACGGTTCCTAAAATTAAAATATGGCTTCATTAAATAACATATTATTTCGCCCGGCGTCAAGTTCATTTAATGCGTAAGGCATTAGAGTCGTGTAAGATAAAACACACAAGAGAGAGAAAATCATTAAACGAACGTGCCATAAACAGTTTAGTTGTTTTTCTTTACCAAGTTTAAACCACGATATCCACTATGAGAATCTCCTTCGTCGATGTTGTGAAAACATCAACAAATAATTGCACAACCCTTGCGATCAAATTTACCATTAAACACATTTCAACATTGTTGCTTACATTTAGAACCTTTAACGCACACTATACACTACAACACTATCCTTTCTATTTCTTTTTTGTTGACAGTTTGTTTTGTGTGTGCGCGCACGTGCGTGTGTGTGTGTGTGTGTGCGTGCGATACAATTGAATGCGATTTTAAATAAAACCATGGTAACATTTCAGCATTAAATGTTTTATATTTTTTATATTTGTTAGATTAAAATTCACACCTAAACTAATTAACAAGTCATTATCAATTTTGGAGTACAGATCCTAGGCACAGAGAGGATGCCTAAATATGATCTATAATTAGTTCATCTTAGTATCACGAGAAAAACGTGGAAGCCCTTTATGCTATTCCTTCATTTTAAAATAAAAACTTTATTTTATTTACATTTTTGTCCTCGGGCAACGTCGGATAGCCCTGCTAGTAAATTATACATTTTGATTTGAAAAATTATATTTTTTCTGATGAGAGTCAACGATAGTCGTGGAATAAGTTTTGCTTAATCGTAACCAGTTTTTTCGGATGTCAGCTCAACTGGAAGGCATGTGTTTCAAGGAAAAAATAGATCAGGTAGGATTTCTGTAAAGCCAATAAAGTAAGACTGGTAGAAGAAAACGTAAGTTGGTAAGTACATATATAAATTGTATTTGTCTTCTTTTTTTTTTTTTTTAAAGATGCCCTTTGACAAATTTTCTTTCCAATGAAGAAACGAATGATTGATTGACAACTAATATTCTCCATTCACGCGAGATCTTATCATTACTTTCCTTAATCACATGCTGTCAGACTCGCCTGTCATTCGACAGTATTTATTGCCTTTTCCTGTGTAAGACATGAGCACAGGTGCCATTCTTTAAACGTGTCGGTCTGCACTACTACTACTACTACTACTACTACTACTACTACTACTAATAATAATAATAATAATAATAATAATTATTATTATTATTATTATTTCTAAACAAAATAATAAAATTTGACCCGTCTCATAACATTTGTTATGGTGGTATGTGACTAAGAAGAGCTGACTTGGTATTATTGAAAGATCAAGAAGAAATATGACAATATCAACAATGACTGAAATGTAAGAGGAATGTACCGGTATATTAAGGAGATTTATTGTCACTTAGATTCTAGGGAAAAGCTAAACGAACATACCTTAATAATGGGAGAGAAGACGATGTACTAGGATGTATGATAGACATTACATGCATCCAAGAGAACTGAAAATCTATAATCTGATACATACGCACAAAAATGTGGTGATACAGTCTCGAATGATACCAAAGCCAATTGCTGTGAAGAGGAAGGAGGAATGGACAGATCGAGATGGAAGAATTCCATTCAAGCCTCAGTAAGGAACGTGCTGGAATCCTGAGGTGTGTTATTGCCACTGAAATGATACAGAAGCCAACAGTTGATATTAGCGTGAAAAACAATCGTGAACATTTCTTACCATAACGCAAAGTTTTTTTTTCTGTAGTTATCATAAGAGATTGTGGTAAAACCTGAAGATACTTGTTATTGAGCAATTACCGATAATAATTCGTGGAAAACTTCCTGGTGAATAAATATTAATAATAATAGCAGCAGTAACAAAAAAAATCTTGCCAGATTGTAGATTTTGCCGCTCTAGCAGAACACAGAGTGAAGATCAAGTAGACGCAGTAGTGAAGCAAATACACGGAAAAGTGAAGAAAGTTAAGATAACACAACTAATAGCAGGAGCGCTAGGAACAATACCGAAAAATTTGAAAAAGAATATGAGAGATTGGAATTGGAGAGATTGTTGAGACGATACAACAGTTAACAATAATTAAAACTGCAGAAATATTAACTAAAACGCTTGGATGCGGAGACTAAAACCACACATAAACTACAGACACAAACTGGACACACGTAAATGGTTACAGATATAAAACACAAAGGAATATCACACGGAATCATGAAAACTGAAACAGTATAATTGTAAGGTACCTCCATGC
>NC_136510.1:69134731-69304731 GCF_053919585.1 Euprymna scolopes
ATACATATATATATATATATATATATATATATATATATATATATATATATATATATAAGAGAAAGACAATTAAAACTGTAAGTTGAACTTTACTATCAAAATTTATTGTTCGACTGAATACTCCAAAAACAATTTACAAAGTCCTTATTCTGTGGAGTTTCAAAGAGTGCTATTCTTGTTATTTTTCTAATCAGAGGACATAAAGAAATTAGCAAATTATATTTCTAGCAATGCTAGAAATTGCTAGTTATGGCATTAAGTGAAACCGCAATTTATTGTAGTTATAAATTGTAAAAAAAAAGAATTGAAAAAATGTTTGATATCTAAAACAATATAACATAACACCGCGCATATTTCAGCCTACATGAAAATCCTCTCAAGTTGATCCGAAATGCGAAAATAGTTTTTTTTAGAGAGAATGGAGTACAAAATAAGTCCAGCGTGACGATGCATTTAATTCGATTGGAAATCTTTCAAAACAGCTGAAAAAATGAAAATTGTTTTTCCGGACAGTGGAGTAGCCCAAAGAGAAGTCGATTTCGAGTCAAATAAGATCGAGCAATACAAGGAGAGAAAACCAATATGAATACCTGCATCATCAGCTTAATTAGAAAAAAGTGATTTCAGATTAGATTTTAAAGAAATTAAGATCAGGCTAAGCGGGGAAAAAATAAAAAAATAAAAAACAATATATATATATATATATATATATATATATATATATATATATGAACAAATGATTAATAAAACATGTTAAAAGACATCTTGAAAAAGAGTTAAAAACATATTTAATTTTAAAAAAGGAAGCACAAGATAAGTGGATAGTCCTTAATCCGCGGAGTTTCGAAGAAATACTCTACTTCTCATCAGAGGGCAGGAATTACCAAAATGCAGGATCGGATTTGGCATATAAAAGTATTTAATGAAACTACAAGTAAGTCACAGATCTTACTTGGTTAAAAAAGGGTGAGGTAAGGGGAATAGGAGGTAAAAGAAAAATGATAAAAAGATTTCACATGAATGGATAGTCCGGTGAAGGGTAAAAAATCCAAGAATTGTAAAATCCAAAACGGTCGAATTTAAAATTTCCATCCAATGGGTAAATTCCAAATGGTCCAAAATGATCCAAAAGGCATGTATGTATGTATATGTATGTGTATGTGTGTATATATATATGTATGTATGTGTGTATATATAATTTTTTTGTTTTTTTTATATAATAGACGCTCCATTTCATAAACTTAGCCATTTATTTGTTCTTCTGACCAGTTTTCTTAATTTAATTCTGGGACTTTCACGTGCATATCTAAGTTGACCTAATTATTAACGCTAACTTTCGCGCTTTTTGTCTGGGTCAGTTTGACCTTGCTTTTCAAATTTAAACTTTCACCGCTTTTTTTATTTTTAAACCTTAATTTACTTGATTCCTCCAGCCTTGTCAGACGTGTTTTAAATATTCTCTCCAGTGCTGTTTCTTTTAATGATTTGGAATTCATTCCATTTGCGATTTTTTCCAAGGAACTCTGCCTTTTGGATCATTTTGGACCATTTGGAATTTACCCATTGGATTGGAAATTTTAAATTCGACCGTTTTGGATTTTACAATTCTTGGATTTTTTACCCTTCACCGGACTATCCATTCATGTGAAATCTTTTTATCATTTTTCTTTTACCTCCTATTCCCCTTACCTCACCCTTTTTTAACCAAGTAAGATCTGTGACTTACTTGTAGTTTCATTAAATACTTTTATATGCCAAATCCGATCCTGCATTTTGCTAATTCCTGCCCTCTGATGAGAAGTAGAGTATTTCTTCGAAACTCCGCGGATTAAGGACTATCCACTTATCTTGTGCTTCCTTTTTTAAAATTAAATATGTTTTTAACTCTTTTTCAAGATGTCTTTTAACATGTTTTATTAATCATTTGTTCATATTATAAGCTCTATTTCCTTTTCGGTTTTATTGAGCTTTTACATCTGGTTGAGATTACTTTACTTGTAAATATTAACTCTTTAATATTTATAATATATTTTGAGTTTACCATTGATTACCTTGGTAAACTTATTGTAATTTTTATTTTTTATTCATTTATTTTTTCTTTAATTGTTTTTTAAATTTATATATATATATATATATATATATATATATATATATATATATATATATATATAGTTATACATATGCGTGTGTATGTGTATGTGTCCCGTCAGGGTATGTTAAATTGAAATTAAAAATGTTCTCAATGGCAAGAAGAGCAAATACAAATTACTTAAAAACTATTTCATTGATGTGCCATGGTTTCGTCAATCAATTAATGAAGACCTACTCATCCTATTTAAGATCTTTCTAAAAATTATAAACATTAATTATTTATATATAAATGATAAAATAACCCTTCCTCCTAGATATATGAAACATATCACCTCCATATCTACCCTATCAACCCAAATATAACCAAATACGATCTATTACAAATAGCATAAGTCTATAAATATCTGATCATATTCAATTTTTAGACTTAAAAATATATTACAGAAGCTTGTTAGGTAAATGCATAGAAAATACTTATCGAATATCAGTTAACATAAAGAAAATATATATATGATCAGGATTTAAGCCTAAACCGATACGCACAAACACTCTGATAGATTAATAAATAATTACATACAAATTAATAGTATAATTTTCATACCCTATACACGCACCACTATATATATATATATATATATATATATATATATATATATATATATATATATATATAAATGTAAATTTGGTTCGTTCTAAACGAATAAAATCATATTTCTACGTTACCAATTTATTTGAAATTTTCAGACAACCAATCTTTAGAGTCGAGGCATGTTTTTATGTTATTAAAATAAATTTACTTCGCGAATTATTAAAATATTAAATAATATAAATATATTTTTTAACCGCGGTGCGAATCTGTTCTGTTGATAAAACTGAACTTCCGGTTCGATTCATTTCACAGCCACGAATTGACGAAAGATTTCATTTTCTGTTTAGTAAGTAAAAAAAAAAAAAAACATAATTCATTTGTTTATCTTCCAAATTTTTTAATTTACACATTTTTCTTCATTATATAAGGCCAAAAAAAAAGTTTGTCGCTTGCTTTTTGAGTTTTTTTTTTTTTGTTTTTCGATATAAGATTGGTTGGAATAAAAAAAAAACACGATTTAAAAAATAGCGCGGATCACTCTCTGCATTAGCACCGAAAAATGTTACTAAACATTTATTAATAATTTCTCACTTTTACAAACATTTGATTTTAAATTTCTTTTTAAATGACGACTTTTATCGACTTTTTTTTTTAAATATCCCCCCAAATGGTGTTTATTCCGAAATCCGTTGTTAACATGGAGAGGTTGATGGTGTTTATTCTGAAAGCCGTTCTTAACATTTGTGGAGGTGGACCTAATGTAAAAAAATAAATAAATAAACTAAAAAAAAAACTAAATCATTTACTGATAACTTCTCACTTTTACAAATATTTTTTAATTTACATGCGCGGATGAACAAATTGTTGAATAGTGCGAAAACAAAACGTTTTTGCAATAAACTTCGGGATAATTTTTTGGGTAAATATTTACATTTAGGTCCACCTCCACAATTTTTTTTTTAAATGACGACTTTTATTGATAAATAAATTCACTTCTCCGCAGCTTTTATTGATGAATACATCTACTTCTCTGCCACGGGCACTGAACCCCTCCTTTTTTTTAATAGTATTTTCGGGTGGGTATGCTGACAACAAATATCAGTTAAATTTTGCAAATAGCCCCCTTCCAAAAGTGGTGTTTATTCCGGAAGCTGTTCTTAAGATTTGGAGGTTGGGGGGGGGTGATTTCAAGGTGGACCTAATCTGAAAAAAAGAAAAGTTTTTTATGCACACATAAGCAACTATTTTTTATTAACTTTTTTTTTTTTACTTTTTTATTTAACAATTAGAAAATTTCAATGAATATAATAATAAATCATTTATCATTAATATGTGTTTTTGGTTTTGTGTTGAATGAAACTTTTTTTTTCATTACAACAATAATGAACCAATTTAAATCTTCCGGCATGCGTTTAAGGGTTACGAAATTATCAATAAATCGTTTAGTTACTAAGCCAACGTCAGTAAATAAAAAAATGTTACGTGCGCATGCATTAGCCTTGACTAGGGGGGGGAGCGACCATTAAATAATTATGCTGGTCGCCATGGAACTCAACGCCCAAGGAGTATCTAAAGTGGCACTTATGCACTTATGTTATCGTGCTATTTTTTAAAATAGTATTTTCATGTTAAATTCAAATTTTACAATATGTTTTTCTTTTATCAATTTGTTAAGTGAAAGTACAAAAACCCGGTCGGTTTCTAATGTGAGGAAAATCTAGCCGCCCCCCAAATTGCCTCAGTCTCGAAAGACTTTTTCTCTACTGAACGAGGAAACAAACGGTGAAGTGTAGTTCACCTTCTGTTTCTCTCCCCCTCTCTCTTCCTCTCTTAATATCTCTCTCTATCCATCTCTGCCTTTCCCTCTCTCAATCTATCTTTCTCTCTATATCACCCTCTCCATCTCTCTTTGAACCCCTTTCTCTCTCTAACTCCCTCTATCTCTCTCCTTTCCTCTGTCTCATCCCTCTCTGTTTCTAACTCTCCCCCTCTCTCTGTTTATCTATCAATCCCTTTATCTCTCTATCTCCTTCTATTTCTCTATTTTCCTCTCACTTTCTCTTTTCTATCTATATATCTTCCTCTCTATCTGTCCATCTCTAATCCCTCATCCTATTTTAGTCTCCTAAATTAATTACAGTGAATAAGGCATTGTCAAAACATGGATAAATCCTATTTTAGTCACCTAATTTACTGACTGTGAGAATAAAAGTTATTTGGAAATTACTGCTACCTTGAACAGCACCAGAAGTAACTGGTAAAACCTCTCTAATTAAATTGATTTTGGCAGCCATTTGGTAACAAAATGACATAGCCTTAGCCCTTGCTGCATGAGGAATACCTGCGACCTTGCTGCCAAGTAGAAGAATTATTTATTCTACTTTAAAACATTCAATATTTCAAAAATATCATGTTCGACATCTCTAAAACATCCAATATGGGGAAAAATATTGCAGAAATGCAAACTTATTGTTTAGGATGAATGCACAATGGTACGCAAAAAATCACTTGAGGCTCTCGGTCGATCTTTGCAAGATTTGCGTGGCAATGTCAGACCATTTGGGAATGTAGTAGTATTGCTTGCAGGAGATTTCAGACAAATGTTACCTGTTATTCTTCAATCAACACCAGTAGATGAAATAAATGCTTGCCTCAAATACTCTACTTTTTTGTTCCATGTGAATACATTAAACTTAACTCAAAATATGCATGTCCAGTTGCAGACTGTTCGATCCGCACAAAAACTTTTGCATCACTTGTGGGAAATTGGGTACGAAAAAGTGCCAGCTGATCAGAGTTAAGAGCAAAATTCTTTGACTTTTAACTTCTGTAATTTCTGTTTATTTCATCAAAAGAATAGTTAGTTTAAAATGTTTTTGCAGATATTCAAATTATAAGAATTCCATTTGACTGAGTGAATGAGCTATTCTTGCAGGTCAATACAAAGATGCCCATGAACTTAACGCTATTATTCAATGTAAAATTCCAAGTGAAGTAGTCAAATACAAATCCATCGACACTGTTGTGAAAGCAGATAAAGTGGTTAATTATCCAACAGTTATATTTGCCAGGGATGCCACCGCATGTATTGCAACTGAAATTTGGTGTACTAATTATCATGTTGTGAAATGTAAACCAATCCAACCTTTGCAATGGCACATAGCTTGCAGTAAAAAAAATTAACAAACAATATCATAGAAACAACAATCTTAACATGACCTTTCACAGATGAATATATCTTCATTCCATGCATTCCTATGATTCCACCGGATACATCATTACACTTTAGGAAATTGAACTTTCCAATTTTATTGTAATTTGCAATAACCATCAACAAAGCACAGGGAACAATCTTTACAATTGTGGGCCTTACAGTTACACACTGACTGTTTTTTCACATGGACAATTTATATTACGTATTCAAGAGTCACCAAACCGGAAAATCTCTATATCAGCTAAGAAAATGGAACAACAAAAACTGTGTACCCATGCAAAATGGAAAATTAAACCTATAAGAAACATGCTTTTTCTCATTTTGGAACTTTTTCAATTGCGCCAATTTGAGCCACAGCAACGCTTGGCAGGGTACAGCTAGTATATATATAAGATACCGAATAAACACAACAATTTCAATTAGCTAATAAACTACGATTATAACAACAGTTTTGTACTGATTTAAAATTTCTCTTATATATATAATTTCCTATTCTAGTCTACAATAATACGATTAATGAACAGAAACATATATATGAGTAGTTCGAACATGGCAGCTACATATTTTTTTATCCTTTTGTCTTTTAAGTTTCTTTTTATTATCTTTCACAAGAAACGGCACTTATTTTTACATAAAGGTCACCACATATTAAGGCCTGGAAGTCACTCGGAGATAAGGGTTATTGCGTGTACAGGAATCAATGGGATAGTATTGTAGTAATCGTTAGTATTGGAGATTTGATAAAGTGTCTTACTTAAGGGGGCGGTTTATCAGAGAACTTGTTTATGTTAGACTTGAAAACATCCAAGTTGTAGTCAGGTGAGAAACAGTCAAACGGAAGAGAATTCCACAGGCATGCACTTCTAACAAAGAAGCTTTGTTCGTGGAATCTACGATTTGATTTAGGCACAGATAAAGAGTGGGGAACATTTTTGACAGTGGATTCAGCTCGACGGGTGTTTTTCGTGAAAAATTGGCGAGGGGGGGACCAGAGATTGGAGTTCAGATGAGCACCTGTCACGAAAATAACGATAAAACAAAGATAGGCTCGCAACGTCTCTTCTGTGGGAGACAGGTGGCAGGGAAGAGAAAAGGGCATCCCCCACTAAGCCACGAAGTCTATTTTTTACTCTGTCAAGGCTGGATAGGCTGTTTTTAGCAGCTCCTGCCCAGATATGGCAGCAGTATTCCATCCTTGGACGTACTTGGATTTTATATAGATAGAGAATTACATCAGTAGTGAGATATCTTCTGGAGCGGTAGAAGGATCCCACCATCTTTCCAGCGACTTTGGCAACAGACTTGATGTACGTGTTCCATTTCAGATCAGGAGTAAAGGTCAAACCCAGAAGCTTGTCAAAATATGGGGCTTCTCCTAGACGAGAGCCATCCATTTCAATTGATGCCAGATAGGGATCAGAGCGTTGATGATGTAAAGATAGGAGTTTGGTTTTAGATGCATTAAAGGTAACCAGCCACGTCTTCCCCCACTGAACCACACACTCGAGATCAGAGGAGAGAGAATCAGAGAGAAATTTGTCATTTCAGCCTTTGGTGTGTTGCCGTAGATGGTCGTGTCATCAGCATAGATGTCAACAAATGATTTAAGTATGTGTTTACGGAGATCATTGATGTAGATCAGGAAGAGAGTTGGGCACAGGATTGACCCTTGTGGGACTTTAGCATTAATACTGCAGGCCTCTGATTTTTGTCCATCGACCACTACTTTTATGAGCCTATCGGAGGGAAATGATTTAATGATTGAGAAAACATTTCCAGTTATACCGTAGCTGGAAATCTTGTGAAGTAGGCCCTTATGCCATTATTAAAAGCTCCTGAATGAAAGTAATATTGCGTGGTTAACTCCCCTTACAAAGACGTTTAAATTCTGCATAGAATGTTAAATCAGTATAATTTAATTTTTTTCCATCTCATATGGTGATCTTAGGTGCCGAGTGGGCAAAGACATTAAATGACAGTTAAAGTCGACTTTTGTCCAGCGTTCGAATATTAGAATAGCTTAGCATTATCTAGCATCACTGATGAAGCTTATTAAAACGAAATATTTATGTGTATGGATCGATAATATTTATTACAAAACAAATGTAATGTATCCATTATCACGTTGACACACTAGTTCCCTGTTGAGTCACTGCAGTTAAACAATGTTGAGCCTGGTCAGTACTAAAATGAGTGGCCATTTGGGAATTCTAGGTGCTGTATGTGCTCTCTGCTTATCTCGGCATTGTTTCCAGTCACATTGGACTTCTTGCCACTGGACTCAAGCAGTGCCAATTCAGGAGAAGTGCAGCTGAATATTGCGCTAACCTTAGCTTAAAACTACACGCGCAGCCATCCTTACAGAGGGTATCCATTGTCTTTGGAGCCTGGCCGGAGACGATGATGTATAGATTTTAATATGTATCGTGTCCTCTTAAGTGTATTCTATTTTCATCAGCTGTGTCATAAGATTGATAACCAAATATCATTATTCATCTATTTTTGTTTTACTTTGCCAAAACATCTCCATCGGGAACCAAACAGACGTTGAAATTTCCATGTGGACTTATGCTCTCGAGGATCTGCGGAACAATCGAATGTGTTTTTGTAAAACTCTTCAAAGATCTTCGAAATCCTTTAGGAATAACATCGGCAAATGTTATTTTTGCAAACTACTTAAATTAAAAATATAGACTTATAAATCTAAATATTTTTTAAGTTATGCATGTTTTATTTTATTTTTAAATTACAGTTTTAAGATTGTTTTGCTTTTTCCTTTCGATTGTTTCCCGTAGATGATTCACGAGATAAGGACAACAAGACAAACAAATCGCGGGATTAATATAGACACATGACAAACACCTGGCACGTTCTTCCTTTATTGCTACTTTATTGTGTCGATATTTTTGTCTTCTTGTTTTAACCCCTCCTATCTATCTTTTCCCGTTTCCAATTTTCATATTTCTCTTTTGCATTTTTTCTGTTTCCTCCACATTTCTTGTTTCCCAGCAAGAAGCATTGTTTTTTTTTTAGCATGCTTTGTTGACAGCTTATTTGGATTGGATTTTTCTCTTTGATTACACTTTAGAGCCCGATCTTCATATTAGCAAACTAAAACTTATTATACCATCATTTTGCTTTGATGATGTACTGAAACAGGTTAAGTTCTTAACAAAAATTCCGTTTGAGCAATTTATCATGATAGCCATCTAAGAAATATCACCAAAATCTCTCTCTTTCTCTCTCTCTCTCACACACACAACACACACACACACACACACACACACACACATATATATATATATATATATATATATATATATATATATATATATATATATATATATATATATACAGAGACAGACAGACAGAATAAGATATATGAATTAATATTTATAACTATTATCCTTGCCAAGGGCCAAACCAACAATCATCGAGTCAGTAACCCTAACCACCAGGTCATAGGGACAGGCGCCAACAGTAATAATATCTACCACATCATTAACCACCATACTTATTGTGCTCTATTTGTTTGATACCGCTAACAACAGCGCTTAATCCAATGATAGGTGCTTATATAGTCATCCACAGGCAGACTGTTTGCTCTTTAGTATATTACTCAATTTTCACAGTTAATGTTTCTGTTTCACTTTCGAGGCCTATTCATTTGTGAAATAGCCGGGTAGAGGATTGACGGTGTCATCCACTGAGTTATCATTTCCTTCGTCGCACGTCTTCATTCTCTCTCCTCTTTGGCTCGAAGTCCGCAGTGCCAACGCCTATTTTTCTCCTCCACGTCGTTCGGTACCTGGCAGTTATTTCCTCACAAGGAGGGACTGATTTTCGTAAAGGTTAGAGCGCGTTTTACTTGGTCCTTGTAGTGCATTTTAGGAGCTCCTCGTGGTCTGGTCCCGATTGCCAGCCCGCCGTATAGGAATTTATTGGAAAGCCTAGAAGGATTCATTCTGTGAACATGTTCTGCCTAGCGGAGGAGGTGGTGGATGATGGTGGCCTCAACGTAACTCACTGGGGATCTGCCCAGCACTTGTGTTTGTAGTATAGCTCTCCTAAGAGATGTTGGGGATTTGTCTCAGTTTCAGTTACTGGAAGCGTTTTAGCACTTTTACCTCGCTTTTATATAGAGTCAAGCTTATAAAAGGGCGAAGAAGACTACTACCCTGATGACTATGATTTTTGGTGGCAATCGTTAACGCATGGTTTTTAAATATGCGGCAGTTGGGATGTTCTAATTCTATTCTCTATGTCTTTTTTGTGTGTGAGTGTTGATGTGAGAATGCTCTCTAGATACGAAATTGATCTACTTGCTCCAGCGGTTGCCTATTGAGAGTGGTGTTAGACTAATGACTTGGTCTATTCTGTGTTGACCTGCATCTTTATTCGTTCATAGGTAGTGTTGTATGCATCCGTTAATGTCTAGAGATCCTGTGCAGTCTAACCTGGGATAACATTGTCGTCAGCGTATTGCAGCTCCCGTACTAAACATACAGTGATCTTGGTTCTGGCAGCAAGTAGAGAGAGGTTGAAAACTCCTCCACTCAAGCGATAACGGAAGTCAATTAAGGGTGTGCCTGATGGAATCTCATTTAGTATATGTAGAGAGAGAGAAACATTCCAGCTTCAGACCGCCAGTAATGAGGAATGGGTTCGAAAGGGATTTCTGTTGGTATATTCTCCATATCTGACCGTATACTGCAATCAAGCTGTGTCTGCACTGCGTGATAAGAATGCGGACAGTGATGAAGCCCTCATTGATAGGCGAGGGAGCGAGATTATGTAGTTGAACAAGCTGGGTCTCGGATAGCAAAACATCGTCATGTACACGCAGCTTCTCTAGGACCTTCCTTCCCTGCTTTTCCTATTCTCAGGCAGTCTAACCTTACTGAGGACCACTTTATATATATTAAATCGGGCAAGCTCCTTGCAGATTAGAATGTGCGTCGTTCAGGGCGGGTAGTGTTCGCCACGTCTTGGAGTGTACGGATAATCCAAGCACCAAAGATAAATATATTTTTGTTGTTTAAACGTGTTCGGGCCGCAGTGGAGGGATATCTGCCAGCACTGGGCAGATGTGTTGCCGTGTCTGATATTTGCTCCACATTTTCCAACAGCTTCCCCATGTGGGGTAAGTCACGACCACCGAGAGTAAGAAGAAGGCCTGTTAACTGAAAAATATCTGCAGGCAATGTAGGTAAGATTTGTCAGACTGTCAGTACTATAGGAGGGCCATTTGAAAAAGAGCAATAAAACATTTTTAAAAAGAAAAAGGAACACAGTTCGATTAATACTGAAACTGGACTTTATTCAATATGAAATATAAATATTATCTATGTAAAATGAAGTAGTTTTAAAGCAATATACAATTTAATACTGATAAAACTGAATTATGAATTTAGGGAACAAACAATTAAAGAAACATTAAACAAATATTTTTTGGCCTTCGGAACAAGATTAGTGTAGTATCTGTTTTGATGCTACACTTTACCTTTTCTGTCTTCGGTCGGGGGAGGAGAAATCTTTCATGACTGAGATTATTTTTGTTCCTATCCAGAGTGCCCCTTATTAGGAAGCTAGATATTCTCCACAAGATTATATGTTGAAATATTTAAATAACTATTCCTTTAAATACAGAAATTATATTTAAAGTTTTGGTTTTCTGTTCTTCTATGTCCATTTCCCCCCCCATGTTTTTCATCAAAATGTGTAGCGTATTAGTTGTCTCACAAGCCATCATCAGTGATTGCTCACTGGCAGTAACCTGTGGTGTTCCCTGGAGACAAAGTGACAAGTCTCCCCAGATTTCCAGTGTTCTCCACCTTTTGACCACTTGTACAGATGATTGCATGTTATCGCAACAGCCGTTGTCGCTGATTTCTCGTTGGCATCGGTCATTGGTGTTTCCTGAGGTTTGGGTACCAGATTTGAACTGGGCGCTTCCAGTGGAGATTTGGTCAGTACTCTCTCACCTCGGTCTTTCCATCCTCCTTGTCCCTTCACAGTTGTGATGTGTGAAGTTGGTGTGGTGTGGCGCCAGTCGATGTCGTCTACACCAGTTTTTATTATCATTATTACTATTATTATTATGATAATAATAAGTGTATTTTAAATATTATTTTCAAGTTAAATTAAATTTTAGGTTTGTATTACTGTACACATAGATTCGAAAAAGTTGTCAAAAAAATATATATAACAAATAAATGTTATCAAAGGCAAGATAAGTTACTTTTCTACCAAACTGGATATATTTTTCGTGTTTTTATTCAATGTAACATGTTTATTCAGCTCGAAAACCATACAGTGTTTACCGATCTAATGGAAAATTAAAAATTGCGCCCGACTCTCTCTTTAATACGGTAAGTTCGGGAAAAGGTGTTATAAATAATAAACTAGACAAAACCACCGAATATATGTCAAACTATGTCACGGTAATATATATTGAGCCAGTTCAAAATGGCGCCCGACTCTCTCTTTAACACATTAAGTTTGGGAAAAGGTGGTATAAATATAAAACTAGACAAAATACTGTTAGACACTCGCTCAATATATATTACTGTGACATAGTTTGACATATATTCGGTGGTTTTTAATAGTATTTTGTCTAGTTTATTATTTATAACACCTTTTCCCGAACTTACCGTGTTAAAGAGAGAGTCGGGCACCATTTTGAATTTTCCAATAGATTGGTAAACAATGTATGTTTTTCGAGATGTTACATTGAATAAAAACACCAAAAAAAGCGGTCATTTTTTTTTTTTAACTTTGACCCCTATTATGATCCCTTAAAATTTATTGTTTTGGACTAAATCAAGTTATCAAGTTAAATCCATGTCCAAGGAACCTATATCTAAAATTTCAAGTGTTTAGACCCAAAATTGTCGGAGGAGTTTTGTAGAATTCTCAAAGATCAAATCGTTGAACTTTGACCCCTTAATCGCCAAATTTCTGGCAGAAAACCGATCACATTGATTTTCCCAAATCTCAGTACCCTGTATATAAATTTGGAGTCTGTAGACATAAAATTGACAGAATTAATGCGTAGGGAAATGTACACACATAGACACACAGACAGACAGATACACAGACATGTTCACTTTTATAGATATATTAGAATTTCAGCCCGACATTGCCCGGGTTTTTGGAGCTGTATGTTAAGCAAAAAAAACATGGTAATAGGAAGGCAAGCTCAAACCCGTACCGTGAAGGAGGAACAGAACGGAGAAAAAACGTGACGTCTTTGCCGTTACGACCACCGTCAAACCGGAAGTGACGTAGGTTTAAATTAAGGTTAGACAATCGAAAAGAGGGGATGACTTTCGAAAATATCGGCGAAAAAAGCGATCCCTCCCTGTAAAAAGTGCCCAGTTGAGGGTGAAGAATTAATGTTTTTAGTCAATTTTCCGGTATTTGTCCTCTGAAGCGTCGAGCTTAAAAATGATACTGATCTTGTCGAAAGTTTTAGGCAGACATGCAAACATACATACATACATACATACATACATACATACAGTTATATATTGGTAGCTCAAATTTGGTAGAGACAGCAGCGGTCAGTGTTTTTTTTTAACTTTGACCCCTGTTATGACCCCTTAACATTTATTGTTTTGGGCTTAAATCAAGTTATTAAGTTAGATCCATATCTAAAATTTCAAGAGTCTAGACCCAAAATTGTCGGAAGAGTTTGGTAGAATTCTCAAAGGTCAAATCGTTGAACTTGACTCCTTAACAGTCAAATTTCCGTCCGAAAACCGATCACATCGATTTTCCCAAATCTCAGTACACTGTATATCAAATTTCGAGTCTGTAGACTTAAAATTGACAGAGTTATTGCGTAGGGAAATGTACAAAGACAGACAGACACACAGACACTTTCACTTTTATAGATATATAGATAGATAGACTAATAAATTAAACAAAAATATATACGTATACATAAATAACAAGTTTTTGTTTACTGTAAAGATTTTACGCAAATATTATGCAAGTATAAATCATGTAGAATATCTGCATGAATATAATTACACATAATAGTTAACTCTAGATGATCATCCCATAAGAAAACCGAAAAAACTAATAGGGAATTAATTAAAATGAATGTTTAAAAGAATATGCAAATTATCCAGATCTTTTGCTAGTGAATGCATTTACACAGCCCATATATAAGAAAATTGTATTTTCTTTTTAAATAAGTATAAAAGAGGCTTTTTAATATGAATATCAATACACGCAAAAAAAAACGAATTTATAGGAGTATAGAAGATAGATAGACTAGCATGGGTACCCGGCGTTGCCCGGGTATTTGGAGGTGTATGTTGAGCAAAAAAAAGCGGTCAATTTTTTAAAAGTTGACCCTTCTTATGGCCCCTTAAAATTTATTGTTTTGAGCTTAAATCAAGTTATTAAGTTAGGTCCATGTCCAATGAACCTATATCTAAAATTTCAAGTGTTTAGACCCAAAATTGTCGGATGAGTTTGGAAAAGTTCTCAAAGGTCAAATCGTTGAACTTTGACCCCTTAATCGTACCCCGTGTATCAAATTTCGAGTCTGTAGACTTAAAATTGACAGAGTTATTGCGTAGGGAAATGTACACACACAGACATATATATATATATATATATATATATATATATATATATCAGTACGCAATAATTGATATAAAACATGCAGGCTTGAAATAGTTATTTTCAGTCGTCTTTTTCTTCTTTTCCTTTTTCTTATTATTATCATTATTATGTACATCATCAGTGATTGCTCACTGGCAATAACCGGTGGTGCTTCGTGGAGTCTGAGTAGTAACAAGTCCCCCCCACCACCAGATTTCTAAGATTCCCTATATAAAATCTAAAAAAAAAAAAGGAAACGGCTGTTAACTGATATAACGATTGGCGTAAGAAAACAAGGCGATTTACAACAGAATTCAAAAAAAGTTTTATAAATGTTTGCGTATAAGATATAAAGTCATGCCAATTCCCTCATTATGAACCATCGGTTTCATAATGAAAGGCATTTTATATTATTGTGTTCAGTCCCGATAACTACTTGATTTTATTTAATTCAGATTTCGATGGTTGTTGAAGGGAACTTAATAAATGCTATATACTCTCACTTGTGCTATCGACACCGTTAATCATAATAAAGATACATATATATATATATTTCCTAAAACACTTGTTGACAATCAAATTTCAAGTGTTTTTATTGGTTGGATATATGGATGTAGCAATTAGGTGTACTGTTTGATATTGAGCGTTGTACTTTATTCAAAAATATATTTTGAACAAGGGTATTACGTCGAAATATAAATAATCTTAAACAAATAAATATTACTCTTTTTTTGCTTCAAACATATAATATACGTATTTTATTTTTAAATTTAAACAACGCTTATATTACAGAAACCCAACCATAACTATATATATATATATATATATATATATATATATATATATATATATATATATATACAGTATATTGCAGGACCCGTTAACAGGTATTGCCCGGTGAAAGCATGACATATCCCAAACAGAATCGTAAAAAGACCCCCCCCCTCGAAAGCAAATTAAACTACAGTTGTTGTAGCTGGGTACTGCCGTCCGTCGTTGTTAGGTTTCCAGTATCTAATGTTTTATTTTGGAGCGACGTTCAAAGACGTTATCTGTTTGTTTTTACGTATGTGTATGTTTACATGCTGAATTGTTCAAAATAAGTTGCCATTATTTATGTAACATTAGGATAATTTTAAGGTTATCAGGTGTTAAATTTCTGTTTTTGAGCGATTAATATATTTGTATCGTTTTTAGCACTATTGCGTCCTGTAGAGAAGTTTTTATTTACAGCATCTGTTATTAATTTGTTAGGTGAAAATATGCAATCGTTACAAAACAATATCTTCACGTTTGTAATGGGTTTGCTAAAAGATTACATGATTAATTAATCCCCACCCTAAAAAAATACACGAATAAACCTAGAACCCCATCCTCCAACGTAGAACCCTACTATCATGTCTCCTTCTCCAACATCAGGGGTCTACGTTCCAACCTTCCAGAGGTTGAAACCCAATTACAGGAAACGAAACCGGACATATGCTTCCTAAGCGACATTGCCATAGGACCGACCACTTCCCTAGATGAGTCCATAATTATAGGACACTCTAACTTAACATCTAAATCTGGCGCCCAAAATCGCCATGGACATGGAATATAATGGAATACATTAAGGATGGCTTTCCGTGTGGCATATCTCCAGAGAAGACCCTAATTTACCTTATATGTGCTTCCGGGTTGCACTTGCTTACGCCACCGCATTTATATTTGGCCTCTATCGCCCCCGCAACAGCGGAGTTACTATCTTTAAGAGTATATCTGAGAAAATTGACCACATCCTGTCTGCTCATCCTTCGGCTAACATTCACATTTGTGGTAACTCCAATATCCACAATGTGGAATGGCTGACCTACTCGAACAAGACAGATGATGAGGGGATGTTCTGTCATGATTTCGCCATTGCCTATGACCTCACCCAGATTGTTCACGAACCCACCCGTGTGCTCGATACGCAAGTCTTCTAGACCTTTTTCTCACAACTTCCCCTGGGCTATGTTCATGTTCCGTTCTGTCTCCTCTGGGATCTTCCGACCACTCAGTTTTATCAGTTAAGATAAAAATGAAATGTATTCAGACGTACCTCTCCATCGTACTGCATATCGATACTCTACGGCTGACTGGGATAGCTTCCGAACATTTATATCTGATCTACCCCTACATTCCATGTTTAAAAGGATGTGTTCTCTATAGTATCAGACCTGAATGATTAATTGTAGGGATAGACCGATTCATACCATCCAAAAAATTCCAATAAAAACCTTCATGGTTCTCCCCAGAATGTGCTGCTGCCATCGCGCACAGAAATCACTTTTTCCATAGCTACTAACGTAATAGATGAACTGATACTAAAACTGCTTTTAGAACTGCCAGCAACCACTCTAATAGAGTAATAAAAAAAGCAAGAGAGCTATATGCTAAGTCCGTTAAATCCAAAGTAGCTGGGCAACGGCTTGGTTCCACCCAGTTTTGACAAATAGCAGATAGGGTCCTGAACAGAAGCATTCGTACTATCCCAACCATCATCAATGGACCTGAGGTTATCTCGTCAGCATCAGACAAGGCCAGACTATTTGCCAAGAACTTTGCAGCTAATCCAACCGCATGTGACGAAGGCCATCAACTCCCTGTATTTCCTCCTATAACAGACAACACGCTATGCAACATACAAATATCTGTGCGTGAGGTCGCCAAGCTAATCAAGAACCTTGATTCTAGTAAAACAACTGGCCCAGACGGCATTCAAATTATAGTGTTGAAAAGGCTTCACCCAGGACTTGCCCCCATACTTACAAAACTGTTTAAGCGTTGTCTTAATGAGAACTGCTTCCCAACACCCTGGAAAACCTCATCAATAAGTCATCTCCCTCTCAGTACAGATTAATAAGTCTCCTGTGTGGCATGAGTAAATTGCTGGAATCAATATTAAATAGAGAAGTAGTCAACCACCTCAGCAGAAATAACCTTCTTAGTGACATGCAATATGGTTTCCGTTCTGCCAGATCTACAGCAGATGTGCTAACGGTTATATCTCATAGGATTAGTGAATCTCTCGACAAAGGCTTCCTTTCTAGGGCAATTGCTCTTGACATATCAAAGGCATTTGACAAGGTATGCCATAAGGGCCCACTTCACAAGTTTTCCAGCTACGGTATAACTTGAAATGTTTGCCCAATCATTAAATCATTTCTCTCTGATAGGTTTATAAGAGTATTGATTTATGGGCAGAAATCAGAGGCCCACAGTTTTAATTCTGGAGTCCCTCAGGGGCCCATCCTAGGCCGAACTCTCTTCCTGATCTACATCAATGATCTCCCAAAACACATACTTAAATCATTCGTTGACATCTATGCTGATTACACGACCATCTACGGCAACACATCTAAGGCCGTAAATGACAAATTTCTCTCTGATTCTCTCTCCTCTGATCTTGAGCGCACGGTACACTGGGGGAAGAGGTGGCTGGTTACTTTTAATGGATCTAAAACCAAGCTCCTATCTTTACATCAGCAACGTTCTGATCCCCATCTGGCATCAATTGAAATGGATGGCTCTCGTCTTGGGGATGCTCCATGTTTTGGTAAGCTTCTGCGTTTGACCTCTACTCCTAACCTGAAATGGAACACATACATCAAGTCAGTTGCCAAGGTCACTGGAAAAATGGTGGAATCCTTCTACTGCTCCAGGAGATATCTCGCTGCTAATGCAATTCTCTATCTATATAAAAGTCAAGTCCGTCCAAGGGTGAAGTACTGCTACCACATCTGGGCATGAGCTGCTGAAAACAGCCTATCCTGCCTTGACAGAGTACAAAATAGACTCGTGGCTTAGTGGGTGATGCCCTTTTCTCTTCCCTGCCACCTGTCTCCCACAGAAGAGACGTTGCGAGCCTGTCTTTGTTTTATCGTTACTTCAATGGCAAGTCCTCGTCTAAGCTCCAATCTCTGGTCCTCCCTCGCCAATCTTTCACGATAAACACTCGTCTAGCTGAAACCACTGTCAATAATTTTCCCCACTCTTTATCTGTGCCAAAACCAAAACGTAGATTTTTTAGAGGTGCACGCCTGTAGAACTCTCTTCCATTTGCCTGTTTCCCACCTGACTACAACTTGAATGTCTTCAAGTCAACATAAACAAATTCCTGATTAACCACCCCCTTAAGTAAGACACTTTATCAAATCTCCAATACTAACGATTACTACAATACTATCCCATTGATTACTGTACAATGACCCTTATCCCGAATGTAGGAGAACGGCTGTCGTCCACCTCCAACATCGGCAGGTGTTCTTAACATGTGAGGTCCAGGTGTTTATACTACGCTGACTTATACCGTGAAAAAAATACTTTTTTCAAAAGTTATTTATACGTCATAGGCCAAAAAAAAAAAAAAAAAAAAAAACAGATTAGCATTTGTTGTTAGTGGGTAAACGACACCATGATACGGCGTAAAAATAACTTTCTAATCAAAGAAAACAAAAATATGTCTTAACTAAAATAAACAAAAAAGTTCTTTAAAAATAGAAGAAAGCAATTGTCAATAAAAAGAAATAAATGAAACCAGTGGAGTTTATAAATTTAATCGACGCTATAATATATTGTTTTGAAATGTTCGTCTGGAATGAAGAGAATAAGAGAATTAACGGGCAACCAATCAGAAGAAGCGGATTTTCCCAAAGCGAAACTTTATTATTTTTGTTATTCTAATACGGGAAAGTTAATGCTATATTAGTGTTTGTATGAGTCAGTCAAGGACGGTATAAGCCAGAATGTGTGAAAAGAGTATACTTCCTTCCGGGATTGATTGGGGGTTGGGGAAAACTAAATATTTAGAGGGAAAAAAGGAATTCCTTCCCCTTAAAATGTTGCGATTATGATGGTGTTACTCCTAGGGTGCAATGTAGCATTTTATTATAACGACTTTATGTGTCTAAAATGGTGTTCGGAAGTTAAGAGCCTAGATGGATTGAATTTGTATGTGGCATCTGTTGTTGCAAACCTACGAAACTTTTTTTGCCCAGAGAGGAATTTCTGCAGGTATTTTATTATTTAGGACATAAACAAGAAGAATAATTGGTTGTCTCTCATTCATTACGTATAAATACTTTTGTGTGACGCTGAAAACATACAAACAAACATGTTAGCGAAAATATCTCCTGTGTATGTTAATATAGCGCACACTTTTCCTAAGAAAATTGATTTTAGAAAGTGCTTCATTGTAAATTGCATATTGGGGATAATATATCTATTTTTCTGCTTACCTAAAAGGTATACTACAAGCTTTTGTTTTCTTTCATGTCTCATTATAGTGAACAAGTACATGGAAAAATATATAGAGGGAGGAAGAAAGACGCATGCATACAGTGGGGAAGAAAACGATACAGAGACAGAGAAATGATAAAGCAAGATTTCCAGTGTACAGACATATCACATTCTGTCTCAAATAAATAGATGACTAATACCCGACGACCACTGCCTTTAGCTAGTGGAAATTGACAGTTTCTTTGCGCGGGAGCTATCGAAGAGCAAGGGAGCAATATATATATATATATATATATATATATATATATATATATGTGTGTGTGTGTGTGTGTGTGTGTGTGTGTGTGTGTGTGTGTGTTTGTGTGTGTGTGTGTGTGTGTGTTGATGAAAGCACGGATAAAATACATTAAAACATCCGATGTGTTGTCCACACCTCGCCCTCCAGTTTCAATGATGTTTTTTATATCGTGTTATTTTATTTTTTATCTGAGACGTCCGCACACGCGCACGCACCTACATGCGCATGAGAAATAAACAAGCAGAAAAGAAACCCGGTCATGCGCGCCTATAAAGGAAAACGCTGGAAAACACATCGATCTAATTGGACGACCTCTTCAAGTATTGGCTTCCTTATCGGATTTGACGTCTCCTTTCAAGCAGAAAATATCGTTTTCTTTTATAAATCAACGCGAGGGGCGTTAGTGAGTGAGAGTGATACGATTCTTTCCAAAATACTATTGTTTTTTCATATTCTGCTGTTGCATTCCTTTTGGCTCTGAAGACAATATATGCTGCTGTTTTCAAAGTTTTTATTTGTGATGGCGATTTTAGTTATTGACGCAAAGATTGCGCAATCTTTAATAGCATTTATTCTTACTCGGAAATTACTAATTTCTGTAGAAAGAATACATCAAAAATATCCAGAACCAGCGCTAGAATACGGTTAGAAAAATGTATTGTATTTTGCGGGGGGGGGGGGTTCTAATGTTTGTCACTCCACATCATAGTCCGAACTACCCTATTATTTCTGCCCAAGCAATAAAGAGGAGAGACAGATACTAATATTCCACGAGGGTTATAGGTAAACAACTTACAGAAAACGTTATAAGTGCTTATTAAGCTCAATAATATTTCATTCTCCCAGGTTAGTTGCCTTAACAAAGCGTCTGCGTCTGTTGTATTTCTTTATGTAAGAAACAGATTAATGGCATTCTATTAAAGAAATTGATTTTATACATACGCATATCGCGAAAGTAACAGCTCATGGTACTTACAAAAGATCACTCATCTAAGTATTGTCTCGACAAGCATTCATTTTTCCAATATTAATTGCCTCGCTGAAGTTCGAGTGTATAGTCAACTCTTATAGTTAACTCATAGGTAGGATACCGCCATAAGAAAAACGGACGTTGCACAAACTTACAAACTTAGAGCACCTTCTATTTATTATCCTTTCAATTACTGAATGGAATAATCACTTTTGCGCATATATATATATATATATATATATATATATATATATAAATATATATATATATATATATATATATATATATATATATAGAGAGAGAGAGAGAGAGAGGGAGAAAGATAGAGATATATAAAGAGAAGTTCCTACAAATTGGAGGAAGTATATTTGTTTTTACCTCCATGTGGCAGAAGGGTTTGTGGTTTTCGATTTTCAATACTGTCTCCGGTTCAGGTTTAGACCATTTTCCTGGGTGTCTGTAATGGAATTGTAAGAATTTACACGAAATTCTGTATGCTACACTATGGGTTAAATAAACGGTTCCATTCAAAATTCCGTACACACTATGAGTTCGACAGAAAGATCCCCGAGTTCGACAAGATGCAACTGAAGAAGATCGGAAGTTATATCGACCGACACTTTGTGAGAATAACAATTAAGTCTAGAACAGTAGTTCGAATAATACAATAAACTAATTTTCCGCCTTACAACGAAACTTTTATTTCTTTTTCTGTCTAAACTTCTGGGACTGACCTTCACTACTGACCTGAAATTGAAGACTTATATTAAATTTGTTGCCAAAGTCGCGGGAAAAATGGTTGCATCATTTTGCTGTTCTAGAAACTAACTTATCTCCGACCCAATCTTCTACCTGTACAAGAGCCAAATACGTCATAAAACGAAGTTGTTTCCGCATCCGAGGATGGGCAATATGAGAACAGTAGTTCAAACAATTTAAATAATGCAAATTATCAATCACCATATAACAAATTTAGAAGCATAACTTTGGATAAACTGTAGCAAAGTACGTTATTATAATACAAATAGCATTGTCCAACAATAACAAATAAAATTGAGCATATCAGCCTAAATTCAAAAGCTAAAAAGATAATTTTATATGGTAAATATTGTAAAAACATATTTTATGCATTTTTTCATGTGTTTTCGTAATGTCAATCAAAGATCTGGCTCTAAAGACAGGATTATTCATGCAAAAAGGACCCACCCGGCAAAAAATAACTTGACAAAACTTACAGAAGACGCAACCAGAAGATACACCGGAAGTAGATGATTCTAAAACAAATGTTATCGCGCTTGCTGTTAATTGTAATTACTTACAAATATAGACCAGTGTCTTCTCAGGCATCAAAGTGGCAGCAAGTTTCTTCAGATATCCAGTACATCCTATCCTGTTTCGTTATTATTTTAACTCACATAGAGTTTTCTGCTAGTAATTACTCTTGGATTTCCCTGTAAACTGAGTGACATTAAGTCTTCTTATTATTCCAGTATTCAATTTTAGTCATTATCTAGATAATACTATTATATCTAGGTCGTTCATTTCTCTGAATGACCATCTGCGACAGCTATGCGACGTTAGTTACACTAGAGGGGAAGGTCAAGATACATAAAATTTCGATTATACATGGCATACTTTAATAAAAGCAAATTAGAATAAATAGCCGAAAAAATATTTTTATCTTCCAACTTTACATATATGATTTAATTTTGTTTAATGTTATGTAAATAATGAAAAAAACTAGTTTCTTTTCCAAATGTGCATATGATGACGCAATGAAAGCGCGATGCTGCTCTGTCTAATCCATGAAAGTAACGTGAAACGAAATAAGATAAAATGTTTCGTTTAAATAACGAAACAAAAAGAAATTGTGATTAGACGTTACTTATAAAAATACTCCTTTATTCATTCTAATTTTTCAGATCATTTTCTTGTATCAGGTAAACAACGGTTTTTAACTTTTAAATTCACATTAGCCTGGGTTCCCGGTGTTCCTTGAGTGTTTGAAGGTGTGTGTTGAGCCAAAAAAAAAATAGTAACAGGCAGGCAGGCTCGAACCCGTACCGCGAAGGAGGAAAAGAAAATGAAAAAAAAACGTGACGTCTTTGCTGTTGCGTCCATCGCCAAACCGGAAGTGACGAATGTTTAAATTAAGGCTAGTCAATCGAAAAAAGGAGATAACTTTCGAAAATGTCGGCGAAAAAAGCGAGCCCTCCCTGTAGAAAAGTGCCCAGTTGAGGGTTAGGGGATTAATGTTTTGGGACAATTTTTCGATATTTGCCGTCCAAATTGTCGAACTTCAATACAATACCTTCGCCTTTGTCGCCTTTGTCAAAATTTTTAGGCATACATACATACATACAGGTGACATTTATATTATAAACTAGCCTGGTTGCACGGCGTTGCCCGGGTGTTTGTAGGTATGTGTTAAGCAAAAAAAAAAATAATAATAAATAAAGTTGTAGTAGGCAAGCAGGTTCGAACCTGTGATGCGGAAAAGAAAGTGGAGGTGTGTGTAAAGGCGTTAGTTGAGAAAAAAAAATGATGGAAAATTGCGAGCGCAAAAAAAAAAAATGAAGGAAAATTGCGAGCGCAAAAAAAAAAAAAAAATGATGGAAAATTGCGAGCGCAAAAAAAAAAAAATGATGGAAAATTGCGAGCGCAAAAAAAAAAAAATGATGGAAAATTGCGAGCGCAAAAAAAAAATGATGGAAAATTGCGAGCGCAAAAAAAAAAAATGAAGGAAAATTGCGAGCGCAAAAAAAAAAAAATGATGGAAAATTGCGAGCGCAAAAAAAAAAAAATGATGGAAAATTGCGAGCGCAAAAAAAAAAAATGAAGGAAAATTGCGAGCGCAAAAAAAAAAAAATGATGGAAAATTGCGAGCGCAAAAAAAAAAAATGATGGAAAATTGCGAGCGCAAAAAAAAAAAATGAAGGAAAATTGCGAGCGCAAAAAAAAAATGATGGAAAATTGCGAGCGCAAAAAAAAAAAAATGATGGAAAATTGCGAGCGCAAAAAAAAAAAATGAAGGAAAATTGCGAGCGAAAAAAAAAAAAAATGATGGAAAATTGCGAGCGCAAAAAAAAAAAATGATGGAAAATTGCGAGCGCAAAAAAAAAAAATGAAGGAAAATTGCGAGCGCAAAAAAAAAAAAAATGATGGAAAATTGCGAGCGCAAAAAAAAAAAATGATGGAAAATTGCGAGCGCAAAAAAAAAAAATGATGGAAAATTGCGAGCGCAAAAAAAAAAATGAAGGAAAATTGCGAGCGCAAAAAAAAAAAATGAAGGAAAATTGCGAGCGCAAAAAAAAAAAAAAATGATGGAAAATTGCGAGCGCAAAAAAAAAAAAAATGATGGAAAATTGCGAGCGCAAAAAAAAAAAATGATGGAAAATTGCGAGCGCAAAAAAAAAATGATGGAAAATTGCGAGCGCAAAAAAAAAAAATGATGGAAAATTGCGAGCGCAAAAAAAAAAAATGAAGGAAAATTGCGAGCGCAAAAAAAAAAAAAATGATGGAAAATTGCGAGCGCAAAAAAAAAAATGATGGAAAATTGCGAGCGCAAAAAAAAAAATGATGGAAAATTGCGAGCGCAAAAAAAAAATGATGGAAAATTGCGAGCGCAAAAAAAAAAAATGATGGAAAATTGCGAGCGCAAAAAAAAAAATGAAGGAAAATTGCGAGCGAAAAAAAAAAAAAATGATGGAAAATTGCGAGCGCAAAAAAAAAAAATGATGGAAAATTGCGAGCGCAAAAAAAAAAAATGAAGGAAAATTGCGAGCGCAAAAAAAAAAAAAATGACGGAAAATTGCGAGCGCAAAAAAAAAAAATGATGGAAAATTGCGAGCGCAAAAAAAAAAAAATGATGGAAAATTGCGAGCGCAAAAAAAAAATGATGGAAAATTGCGAGCGCAAAAAAAAAAAATGATGGAAAATTGCGAGCGCAAAAAAAAAAATGATGGAAAATTGCGAGCGAAAAAAAAAAAAAAATGATGGAAAATTGCGAGCGCAAAAAAAAAAAATGATGGAAAATTGCGAGCGCAAAAAAAAAAAAATGATGGAAAATTGCGAGCGCAAAAAAAAAATGATGGAAAATTGCGAGCGCAAAAAAAAAAAATGATGGAAAATTGCGAGCGCAAAAAAAAAAAATGAAGGAAAATTGCGAGCGAAAAAAAAAAAAAATGATGGAAAATTGCGAGCGCAAAAAAAAAAAATGATGGAAAATTGCGAGCGCAAAAATAAAAAATGAAGGAAAATTGCGAGCGCAAAAAAAAAAAAAAATGATGGAAAATTGCGAGCGCAAAAAAAAAAAATGATGGAAAATTGCGAGCGCAAAAAAAAAAAATGATGGAAAATTGCGAGCGCAAAAAAAAAAAATGAAGGAAAATTGCGAGCGCAAAAAAAAAAAAAATGATGGAAAATTGCGAGCGCAAAAAAAAAAAAATGATGGAAAATTGCGAGCGCAAAAAAAAAAAAATGATGGAAAATTGCGAGCGCAAAAAAAAAATGATGGAAAATCTCGAGCGCAAAAAAAAAAATGATGGAAAATTGCGAGCGCAAAAAAAAAAAAATGAAGGAAAATTGCGAGCGCAAAAAAAAAAAAAATGATGGAAAATTGCAAGCGCAAAAAAAAAAAATGATGGAAAATGGCGAGCGCAAAAAAAAAAAATGATGGAAAATTGCGAGCGCAAAAAAAAAATGATGGAAAATTGCGAGCGCAAAAAAAAAAAATGATGGAAAATTGCGAGCGCAAAAAAAAAATGAAGGAAAATTGCGAGCGCAAAAAAAAAAAAATGATGGAAAATTGCGAGCGCAAAAAAAAAAAAAATGATGGAAAATTGCGAGCGCAAAAAAAAAAAATGAAGGAAAATTGCGAGCGCAAAAAAAAAAAAAAATGATGGAAAATTGCGAGCGCAAAAAAAAAAAAATGATGGAAAATTGCGAGCGCAAAAAAAAAAAAATGATGGAAAATTGCGAGCGCAAAAAAAAAATGATGGAAAATTGCGAGCGCAAAAAAAAAAAAAATGATGGAAAATTGCGAGCGCAAAAAAAAAAAAAATGATGGAAAATTGCGAGCGCAAAAAAAAAAATGAAGGAAAATTGCGAGCGCAAAAAAAAAATGATGGAAAATTGCGAGCGCAAAAAAAAAAAATGATGGAAAATTGCGAGCGCAAAAAAAAAAAAAATGAAGGAAAATTGCGAGCGCAAAAAAAAAAAAAAATGATGGAAAATTGCGAGCGCAAAAAAAAAATGATGGAAAATTGCGAGCGAAAAAAAAAAAAATGAAGGAAAATTGCGAGCGCAAAAAAAAAAAAAATGATGGAAAATTGCGAGCGCAAAAAAAAAAATGATGGAAAATTGCGAGCGCAAAAAAAAAAAAAAATGATGGAAAATTGCGAGCGCAAAAAAAAAAAAAAATGATGAAAAATTGCGAGCGCAAAAAAAAAAATGAAGGAAAATTGCGAGCGCAAAAAAAAAAATGATGGAAAATTGCGAGCGCAAAAAAAAAAATTAAGGAAAATTGCGAGCGCAAAAAAAAAAAAATGATGGAAAATTGCGAGCGCAAAAAAAAAAAAAAAATGATGGAAAATTGCGAGCGCAAAAAAAAAAAAAATGATGGAAAATTGCGAGCGCAAAAAAAAAAAAAAGAATTGGAGTAGTAAGCAGGCTTGAACCTGTAACGCGCCAGAGGAGAAAGAGGTTAAAAAAAAAACGGTTTTACCCATGTGTCTACTGTGGTTGTGACGTCGCGGTCGATCGAAATAACGCCTTTTATTCGACGTTGAGGGTTGAATGACCTGCAAATAAGAAAGAAAACGACCCTCCCTGTAGAAAAGTGCCCCGTTGAGGGTGAACGAACTAATGTTTTTGGCCAATTTTTCGGCATTCGTCGAGCTTCAAAATGATACAGATCTTGTGAAAATCCGTCGCCTCTGTCGAAATTTTTAGACATACATACATACATACACGATGAGAGCAAATTCGTTCTGGAATTTACTTTATATTATATTACTTATACATTTGTTCTCGAATTTACTTTATATTATATTACTTTGCACAGCATTAAAAATTAAAACATGAAGACAGATCAGTAATGAGCCGCACGAAATTTGCTTTTAAGCCCTGCCAAACTCTAGCATTCTTTGACACGCATGCTGCAGACCTGAGCGCCACTAGCAGCAGTGCTTGATGGTCACTTCTATGAACATTCATATGCCGTTTCAAACCCCTGGCTTTCTTGCACGTCCGTCCCCAGTTGACACAAGTTAGATCTGGCAACACAAGACTGTTTTGTGGCCCACTGTGCTGATGAACCACTCTGGTGGCTTATCAGCCCAGCTCTGCTCAGACATAATCTCCCGCACGCCTCGCACTCCAGACCAATTTGGCGCCCCAGCTATCAACTCCTTCTTGCATATTCTCTTTCCGAATATCACGCTTCAGTCTTTCATACTGGGTGCGATCATACATACATACATACATACATACATACATACATACATACATACATACATACATTTAAACAAACAAGTGAGATTTATATTATAGATGAACATATCTCGGCTCACACATAAATTTAGTGATCGAAATAACCACCATCAGAATCTTCACACTTTTGCCAATGCAAAGCAAGTGTAACATAAAAAATCTTGTGTTCTGGTGGCGATGAATTCGCTGAAGGTGTTTTTGATATTGCTTACGTTTCTAAAGCATTTCTAACACAGAAGGTTGTCGAGATACTTGAAAAAGTGGTAGTCGGTAGGTGAGAGGTATGGAGAGTATGACGGATAAGGCAGAGTTTCGTAGCCGAATTTGTTCAATTTTTGCAGGGTTGGTGTAACGACGTGCGGTCGGGCATTGTCGTAGAGGAGAATTGGGTTCTTTTCTGTTGCCTAATGCTGGATGTTGTTGCCGAAGTTTCTGGGGTATTTTATTCATTTGTTGACAGTACTTCTCCACCGTAATGGTTTCGCTTGCATTAAAAAAACTGTAATGGATGAGACCGGTTACAGACCACCAAACAGTCAACATGACTTTCTTTTGGTGCACTTTATACTTCGGGAAGTATAATGAGACTTCGTAGGCGTCAAACCACTGAGCTGAGCGTGCAGATTGTTGTAAAGAACCCATTTTTCATCGCAAGTCTCAACCCGGTCGTTCTTTTTGCATAAAAGAAGGGAAGATGCCACTTCAAGTTTTTGTCTTTCCAATCCCTCTCAAGTGGTTGGAAATCGTCGTATACATTACGTCTTATTCAGAAGCAAATTATCGAACAGTTGTGTGTGGATTAGCTTCTACTAAGGCTTTTAATCAGATGTTGTCAACATCCGATGGGCGACTACTATGCTCATCGTCTTCAAGACTCTCGCCGCCCCCCCCCCCCAAAGTTCTGAAACCGCCATTGGCTGTGGGTTCAGTAGTGGTTCCTGGGCCAAATGCTTCGTTGATATCGCGAGATATTTCAGCAGCTTTTCGGCCTAGCTTGAATTGAAATAAAAAGTGTACTAATTTGCTTTTTTTTCATTCAACGTTTTGAAAAGGAGACATACTTGTTTTGAAACGACCGTAATTTTAACGATTAGATAGAGAGAAAACCGCCTTTTTAAATGATATATAAAGTAAAAGTATCATAATGAAAACTTATTTGACAATACCTCATTTAAAATCAAAATATAAAGTTCTGAAAAAAAATTCTTGCCAACTTTATATTTTCAGATTTTTACGTAAGTTACTCAATATTTTTTTTTATATTCTAAACGATGAAGTATCTGGATTTTTTCAGGAGGAAAAATCTTGAACGCCAACGTGAAGCGCGATTTGTAAGTATATTCGAATATCACTGTGTACGCACGATATTTTTTTTATCTCAATCACTATCGATCCGACTATCATTCATTGAGGAAAGTTATACATGTCTTGTCACTATTCACAATCCTAATAACATATAATATTTTTATGTCTCTCTGAAAATATGTCAAGCCTACTAAAGCTAAACCAGCAATGGAAGTGGCATATGTGTATATAAGGTAGACACATAAACTCGGAGCATATCATCCTAGATGCGGATCATCACAGAGGGAAATCGACTGTTTGTTACATAGAAGTACTCGTTGTTATACAACCCACGTGATTTCTGGTAGGGCCCTTCTACACTTTTTGCCAGAGAGACTTGAACGAGGAAAGGCATACTCTTTGCGTGCTGACCATAGAGTGAGGACATTCCGATGCAATGAAATCTATTTCTTTTTTTTTTCTCTCACACACGTATGCAAATTTCTGTTTCCAAACTTTGGAATAAACTTGTGTTAACAAAACAAGTGTCGGCGTGGTTTTATATCAACCGATGGAAAAACAACCTCGGCTCCCAACGATGTTGACCGAGGTGGCGAAAATGGCCAGGACGGCGACGTAGGATATAAATGATTTATACATTTGCTGGAGGATGAGCGTTGTTCGTGTCTTAAGGAGAAAATAATCAAAACGGAGAAAACAATAATGTTCTCAATCCGATTTTTCAATCGAAACAAATCGAAACAAATTTAGGAAAGATATGAAAGACTAGGTCCAGCTCGTCACTCATCTTAACACCCATCTGGACATACCATACAAATTAGAACACGACTCCACCGTAACCGATGATTGAATTATTATTATTATTATTATTATTATTATTATTATTATTATTATTATTATTATTATTATTAGTCAGCGTTTAGACGGAGAACTGACTTAGGTTATTTCAGTCACAAATATATGATTGTTGCCAGAGAGACTTGAACGAGGAAAGGCATATTCTTTCGTCCTATGCAGCAAGTAGCAAATACATAGAAATGTTAAAAACTTTTTTACCATGACTTTTGGATTATTTTGCTAACAGTGTAAATTCCCCCTCAAAGCTTTTCTGATATATATATATATATATATATATATATATATATATATATATATATATATATATATATATATATATATATCAGATCTATAACTTACTTGTAGTTTCATCAAATACTTTTGCAAGCAAAATCCGATCCGGCATTTTGCTAATTCCTACCCTCTGATGAGAAGGAATGTATTTCTTCGAAACTCCGAGATTAAGGACCATCCACTTATTTAGTGTTTCCGTATCAAATTAAATTGTTTTTAACTTTTTTCCAAAGTTACTTACTCATATATATATATAAATATATATATATATATATATATATATATATATATATATATATATATATATATATATATATATATATATATTAATATACCTGCCCTGTTCACTCATTGAGCACTCTTTGGTAGACACATGTTGTTTCATTGGATGTACTTCTAGGAAACTAAACTCTACTGGCTATATATATATTTTTTTCTATCCTTTGCAAATGATTCAGATTTTAGTATGTTATTATGGATGATAACGAATACCAGTTGTCAAAATTTCAGCTTTTCACAGTTGTTATTGCTAATAAATATTAGGTTTTAAGATTTTGTCCCTTAGTTTTGGGCGCTAGTATATTTATATATGTATATATATAAATATATATATATATAGAGAGAGAGGGAGAGAGGGAGAGAGAGAAAGAGAGAGAGAGAGGAGAGAGAGGAAAGATCGAGTAAGAGAGATAGATTAGACTGTGATAGCTTTAGGAGAGATGAAGATATCTAATAAGTTATTTGGGCCATCTGTACCTATGAACAGTTCTTAACTAAAGCGTGTCGGAGACGTGGTCATGATTCGGCCTAAGAGAGGCCATGTTTAATGAGCCATTTTTAGATTCTTGTATATCGATAAAATCTCGTAATGAAGTTAATTTAATGGCGTGATAGTGAAGCAAGACTCAGATGTTAGCATTTCTTAGAATTTCTTCTCGTTGCATAATTAGATCTATATATAGATTACTTACTACGTGTGCGCTGATTGAATGTATCGATCTTTCGGATAGCATAGGATCATTAACTTCTAATATCTAAGATGTCTGTCTATCAAAGACTTCAGTCGAATATTTAGTTAGGTCTATACGGCCTGTAGCAATATGATGTGATGAAAACCACCTTTGCTCGGGTCTTTTCTTTTAAACAGTTCTGCTTGTGGTACCATTGTTATACTCTCTATGATGATAAATTCTTCTAGTGCTTTTATTTGTCAGGTTCTATCGGAGCTATTCGTATTGCTCCAAGTATTATTGGCATTTCACTTCATGTTCCATATAAAATAGGTTTTTGACTTCCTGTTTACTATTATAACGTTGGATATTTTTTGCTGCTTAGATGAGTTTATTCTTTTGCATTTCAAATTGCCAAATGTTGATGCATACAGTTCATGTTCCAATATTCACTTATTGTTTACATTATCGTCTCTTTGTCCATAGAGACTACATCTTTTTTTGGTTTCCTGTGATTTTTTTTGTTGATTTGTATGTAGTCCGTTCTGATTCCGTGTTTTTTTCGACTTTCATTAGCGATTTCGTTTCTCTATTCAAGTTCACTTATCGTAAACATGCCCATGTATTTTTCTGTACTATTTCTTTTTAGTGTTTTAGTTAAAAATTATCTATGCAATTGCCTTTCTTTGCATTTTGCTTTTCTTGCAGTTTTGTTTACCGTTTTTGTTTTGTATGTATTTTTACTTTGTCGATAATCGACCTCTTTGTATTTTATGTCAGGTACTTTTCTAAATCTTTTCTTACACCGTCTACTCCCTTAAGGCTTTCTCTCCTTTTTACCTAGATTTAGTCAATACTATTATTCAGGTGTACTGCACTGTGTATGTCTATTAATTTTCTATTTTCAGTCAGATATTTGAATTTTTCTTTGGGCCAGCTTATGAAGTGTTCGGAGTCTCTTACTATTTAAAAAAATCTTTGATTATTATTATTATTATTATTATTATTATTATTATTATTATTATTATTATTATTATTATTGGCTGACAAGGAGTTTACACACAGGTCATCAAAGATCTCTCCTTAAAAACAGTCTGTGGTTTTCCCTGGAAGCTGTGTGGCAACAAGTCTCCCCAGGTTTCCAGTACTCTCCACCTCTTTCGATAACATTTGCAAATAAATTTTCATTATCGCTACGGCTGCTTGCCATTGATTTCTCGTTGTCAGCGGCTATTAATCTTCACTGGAATTTGAATGGCAATAAGCCTCCCCAAGGTCCCAGTTCTCTTCGCACTTATCCGGCGGAGGTTCGGTCAGTTTCTCGGTCTTTCATTCCTCCTTGACTCTGTTGGTTATTTAGTCTCACTCTTTTTGGGAGGGGGGTAGTGATTTGGTAATTGGAAGATGTGGTGGAGTTAGAGAACTTATAGATATGCGACTTCAGTTTTATTGGTTCCATGTAGTCTTTCATGTTTTGTCTTTGCAGCAGTTTGTCTGGCCTGCGCTTTTTGCTCCTGTGTGTTAGTTTCCACATTCAAGGGGTTTTATTAATATTTTAGCTGTTTTCATTATTGTTGTTCGTTATATTTTTCCAGTCATTACTTCGATTCCAATTTCTCACATTCTTTTTTCAAAGTTTTTCGGGATTGTTCCTAGTGTTCCTACTATTATAAGTATTATTTTGATTTTCTTCATCTTCCATATCCGTTTTAACTCTCTGGCTAGCTCTGTTTATTTGCTCAGTTTCCCCTTTTCTTTGATATTTCCCCCTGTGGTCAGCTGGAACAGCAAAGTCTACGATTTGACAGGACTTTTCTTTGATTATTACGACAACCGGTCTTTTTGCTTGGGTGTGTTTATCAGTTCGTATGTCCATACCCCATAGGACTTTGTGATTCTCGTTGTTAAGCATTGTTGCCAACTTATGTTTTTACCACTTGTCTGTACGTTCGAGATACAGTTGTTTTCATAATTCCCAGTGTAATACCCTTTCTACTTGGCCGTGTCTGTTCTTGTATTGCTTTTGGGCCAGTTTGCTGCGTTCATTTACTATATGGTTTATCATCTCGTCTTTTTGTCTACAGAGTTTGCATTTACTGTTTTCTTGTGTTTTACCAATCTTTGCTTTGATGTCACATCCTTTGGGACCAAGTGGCCGCCTTGCGAAGACTGGATGGCTGAGAATACAGAAATCTTAAAACCTCTACTACTGTCCAAAAACGATGCTAACAAGAACTATGTGAGCAGGCCGACACGCATCATCCTGTCCAAGCTGAAAGAGGCTCGCAGTCAATTCTAGAAAGCTGCTCGGCACTGTGCAAACAACTACTGGAACAACCTGTGCGACGAAATCCAAACTGCTGCTGACTGCGGTAAACTACGTGTGATGTACCGTAGACTCTGCAAGGCAACTTGACCGAGCGCAAAGAAAGTTTGCCCTTTAAAATCTACTACAGGGGAGCTCATCACTGATCCTACGAAGGCCCCAGGTACCGATGAGATTCCAGCAGACCTGCTCAAGTGCGGTAAGTTTCTGCTCCCGCACTTGTACGACCTCCTCTGCACCAGTTGGCACAACGGAAAATTTCCAACAGCTATGATAGATGCTAAAATTGTAACTTTATTCAAGAAAGGAGACAAAGGAGATTGCAATAACTACCGTGGTATATCTTTACTCAATGTCACCGGCAAACTCTTTGCCAGAGTGCTCCTTCCAAGGCTCCAGCAGATTACAAACCGCTTTTATCCAGACTCGCAATGCGGCTTCCGCAGCGGGCGCTCAACCACGAACATGATATTTTCAGTGCGTCAAATCCAGGAAAAATGCAGAGAACAACGTAGACCCCTCCATATCGCATTTGTAGACCTCACGAAAGCTTTTGACATGACCAGTAGAGATGGTCTGTGTGCCATCCTACAAAAGTTGGGCTGTCCACCAACTCTTCTTAGTGTGATAAGATCGCTCCATGACAACATGACAGCCGCCGTCTTCTTCGAGAGTGACATGTCTGACAACTTCTCCGTGTGCAGTGGAGTCAAGCAAGGTTGTGTGTTGGCTCACACACTGTTTGGCATCTTCTCCTCAGTTCTTCTGCACCACGCTTTTGAAAATCACGAGGGCGAAGATAGTGTGTTCCTTCATACTCGCTCTGATGGAGAACTTTTTTAACTTGGCTCGCCTACGCGCCAAAACCAAGATTTGAAGAGTCCTAATACTTGAACTGCTGTTTGCAGACGATGCTGCATTGGTCTCGCACTCCGCAAGTGGACTCCAGCGACTGCTTGACAAATTGAGCGTTGCTTGTGCGGAGTTCGCACTGGTAATCAGTGTGAAGAAGACAGTGGTGATGCACCAGGGTGACACATCACCAATCACCATCAATGGCCACGAACTGTCGAGAACTTTGCGTATCTTGGATCCAACATCAACAAGGAAGTATCCATTGAACAGGAGCTACAAACGCTCATAGGTAGAGCAGCATCTACTTTCAACCGACTACGTGAAAGAACATGGTTAAATAATACCTCACTTCTCGCACAAAATGCCGCATCTACGAATGCTGTGTTCTGAGTACCCTACTGTATGGAGCAGAGACTTGGACCACGTATGCTCGTCACGAGAAAAGACTGAATGTCTACTATCTCCGATGCTTGCGATATATCATGGGCATCAATTGGTGGGATAGAATCACCAAAGAAGAGGTGCTAAGGCATGCTGGCAGCCGCTCCTTGTTCCAGACACTTAAGATCCGACGATCGAGTTGGCTTGGACACCTGCGCAGAATGGCCGATGGCCGTCTCCCTAAGGATATCCTCTACTACAGCGAACTGGCAAATGGACCAAGAAGCCGCGGTCGCCCGGCGCTGCGCTTTAAATACGTGGCACAACGGGATCTGATCGCTCTTGGCATCGATGTGAATGTGTGGGAGGAGCTAGCCGAAGATAGACCAGCATGGAGGCGTGCCTTGAGTAAGGGTGACGAAGGACTTGAGAACCTTTGGTTCGAGAGGCTGGCGCAGAAAAGACAAAACTAGTGACTACGTTTACTGTTGCTTGCATTAATTAATCTTTCGTAGATTGCTTTGATGTGATTAGTTATTATCGAGTTGTCTTGTACTGCAGTTATTAGGGATTCAGTTTCTTGGTTTATGTGTCCCTTTCCCATCTATGTACAGGTGTTTTCGTTATTTTCATCTTTTGTTATCCTTATGAATCTTCCATGTAGTTGTTTCTCTTCCTACTTTTCTTGTCTTCTTATCCTTTCTTTCTCTGTTTTCTTTTTTATTGATTTTTCAGTGTCTCTCTGTTATTCTTTGAATGTTTTGCATTATTAACAATTTGCGATGATGCAACTAGAACCAACGCAGGCTTTAGAATTTGGATGTCGAGTTACAATGAAGAATACACATCATTTATATGTAAAAGTGAGAAATTACTGTAAGAAAAAAAAATGTAGGGAAAAATTCAAGATGGCGCCCGACTCTCTCTTTAACACGGTAAGATATCCTCAACACGGCACAAGAAGCAACAGCCACACGATTCCCCAGCCAACTCAATCGTCACTCCCACGTACCCACACAACACGCAAACACGCGGGCGCTTATCTCTTGGATGCACGTTACACTCCCCCCTGATCTGATGATCACATAGAGAGCACTGGGGGGGTGGCCTTTTAGTGCGTGTGCTTCTGCGAAGAGGTACATTCACTGTTTCAGATTCGGGCTCTGGATCTGGTTCCGCCTCATCAGATGAAGTATCGCTATCAGTCTCTGGAAGGGGCTCACTGAATCCGTGCATCGGCAGCTCATCGCTAGACGCTTCACTGCTTTCTTCTGTAGTTGTATGACGCACCTCGGTAGCTGGGCGAAGATCTCGCACATGTCGTGGGGTTCCATCGACCAAAACAGACTGCTGGCTAATCACTCCAGATATGTGTCCTCGCTTAAACTTGTCGGTGCACCGATTTCCTGGAGGCCGCACCCACACTGGATCTCCCACTTCATATCTGTTATATGTTCCCTTGTCGGTTGGCTGCGTAGTATTGATTCCCTTCACTCCGACTTGGTACGTGTAAATAGCATTCGCAGGTGCGGTTGAAGGGGACGTCCCGTCCTTTGGCGTAATGTTGTACCAATATGTTGCTTCCGCAATAGTACATCGCTTCCTGGCAGCAATTCTCTTGATGCTGCGATGGCTTCTTTCAGCAATGCCATTTCCTGATGGCACATGCGCACATCGCAACCGTAGACGGACGCCCCACTCATCTAACAACTGCCGGACTTGCTGGCTACAAAACGCTGCATCATTGTAAGTCAGGAGCTCTTCCGGCGCACCTCGCTCAAAAAAAATGGATGATAGGTGGCGAACAACATTTGCTGAATCCTGTCTGGTCATCTGCCGCCACACCGCAAATCTCGTAGGCCCGCAATCAATGAGAGTTAGAAAGGGCTTGCCACTGTAATGGGTAATATCCATGGCCAGCCGCTGCCACACACTCTCAACTTCCAAGCGACCCTTCTGCCATCGCTCTGGTGCAGGATCAATAGACTGGCAAGCCTCACAATTTCTGACGATCTGTCTGACATCCATCTTGGTCACTGCTGGGTATGCACGCCTCACAAAATAAAGGGTCCTCTTGATACCCGGATGTCCGCTCTGTGCATGAATTTTTTGTATTTGACATGGGTCGATTGCAACTGCACAAGATCGAGCAGTAATCTCCATTCCCATCTTCGCGGCTTCATACCATTTGTGAGGTACACGGGTCAGTTGGTCAGCACGATTACAATGTGATGGCACCAGAGTGACGCTCAGTGATAGCCCATACTCAGATACCAGGTTTTTTAGCGTGTCTAGCCTTCTCCGTATTAACATTTCGCTTGCTGCCTTGGTACGGATTCGTGTCCGTCCTGAAAGTGTGTCAGACACCCAGTGGTAGACACAGAGAGAATCTGTGTACAAGGTCAACTTCTTAGACTGCCACTGCAGGGCCAGATTTACCCCCTTTACAACAGCGTCCAGCTCTGCCAGGTTGATATGCTGAGAATCTGTTACGGGCCGCAGCCAACATGCATCCTCGAACACGTTTCCTCCTTGCTCCAACGATACTCCCAACGCCAAAGAACTGGCATCAACCCACACACCTACGTTGTCTCCGTTAACACACCACCGCCCACAGGCAGGGTCCTTCTTGTTCACTCTCTCCAGTGTCTCCTTAATCATCAGAGTTAGTAGGACATCATCGGATATGTCATCCCAACCCGTGGTCGTTAAATTTGCTCTGCGTTTAATCACACCAACAGCTGCGCGGAGCCAGCCACAGACCGGTAAGTGACCAACAAGTTTTCCACACCAAGAAAAAACGGTCCGCCTTGTAACGAGGTTGGGGATGCTTGGAATTTCACTGCCACGCCTCCATTGTAGGGTGCCATCCTCTTCATAAACATCCAATCCCAATACACGTGCTCCTTCCCTTAAACGTTCGGGATTCTTGCATTCCAGACCAAACTGAGCCAACTTTTCTTTGACACACGACGCAGACTATACATCTTCATTGACGTATACGTCATCAATGTAAGCTGACGTTGAGTCCCTCATGGGCTTTTCTTGGGACAATACTGTGTTGACAATAGTCTTCATGATCTGTGGTGCCACATTTAGGCCGAAGCCAAGGCGTGTAAGGCAGTACCTCTGCCCCTGGAACCAAACTGTCTGGAACGGCCACAACGTCTCATCAACTCGCACCTGTAAATAGGCTTTTCGTAAATCCAATATTGAGACATTAGTGCCTTTCTGACGCCATTCCCTCAACTTACTGGCGCATACGTCAGCATCGGCAGTGTAGGCTTCAATATGCTTGTTAAGCTCCCTATAGTCCAGCACAGGCCGTACTTTCGACTTGTTATGCTGGACTACTGCCATCAAGGGTATTAGACCCTTCGGAGGCCCAAGCTTGTCCTCAGGGTAGGGGATTAACCAGCCATCTTGGATCCACGCCTTTAGTTCCCTTTCGTATTCTGCTCGGGCCTCACTGGGTATAGGGTACTCTGCAACCCCATTCTTGAGTTTAGTCGGTGCCATTCCCTCGGTCCACTTCCAAGATGCAATCCAGGCCCTCTTGCGCGAGTCGTAGTCCACTGTAAAATCCGGCCGATCGATATGGAGCGCTGCACACACTGGGGCCTCTAAGAATCGCACCTTTCCATCCCGATGAATTGCGACTCCCCCCAGCGCCTTGATGGCATCGTATCCGAGCAACAGGTCAAACCCCAGGAGATTTCCTTGGGTCACGAGCACATTGATCTTAGTGGCTGCACCGGTGTCCGTGTAGATCTTGACAGTTCCAGCTCCACAGCATGTCTGGGTCTCGCCTCCTATCGTGGTGACTTTGATCTTCCTCTTAGTCCAACTTGGACACAGCCTGGTGCTCACTATAGTATGCGAACAGCCTGAGTCGAGAAGTGCTGAGCAGGGTATCCTGTTTACGTAGACGGTTATTACTGGTTGCGCCTTGTTCAAATTTTGCTCGGGGAGCAGGGCGGCGCTGACGTCCTCGTCCCTGATACGTTTCCCGCACAGTTTTGGGCTAGATGCCCCAAACCGCCACACTTAAAACAGCGCACACGCCCCCTGTTGGTGCAATTCCTTGCAAAATGTCCGCGTCGGCCGCAGCGAAAACATTTCCCATTGCTTGCAGGGTTCTGATTCGGAATCTCCCGAGCGCCAATCTGGCCTGTCTGTGTCGCCATCACAACTGGTTCCCCCAGATCCTCCTCATCTTTGATGATGGCTCGAGCACGTTCCATCAAGTGTTCCATGGTCGTTGTTGAAACGCTGGTTGAGGCTCTCAGTAGCTGCTTCACCCGAGTGGGAAGGCCCGCCACAAACGCGTACGCAAGCGTCCGCTCCGACACCCCTCCACCGAACAGAACTGCGAGTTTCTTTAACTCAGCGAAGAAAACGTCCACGCTTTCCTCCGGTAGAAGTTTTCGGGAAGCAAATTTTTCATAGGCCGTACAAGGATCCATGGCAAATGCCTTGTACAGCGCAGCTTTAATTGCGGTGACATCTCCCTTTTCGGCAGCACTGAGTTGCTGATATACACTCAAGGCACCCCCAGCCAATCTCAGGGGAATTACAGTGTGTACCCTTTTCACCTCACAAAGGTCGCACGTCAGCTCGACCCTTTCAACCCAGTCGACGATGGACGTGGACCCGTCAAACTCGGGTATGAGCTTTAAGTCAAATTTCGACTCGGTCATAGTCCTAGAGGCCAAATGGCCGGAATAGCTTGTAAAAGTGAGAAATTACTGTAAGAAAAAAAAATGTAGGGAAAAATTCAAGATGGCGCCCGACTCTCTCTTTAACACGGTAAGATATCCTCAACACGGCACAAGAAGCAACAGCCACACGATTCCCCAGCCAACTCAATCGTCACTCTCACGTACCCACACAACACGCAAACACGCGGGCGCTTATCTCCTGGATGCACGTTACATTATATTTATTTATACATTAGTATCTTTGCTTTCTATTTTAGCCATTGTAGAAAGGGGACAACTTGCGCTTGTTCGAAATGTCATCCGCCACGATGAATCTGTACAAAGACTCCGACTCTTGTCTGGGTGAAAAAAGAATAACTAACCGTCCATATGTTATACTGAAGTTGGTCATCAAGGGGGGCACTGGTCTGCCAGAGGCTGATTCGCCGTCGAAAACGATCGAGAACTCTGGAACTTGACCAACGCCTATGGTGTAGAATGGCGTCGCATAGTAGAGTATACAAAATGCTCCATCGCATATTTTTTCGAAATTAAATATGAGATAACATTTTTAAAAATAACTAGAATATCGTACATAAATGCAAACCTACATTTTTATTGTATTCTGACAAATTAATCAACGGTTTACTTAAAATGTATAATATCATAAAAAATGTATGTCCACAATGTTAAAACATATATGAAAAAGTTAAAAATTTAATAGTTTTACATAACATTTTTTTAATAATTCGTGTGAATTCATTCACATCTTTTGTTCTCGAAATATTACTCTAAAGTACTAAGATCTTGCACAGATATACTTATTTATCCGCATTTAAGGAAACTCCATGATTTTTCGTTTGTTCCTTAGATGTTGCCCCCTAGTCTCTCACTAAAAGATTATTGCATACATTTTACAAATAATTTATGCTCACTTTTTGAACTGACACTTCAGTATTTAAAATGGAGCATTCCGAAACAAGACAGAACATGGCGTTTCAAAACGAGACAAAACATTGTTGATAAATGTACTACCATGCTATGTAGCCCATGTAAGAGCACCAAAATGTCACTACGTTTTAATTATATTCAACTTCGACCTGGATTATTGCCACTAAGTCGTAAGAAGCTATAAAAATTAGGGATCGAGTTCATAAAGAAATCCTCTAATAGAGAGTTGTACATCAAAATGACTTTTTTTTTATCTTTCATTCATATTTCTGCACGTTAGAAATGTTGGCGAACTGATTACCAGAAAGGGAATTTCGAAAGCAGTTCGAGGAGAAAAGTTATTAGAATAAAAAGTTTTCAAGCATCTGGGGTTTCTACTGTTAAGGGAGGGGTTGTTGGTTGATATGTTGTTTAGAGTATTTACGTGGAAGAGGCACAAGTGTAAGTTTTCGTCAGAGCATGTTCCACAAGTGTTTAAACAAACACAGGGATGCAACATTGCGGTGATGAGACGATGACTGCAGTTTTGGTAGAAATAGGTTTATTAGATAAGAGGTTTATTTTTTTAACTTGGGATAAGGAATCGGTGCATCAACTCAACTTTTATCAAACGAAGCCATGCATAAGTGAATAGAGGTTTTGTATAGATACAGAATACTGGCAGGTGAGAGTTTTCTAACCCGACAGTATCTTCTATGGACTTGTTCTAATTCATGTTAGCTGTAAATATTAGGCCGAGGAGTTTGATGGTTTGATCTGACAGGGTGCTATTAACAGATATAATTCTTCAAAGAATGGCGCGTCCTCCAACAAATATTATATTTTTCATCTAGTTCATGCAATTTAAACATTGATTTGTCGCAGAGATGAACTTTTTCTTTTTTATCTTTTGACCATTTTACATTTTCAATCACAAATTTGAAACGAGCTTCCTCTTTCTTTCACTAATCACAGAATATAGAGCAGGTGTCCGAATAACGAAATTTTCCTTGGCCAACAAATGTATTGATTTTTGCATAGAATTCACACAAAATCGCAGCTGCTTTCTTGAAAAGATGAGTTTTAGCACGTTTAAATATTACGTGGTCATCAACTCGTGATATTTTCCTTGTTTTTTTTTTATCTTGACTGTCTGGCGTTTGAAGAGCCAATGTTATCATAGGTTGCTAGAATATTATGAAACGCAATTCTGATTTCTTTTTAGACATATCTCAAATTGCTAATCTAACTCCATAACTTATTTTCTATATTGACAGTTGTTTACATGACATATTGAAGCACTTCAAAAGACAGCATTACAACTGATTATGAACAAACGTTTACGAAGATAATATCCATATATCAATATATAAATATATATATATACACACCTATATATACACGTATATATATATATATATATATATATATATATATATATCGATGTGGCTAAACTTATCAATGACTTTGAGATCAGCAATATAATTGATATTGACAAAATTCTAGTCATTGTCCTTAAGAATCTGCTGCCGGATCTGGTTTCTATCATTACAAAATTATTCAATCGTTGCTTAAAGGTGAAACGCTTTGTAAAAATTGTATAGTCTGTACAGTACTAGTAATTTATCTTCTTCATTTCAGTATAGAGGGATTAGTCTTCTGCCCGTCATAAGTTGTTTGAATTTGTGATGATTCAAGAAGTCATCAATTACTTCAGCAAAAACAATTTACTTAGTGAAACCCGATTGACAGCAGGCGTGTGTATTTTGTTTCTAAAAATAACATTAAATGTCTTTCACAGGGTCTGATACAAGAGACTCCTTTACAAACTTGCTAACTATGGAATGTCTGGCAATATGTTATCGAAAATCAGGAGTTTGAATCACATTGTATCAACGGATGCCTATCTAAAATTCTGTTCAGAGCATAACCCTCTTCTTGATTGTCCATATAGATGTTCCAAACTATATATATATTTGTTTTTTACATAGGAATCACCACTTATCAAGGCTCGGAGGCCACTCGAGGATAAGGGTAAATGGTATAAATTAATCAATAGGACTATAGCGTAGTAACCATAAGTAGTGGAAATTTTGTAAATTGTATTACTTAGGGGGACGGTTCATCAAGAACTTGTTTACGTTGGACTTGAAGACAATCAAATTGTAGTCAGCTGAAAAGCATGCAACTGGAAGAGAGTTCCACAGGCGTGCAGTTCTGAGAAAGAAGCTTTGTTCATGGAATTTACATTTAGGTTTAGGCACAGATAAAGAGTGTGGGAAATTATTGATAGTGATTTTAGCTAGACGAGTGTTTTTCGTGAAAGTTTGGCGATGGGGGGCATAGATTGAAGCTTAGACGTCACTTGCCATGAAAATAACAATAAAGCAGCGGTAGGCTCGCAACGTCTCTTCTGTGGGAAAGCAGTTGCATCTCCCACTACAAAGTCTATTTTGAACTCTCTCATTGGCCGTACTGACTTTTATATAGGTAGAGAATTGCATCAGGAGTGAGATATCTACTGAAGCGGTAGAAGGATCCAACCATTTTTCCAGCGACCTTGGCAACGGATTTGATTTATGTGTTCCAATTCAGATCAGAGTAAAGGTGAAGCCCAGAAGCTTGTCAAAACATGGAGCCTCCCCAAGACGAGAGCTATTCATTCTGAAATCATTTCTTTATATCTATGCAGACAACATAAATGTCGATGATAGCACGTTGAAGAGAAAAGCGATCACAATGTCTTTGCTTCTCTCTCTCTCTTCTCTGAAATAATAAGAAGAATTAGCATTTGGTACAATGGAGAAAATGTAAGTCGTTATCTTTTAAATCCCTAAATCAAGTTTCTTTCCTTTCACACCGAAGACCTGGATCTTTAGTTTACTTCTGGTCAAAATAATGACACTCTCTATGATCATTTATTTCGATAAATTCCCATAACTGCCGTTCACTACAGACCTTAAAAAATACTATGTTGTTGTTTAGGTGAAAAAAAAACAGTTGAATCATTCTACAGCTCTACAGAATATCTGCCTCCAGATGCAATCATCTACCTATATGTCAGATATGTCCTAAGATGAAATTCTGTTGTCACAACGGGAGCTGTCGCTCAGATACTCTTTCTGATTTTGAGAGAGTACAATACTTATTACGTTGTCTCTCTCCTTTTCTTTCTCTCTCTATCCATATATATATATATATATATATATATATATATATATATATATATATATATACAGTCCTGGTCAAAATCATAAGACCACTTAAGAAAGTAAGCGTTTACGCATATTATCGAATTTTTAATCAAACAAATGGTTGAAACCATTGCCAAAAAGAAAAATATGATGGAAAAAAATGAAATCTGCTTCATTCGAAACCTTAACCCTGATCTAATAATTATTTTTTTAAAAAACAAACATTTTCACCTGGTCAAAATGATAAGACCACTTTAATAAAATCAGCTAGTTTTGAAAAAATGAATACAAAAAGCTTTCTATGTTACTAAAAGCAACTTGTTAGTAGATAAAAAAACATCTTACTAAATTATAAATGGCAAAAGGGAAACCATTATCAGAGTGTGAGAGAGGAAGGATCTTTGAGCTTAATAGGGGTGTACTCTCCCATAGATCCATTGCAAACGAAGTGAATCGTAGCAAAACGGCCATCACAAATGTTTAAAGAAATCTAGATCAATATGGGCACAAAAAGAGTCCAGGTCGACCAAAAAAAAAATAACCCCATCACTGGATCGCCGTATCAGAAGAAGTTTTAAAAAAAACTCCAGTATGAGCTCAATTCGATTGAAAAGCCAAACAGCAGCAGAATGTAGTCCTAAAACCATCAGAAGGCATCTGAAAATGAAGGGTTTCAATCATTTAAAGCGACTGCAGAAACCACGTCTTCTTGAACAGCACAAAACTAACCGACTTAAATATGCCGCCAAATACCAGACTTGGGATGAAGAGAAGTGGGAAAATGTAATTTTCTCCGATGAGAAAAAGTTTAATCTAGATGGTCCAGATGGATTTCAACACTATTGGCATGATAAAAATTTGCCCAAAGAGACTTTTCCAACTCAGCATAGTGGAGGATGGTCTTTAATAATCTGGGACCCTAAAGTTGCAAGTAGTGAAAGGCCGGCAAACATCATTGAAGTACATTTCAATGCTTGAAAATGCTTCTATAAGGACTGAAGGTCCACGTTTGTGTGGAAGACATTGGATTTTTCAGCAAGACAACGCTGCAATACACACTTCTCGACAAGCACGAGAATACTTTTCTTTAAATAATATAGAATTGTTAGATCATCCAGCATGTTCTCCGGACCTCAATGCCATTGAAAATCTTTGGTGATGGATGGCAAAAGAAGTGTTCAAGGATGGAACCCAGTATGATTCGATAAAGGAGCTTTATGATTCAGTTTTCAGTACATGGGATAAAATTCCTTCGCAACTAATAAAAAACTTAGTCGCAAGCATACCGAAGAGAATTTTTGAAGTAATTCGTAATAATGGAGGCTATACTAGATACTGAGATACTTTTTAGTAATTTACAATTGCCTTTTGTCAGATAAATTATCAGTGGTCTTATCATTTTGACCAGGTGAAAATGTTTTCTTTTAAAAAAATAATTATTAGATCAGGGTTAAGGCGATGCATTTTGAAAGTGCTGGCAATGGTCCTGTTTTCATAACTTCGGTCGGTAGAGAGCATAAGTTGTATAGCAGCGCATCTCCAATCTTGCTTGTTGAACATTGTGTCATTTTTATACATCATAGAAGGCTCCTGTCGCTCTTGATATTTGTATACAACTGGTAAACTGGTAGTTGTAAACAAAAAATAAATAAATAAAACCGATTTTCATCAAACGGAAATTGAATCGTGTCGTCTTTTCTATGGCGTTTTACTTTGTAGTAGGAAACGGGTTATCGTTTTTCACCTTTCAGTTTGAAAATATTAAAAATTTGTCGAAGTGAACAGTGGTAAATGAATCTGTACATTATTTTATTTTTAACAATCATTCAAAAGATGAGACCCATTCAATCAGCCATCGACCAATTGGTGAAATTACAAATACAAGAACAATTAATGCGACTACTACTCCAACACCAAGGACAATTATTCGAACACCAGAAAAGCACAGAAGAACAATTTGGAAAACAAAAACAACTCTTAAATTTACATGTTCAACAACATGAAAAGCAACAACAAGAACTACTTCGAAAGCTATTTGTGCAACGTGAAAAGCAACAGCAACAACACGAACAAATAATAAAACTACACATCAAGCAACGTGAAAATCAACGGCATATAGAAGAATTACTTTCTCAAGTAGTTAGAAACAATACTAGCATTAATAATAATACCACATTTTCACAAGATTCAATATGGAATGTGATTGACAACTTCTACTATGCAGCTGAAGACATTCATTCACGTCATATTATAGAAAATACGAGAACTTCTTTTGTATAGACTCTCAACAGTGGTTCAACCTGAAAAAAATTCGTTTGCTTTTATGCAAACTGAAGACTGCTGAACATTATAAATTAGCGGATTTTATTTTGCCACGGAAACTTCAGAACTATTTTTCGCTGATGCAGAGAAGCTCCTTACAGAACTTTTCACCTGGAAGTCTTTCTTTTACATAAACGATGGCAGATTCGCACAAGTTTCTTATTTCAATTCAAGCTAAACCAAAAAGCTGTTAAAACAGCTCGCGATATCAACGAATCTTTTAGCCCTAGAAAACACTACTGAACGCAGCGCACAATGGTGGTTTAAGAAATTTGGTAGCGGCGACGACAGTTTGGAAAATGAGAAACGTAGTGGTCGACCATCAGATGTTGACAACGATCAATTAAAGGCCAATCCACACACAACTGCATGAGAACTTGCTTTTGAATTAGACATAACATGTACGACGATTTTCAATAACTTGAGATTGGAAAGACAACGATAACTAAAAGAAACGCCGCTTTAAGTGTTATCTTTCCTTATTTGACACAATAATAACGACTCGTTTCTTGATCGAGTAATAACTTCTGATGATAAGTGGGTTCTTTACGAACGCCCGGCGACGCTCAGCTCAACGACACTTCCCGAAGCCAGAGTTGCAGCAAAAGAAGGTCATACTGAATGCTTGATGGTCTGCGACCGGTCTCATCCATTACAGTATTTTTTTTTGACGCAGGCTAAACCATTACTGTGGAGAAGTACTGTCAACAAATGGATGAAATGCACCAGAAACTTTACAACAACAACCAGCATTCCCCGTGTAAAAAAAGAAGAAAAGGTCCAATGCTCCTTCACGACAATGCCTGACCACACGTTGCTAAACCAAACATGCAGAAGTTGAACGAATTGGGTTACGAAACTCTGTCTCATCCGCTATACATTCTAGACCTCTCTCGCACCGACTAACACTTTTTCAACCATCTCGACAACGTTCTGCGTCAAAAATGCTTAAAAAACCTAAGCGATATAAAAAAAAAATGCCTTCAGCGACTTCATCGCCACCAGAATATCTGTTATTGACATAAATACACTTGTTTTGCGTTGGCAAAAGTGTGTAGAATATCATGGGTCTTATTTCGATCAACAAATTTTTGTTTGGGCCAATATATGTTCGTCTGAATTTCAAAGTTAAAAACCGCAAGAATGTTCTTGTCAATATATATATATATATATATATATATATATATATATATATATATATATATATGTGTGTGTGTGTGTGTGTGTGTGTGTGTGTGTGTGTGCGCGCGCGTGTGTGTGTGTGTCAGTATGCCATTTTTTCAATTTTATATGGCTCCCGAAAAATTATTCCCTTATTTGTACTGCTTTCTTTGTCTAAAGTCTGTATTTGGTTTGATATGGCCATTATGCCAATTTTTCTATGTAAAATGTAACTATCTTAGTTAACCCTATAAAATGTATGACAAGCTGTATAAACGGAATCTTTAGCCTTCATCGTTTTCGAAACGATCGTACAGATTGGTTGTTGATGTTGAGTTATTGGATTAGATAGATAGATAGATAGATAGATAGAACACACATCTAGTCAATTAATTTTCAAAATAAATAGTATCAATATTCTACGTTACTCATTCTATATAATTAGCAAAAGGAATAATCTCCTATATAATAAAATGGCTGCATAAATTCCCTTTCAACAACAGATGCCACATACAAGTTTAATAACTAGCCTATTAGCCACTATCTTATGTAACTTTCGAACACCATAATAGGAACATTCATTCGTGATAATAAAATGCTACACTGCATTCGACCAGTAAAACCATCACAATTGTAACATCTTAGATGAAGGAGTCCCTATTTTTCTCTCTAGATATTTAGTTCTACCACTGCTATCAGTTGTCATCGGAATCAATTCTACGTATTCCACAGATACTGTGATGGCACCGACCGTAACTGGTTCATAGATACATACAACCACCATAATCTTTCCAATTTCGGATTTATAAATAATAAATTCTCCATTCGCATATTCTGGAATCCAGTTATTCGCTTTCTAAACGAACGATTACTTACGTTAAAATGTGGCGTCACTAAGATACATATTTTTTTGGCCCGGAGACAAGTTCATTTACTGCATAGGTTATTTCAGGCATGTAAGATGAAAAATAAAACAATTAAAATAACGTTGAATAACCCATTTACTTACTTAAAAATAGGCTAGCCACTATAGGTTTCCCCTTCATCGTAGTCGTCATAGTTGTCAACGTTTACGACAACGATGACTACGATGATTTCTTCGTCAAAACAACAACTAAATTGATTTCTTTTACCATTAACCACACTGCGTTTACATTATTGATATATAAAAATGACGCACTTCATATGTATTTATATATTAAAGAGTTTAGTTCCAAAACAATTGCGACTTTATTTTAAAATTTTTCCTATAAATATAAAAAACAACGCCAACGTCTTCGTCGTCGACGACGACAACGACGACGATGACGACGTCTTCGTCAGAACATCAACAAAACTGAGTAATTTTACCATTAAATACTGCGTCTATATTGGTGAGATTTAAAAACGAGTCATTTCATATGTCTTTATATATTGAAGAGTTTAGCTCCTAAATATTTGCGACTTTTATTTTAAGATTTTCTTATAAACATAAAAAAAAACAACGCCGACGTCTTCGTCAAAACATAAACAAAACTGAGGTCTTTTGCCATTAAACACACTGCGTGTACATTAGTGATGTTTAAAAACGATGCATTTCATATGTATTTATATATTGAAGAGTTTGGCTCCCAAGTATTTTTACATGAAGATTTTTCCAAAAACATAAAAAACAACGACGTCTTTGTCATAACTAAATTGAAGGGGTTAGCTCCCAAAAATTATGTATAAAGAAAAATACAGAAGTTTATTGAACGAAATAAAACGAAATTATATTTTGCCAACAATTTTATTTACGCTACATATTTCTTTACATAAAATTCCGTATTTTTTTATCGGAACAAATCATTAGAAAATATACTCGATTATTTGGAAGCAAAATATTTCAATATATAAATATATATGAAATGGACGGTGCTTCGTCACGGTACATTCATTTTGGCCACGAACGCCAGTGCCCGCTATTATACTGGGGCGACAGTGGGTCCTACTTACAACCGTAGTTTCATTGTTTTTTCTCACAGTGGAGTGGGGGCATACTTCCACCGTGCAACGCCAGTACACGGATCCTGCTAGAATATCATATTTTATAAACGCATGGAAGTAATAAGTGTAAAAGTAGTGATGCTATAACTACTTATTTTATTTTAATCTCACATTTTTATTTCTAAAGTAAATTAAGACATTGTCTTATGAAATTATATGGATATGTATCTAGAATTCTGGCATGAACGCAGACTACAAAATGTATTATTATATAATACTACTTTTTTATTAATACAAATATTGGATTTTTCGTAAAAAATTTTTCGAGAAAATTATAATTTCAATTGCATTTCTGGTAAGCAGTAAATGGAATTAGAGAAAATAGTTTCATTAAATTGCATGAAATACTTGAGTCTTATAAAAAATAATTTGAATTTTACAAATGGTAACGTATCGATTTACGAAACAAACGCAGTCTCTCTCTCTCTCTCTCTCTCTCTCTCTCACTTTCTCTCTCTCTCCATCTATCTATCTCTTATATTCTACATATGGGTAATATAACTACTTGTGATATACTACGTATATTTAATTTTACTATTTGTGGTATACTATACATATGTAATTTAACTACATGTGATTTATGTAATTAAACTACTTGTGATATACCATATATATGTAATTTAACAATTTGTAATATACAATATATATGAATTATAACTATTTGTGGTATACTATATATATGTAATTCAACTACTTGTGATATGCCATATATATGTAAGTTAACTATCTGTGATATGCTATATATATGTAATTTAACTAATTGACCGTCAGTCCTCATTCAAATGAATGATTTTTCTGAAAAAGGGTGAAGAAAAGCTGCTTTAAAGGTCGGTACTACTTGGGAAACAGTAGTCTGAGATGTCGGAAGTTTTTCTGTCTCTATGTCTATCCTTGTGGCCATGTCACAAGTAAGGGTGCTGGAGGTAAACGTTTCGTCTGGGCTGACGTTATCCGCCTGATAGTCAGGGACACGAATCTTGGATTAATCACTAAGGAGGCTGTCCTATCAGCAGGCGCAAAGTACTGGGACTACTGTATTGCCATTTGGTGAATGGATACTGGACCATGCAGTAGTCCATGGTGGGGCCTCTCGATGCCATACTAGTGGGTAATTGTTACGGCTTTACCTTTTCATGTGCTACAATAAAAAAAAAATCCTGTCTTTTTCTCTCTTACTTTCCCTCTCTATAACCAAGTATGCCGACCTGTTCCACAAATCCCAAAACCTCAATATGAAACATCTCCAGAAAAAAAACTCGAATAAACCTAGAACCCCATCTGTCAACGTAGACCCCTACTACCATGTCTCCTTCTCCAACATCAGGGGTCTACGTTCCAACCTTCCAGAGGTTGAAATACAATTACAGAAGACGAAACCGGACATATTATTTCTAAGCGAAACTGGAATAGAGCCGACCACTTCCCTAGATGAGTTCATAATTAACGGATACTCTAACTTAACATCTAAATCTGACCCCCAAGATCGCCATGGGCATGGAATATATGCCTACATTAAAAATGGCTTTCCATGTGGCAGGGATATCTCTAGAGAAGATCCTAATTTACCTTATATATGCTTCCAGGTTGAACTTGATTACACCACTGCATTTATATTTGCCCTCTATCGGCCCCATAACTATCTTTAAGAGCATATCTGAGACCAGACCTGTCTGCACATCCCTCGGCTAACATCCACATCTGTGGTGACTTCAACGTCCGTAACGTGAAATGGCTGACCCACTAAAATAAGACGGACGATGAGGGGAGGTTCTGTCATGATTTTGCCATTGCTTATGACCTCACTCAGATTGTTCGCGAGCCCACCCGTGTGCCCGATACTACAGGTCAATATGCAAGCTTCCTAGACCTTTTTCTCTCAACTTCCCCTGAGCTGTGTTCATGTTCCGTTCTTTCTCCTCTAGGATCCTCCGACCACTCCGTCGTATCAGTTAAGATAAAAACGAAATGTAAGAAGCCCTCAGACGTACCCCTCCACCGTACTGTATACCGATACTCCATGGCTGACTGGGATAGCTTCCGTACATTTATATCTGATCTACCTCTGCATTCCATGTTTAAAAAGGAAGTGTCCTCTATAGTATCAGACCTGACCAAATGATTAATTGAAGGCATAGACCGATTCATACCATCTAAAAAATTCCGACAAAAACCTACCAGCCAGCCATGGTTCTCCCCAGAATGGGCTGCTGCCATCTCGCATAGAAATCACTTTTTCCATAGCTACCAACGTAATAGACGCACTGGGACTAACGCTGCTTTCAGGAACGGCAGCAACCACTGTAAAAGACTAATAAAAAATGCAAGAGTCTGTTAAATCCAAAGTAGCTGATCAGCAGCTTGGTTCCCACCAGTTTTGGCTAATAACAAATAGGATTCTGAACAGAAGTGTGCGTTCTATCCCAACCATTATCAATGGACCAGAGGTCATCTCGTCAGCTTCAGACAAAGCCAAACTATTTGCCAAGAACTGTGCAGTTAATTCTAACCTATCCGACGAAGGCCATCAACTCCCCATATTTCCTCCTATAACACAGAACACGCTAGGTAACATACAAGTATCTGTGCAGGAGGTCGCCAAGCTAATCAAGAACCTAGATTCCAGTAAATCAACTGGCCCTGACGGCATCCCAATTATAGTGTTAAAAAAGCTTCAACCAGAAATTGCTCCCATACTTACGAAACTGTTTAAGCGCTGCCTTAAGGAGAAGTGCTTTCCAACACCTTGGAGAACCTCATCAGTATGCCCTGTATGTAAGAACTCAGGTGATAAGTTATCTCCCTCTCAGTACAGACCAATAAGTCTCCTGTGTGCCATGTGTAAGTTGCTTGAATCCATATTAAATAGAGTAATAGTCAACCACCTCAGCAGAAGTAACGTTCTTAGTGACACGCAATATGGTTTACGTTCTGCAAGATATACCGCAGATGTATTAACGGTTATATCTCATAGACTAGTGAATCTCTTGACAAAGGCTTCCTTTCTAGGGCAATTGCTCTTGACATATCAAAGGCCTTCGACAAGGTGTGGAATAAAGGCCTAATTCACAAGATCTCCAGCTACGGTATAACTGGAAATGCTCTTTCTATCATTAAATCATTTCTCTCTGATAGGCTCATAAGAGTAGTGGTCGATGGACAAAAATCAGAGGCCTGCAGTATTAATGCTGGAGTCCCTTCAAGGGTCAATCCTGGGCCCAACTCTCTTCCTGATCTACATCAATGATCTCCCTAAATACATACTTAAATAATTCGTTGACATCTATGCTGATGACACGATCATCTACGGCAACACATCAAAGGCTGTAAATGACAAAGTTCTCTCTGATTCTCTTTCCTCTGATCTCGAGCACGTTGTTCAGTGGGGGAAGACGTGGCGGGTTACCTTTAATGCATCTAAAACCAAGCTCCTATCTTTACATCATCAACGCTCTGGTCCATCAATTGAAATGGATAGCTCTTGTCTAGGAGAAGCCCCATGTTTTGACAAGCTTCTGTGCTTGACCTTCACTCCTGATCTGAAATGGAACACGTGCATCAAGTCTGTTGCCAAGGTCGCTGGAAAGATGGTGGGATCCTTCTACCGCTCCAGAAGATATCTCACTACTGATGCAATTCTCTATCTATATAAAAGCCAAGTACGTCCAAGGATGGAATACTGCTGCCATATCTGGGCAGAAGCTGCTAACACCAAAATAAACATCGTTGCTTAGTGGGGGTTGCCCTTTTCTCTTCCCTGCAACCTCTCTCCCACAGAAGAGACGTTGCAAGCATATCTTTGTTTTGTCGTTATTTCCATGGCAGGTGCTCGTCTGAACTCCAATCTCTGGTCCCCCTCGCCAATCTTTTACGAAAAACACCCGTCCAGCTGAATCCACTGTCAAAAACTTTTCCCACTCTTTATCTATGCCTAAATCACAACATAGATTCCATGAATAAAGCTTCTTTCTTAGAACTGCACGCCTGTGGAACTCTGTTCCGTCTGCCTGCTTCCTACCTGACTACAACCTGGGTGTCTTCAAGTCCAACGTAAACAAATTCCTGATTAACCGCCCTCTTAAGTAGACATTTTTTAAATCTCCACACTAACGTACTGTACTTACAATAACCCTTATCCCTGAGTGACTTCCGGGTCTTGATAAGTGGTGACCACCTTGTAAAAAAAAAAATGTGATATACAATACATATGAATCATAACTACTTGTGATATACCATATATATGTAATTTCACTATCTGTTATATGAAATATATATGAATTATATTTACCTTTGGTATACCATATATATGAAATTTAACTACTTGTGATATGCTATATGAATATGTCATTAAAATATTTGTGATATACAATAAATATTTATTATAACTACCTGTGATATACCATATATATGTCATCTAACTACTTGTAATGGACCATATATATGTAATTTTACTACTTGTAATATACCATATATATAATTTTACTTGTGATATACCATATATATGTAATTTTACTACTTGTGATATACCATATATATGTAATTTTACTACTTGTGATATACCATATATATGTAATTTTACTACTTGTGATATACCATATATATGATTTTACTTGTGATATACCATATATATGTAATTTTACTACTTGTGATATACCATATATATGTAATTTAACTACTTGTGATATACCATATATATGTAATTTAACTACTTGTAATATACCATATATATAATTTTACTTGTGATATACCATATATATGTAATTTTACTACTTGTAATATACCATATATATGTAATTTTACTACTTGTGATATACCATATATATGTAATTTTACTACTTGTGATATACCATATATATGTAATTTTACTAGTTGTGATATACCATATATATGTAATTTTACTACTTGTGATATACCATATATATGTAATTTTACTAGTTGTGATATACCATATATATGTAATTTTACTACTTGTAATGTACCATATATATGTAATTTAACTACTTGTTATATACCATATATTTGTAATTTAACTACTTGTCATGTACCATATATATGTAATTTAACTACTTGTGATATACCATATGTATGTAATTTAACTATTTGTGATATACAATATATATGAATTATAACGACCTCTGGTATACCATATATATGTAATTTAACTAATTGTGATATGCTATGGATATATAATTTTACTTGTGATATACAATATTTATGTAACTACTTGTGATATACAATATATACTGTTGTGTCTTCAAAATAATTAACAAGAACACGGAAAGTAAAGGCATACAATAATATATTAAGAACAAAAGTTGTATACATATTTACATGTCTTCAGATATACCTCAGTTGGAGATATTCCGGCAAGTGGCGTATTGCATGTCTTACTGGGGGCATCATAGGCGTCTTGCCTATTTGACGGTCGTTGCCGGATTCCCGCGGTATTGGTGATTGATACCTTTATATATCTCACTCACCCGCCTATGTTAATTAGTGGGCGTCTCCACAACATATATCCAATTTAATTACTTGTGACAGTAAAAGCACATAAATAATTAACATGAAGTTCTATTTTAGATAGCCCAATAATTCGATACTAAAGCTATAAATATTTTTCTTTAAAGATACTACGAGTAAATTAAATAATTGTAGTGCTTGCAAGGTTGAACAATAATTAGTAAGGAAATACAATGAAGACGCAAACAACAAGATAACGCAATAATAAGTGTATTAAAGAAAAGGTATATTTACAATATGTACAAATGACGGTGTCGAGTCAGAGAGTCTTGGTGGGAGGACATGTACGCTCTTCGGCGTCACTTCTGGTGGCATTTGAGTAAGACACACCAAGACCAACCTAGGCTTGCCATTTATAGTGTTATGTTATTCGCATATGCAAATAAGTGGTTGCCACCACAACAATAATAATTTTGAAAATTTTATCAATGGAAAATAATAAATTGAATTATTAAAAAGTTAGCTGCAAACCTAGCAGTGATTATCGAAATCTTGGGAAAATTTAAGCACTTACAATGAAAAAACAAATGTCGGTTACTTACTATTACAGAATTCTAGGAGTTGTATGGCAAGTGTGTTTTAATTTAAAATGCAAATACAAAACTTGATATATTATATATTGTGGATAAAAAATGAATACGTGCTGTGTAGAATAAGAAACGTCCTGATCTTTGGGCTGTTAAACTTTTGACAAATTGATTTTTCTATACAAGATGTTACCTATAAAAGACCAACATTTTAAAAATGAGTAAATATTTGTGTGTCTATTCCTTTTCACGTGGTAACTTTAGAGAAAAATATAAATGTACACATTTATATACGTATATACATGTATATATTTACACACACCGCACACACACACACACACACACACACACATATATATATATATATATATATATATATATACATATATTTGCATGAGGAACCAATTAATATTGCTACCGATCATTGAAATCTGCGATCAGGCGATAAGATGAGGTAATTACACTTGTTATGTCATTCACTAATATTAAATTCTCATATAGAGAAACATTAATCGTAATACTTATACGATATTATCTGTCGCTAATGAAAATGAATTCCTCTGAAAACGCACCTGTTTGAACACAACCACTAGCTCTATAATAAAGATCAATACCTAATTATATGTATGTATGTATGTATGTATGTATGTATGTATATATGCATGTATGTATGTGTTCTATAACATAAAGGTTAAAAAGTAAAAAAAAAAAAAACTCTCGATTGTGCTAGAGTTTAGGGCAAGGAATAAAAAAACTTCTATTGCCTTTTAGAGTAAGACAGGGAGTAAATAGCAAGTGAGATAAACACCGCTGTGTAAAATGAATTCGCAAAGAAATATTTCATTTTATTTAATCCGATCATTTCTTTTTTTCCTTTTTGCTTTCTATGACGATTGATTCACTTTTTAATTTTGTCTTTTAAACTTTCAGTGTGAGACGGTTCTTTGATTATTTATTTTGTTAACGTCACATTTGTATATATCTATATCTATATATATATATATATATATATATATATATATATATATATATATATATATATATATAAGAAGAGAGACAAAAGCGAATATGTCGATTGATTGGCTGCTTATAGGTTTTAACGTCTTGGCACGGCTGCAAAAAGACGACGCCATATGTCTTGTCGTCCCTGAAGCTAGACACCGAAATCTGAATACCAAAACGACTTCAAATGTTAATTTCAGCGACAAAATTGATTATGTTCTGCGACTGTTAGTCAACGCGTTCATCTCTTATATCTCTTTTTTTGTTTTGTTTGTTTTCATAAGCAGATGGCAGCATACAGAAAACCCATCCGATTGTACAGTGTGCGCAAAGGTAACGTGGCATTCGATTCATATACGTTTGCAGTTTGCTGAAAGCTTGTACGGGGCGTCTGAAAGCTAGCTGATTGTGCAAACAAATTGGGAGCAAAAAAATAATACTTCATAGAATTCTTCGAGACGTTTGTTAAAGAAAGTGTCAGAAAAATTATCTGTTGCATAAAAGCATATCAAATAATCAAGCAATATCTTTAGAACGAATAAGGTAAAATAATTTACGGGAGAAACGAAAAGACGAAAAATGAAGCATAGGGGATACTGCAAACAGAATTAAATCGATTTATGATAGTCTGTTCATCGGAATTTGAAAATATTTCTTTTTCTGGGCTTATATATATCCAAAAGCTATATATAATGTACCGTAACGTCATAATAAATGAATAAAAAGACATTTTTAGTTTGATTTATAAGATTAGTGCTAGATATTTTGCCTCTTTCCTACATATATAATCTCCATATATAATATTTTGAGTGTAGTTTTGACGCAATAGATGTCACATACAAATTCAATACATCTACCCTGATAGCCACTATCTTATGTAATTTACGACCACCATTTATGCCACATTCACTCCTGATAATAAAATGCTACATTACATCCGATGAGCAACACCATCACAATCGCCAAATCTACAGAGGAAGAAGTTCCTATTTTTCTCTGTCAATGTTACTGCTCCCACTGCTACCAGATGAGATTGAGTCACCTTCTATATTTTTCTACGATAATGTCTTTACAACGACATTAACTGGTTATTACATATATACACATAACATAATATTTTTATTTTGCGATTCAAAAATAATAAATTCTCTCTTCTCAAATCCTGTCCATTTTGATTGGCTGATACCTGACTATTCGCATATTCCCGAATCCACTTCTACAATATATAAACGAACGCTCCAAAAATTATACGCTATGGCGTCGCTCTCTACAAATCGTGCTAAAAAACTAAATTAAATATCTCCCTACAGATTACAATCGTGCTGAAAAAAAAACAAATTAAACATATTAACCGATCGGCGTCGTTAAAAAACAACAAAATGAATCATTTTACCGATTGTTGTCGCACTCTACAGATTACAATCGTGCTGAAAAACAAACATTAGCCTCGCTCTATAAAAGTATACTATATAAATCCTTACTTTATATCAGATCCAACATAAAATAATAATAAATACGAAACTTGCATTAATCGAAATATCACATCCAAGCGTATTTTACAAACGGGCAATGCCGAACGGCTTGCTAATGATTAAAAACAAATTTTATTAAATGACCCGTGCGTCACCACCGAGAATCGAAACTAAAACGTTTAGCTTATGATTTACTTTTTCCTTTGGCGTTTATGCCTGAGCTATAAACACATGTTTGCTGTGAGGGTAAAAATCAAAACATGGACCAGCTATTACGTAATGCATGCATATTCGTAATTCCGTCGTTCAACCTTCACCTGGTAAAATTCAATTCTTTTAATTTTCACACGTTTGCACCGAGTTCTCCCCGCTAAAACCCAAATATAAAGTTTCGTATGGGTTTGAAGACCCCATATATTAAGTTCCATGTCTCTAGACTCAAAACTGACAGCGTATTTTACGACCGGACAACGTCAGGCGGCCTTCTAGTTCTATATAAAAAATCTTTCCATCTGGTTTTTGAAGATCATACATTTCTCTCCGATGAGTTGTTAAGCAATTTTCCGCAATACAACGAAACACATGTAAAACGTACTTCATTAAAAAATGAATAAAAACGTGTGAGTAATGATTAAACTCACTTTCTGATTTTGAAATGATTAATAATGATGCACATATGTGTGCGTTTAATGAACAGAATAAATGTTTTTAAAACCATATTAAAGTGCTAATATTTGATTAAAAATCATTAGATTTTTTAACTTGAAATTTTTCTTTATTTTGTCTGGGTATTAACAATTTAGAATTTTCTTTTCGTCAAATCCTATTATATATATATATATATATATATATATATATATATATATATATATATATATATATATATATATATATATACAGGGTGTCCACAAAGTCTCGCTACATTATGTAGCCAGACTTTGTGGACACTTTGTACATATATATACAGGGTGTCCACAAAGTCTCGCTACATTATGTAGCCAGACTTTGTGGACACCCTGTATATTAATTATTATAGTAAAAAAATAACTATATATATATATATATATATATATATATATATATATATATATATATATATATATCATTTTCTCTCATGGCAAGTTACATCTAATCTTTGTAAAAATATAATTTACCCTACAAAGTAAATCCTTACTTTTTCTTTAACCCTAACCTCTCCCTACTTAATCTTAACTATAAATAAGGTGCCTAAAAACCTCACTTTTTCAGTCTTTTCGTTAAAAACTGGTCTTAAAATAGCTAAATTATCATCATTTTGCATATTTTATCCACTGCTTTATCCCCTAATAAGATACCCCCTCATCCACTCACTCTATCTGCAGAAAGTGCAACATCAAATTTTATGTCATCGAGAAATTCTTGTGAATTTTTCTTCAATGCTTTTTACTTACTAGGGCCTTTTCTGTCTGAAATAATTATTGTCTGTAAATACGTTAGAAGTCGTTGCCCAAATATCTTATTTGCTTTAAACGTAAAATACATTGAGCTATGTAGTCTGAAAAATAACGTTTCATATATATTTATAAATATATATAATTTTGCATTAGATCATTTAAATTTAACCTGAAAACCTCAAATTAAAAAAATCTGTACTATTACATACACAAACACACACACACACACAAACACACACACACACACACACACACACATATATATATATATATATATACATGAAATTGTTTACAGCTTTATGCCATGAATCTTAATCTAAGATCTTATGATTGATTCGAGGTGAAATATTCTGAAGTCTATGCATGCATACTACTAGACTTTTACAAACTTACAAACCAATACAAAAAATGGCAATACATCAAAAATACAAAAACTGTAATTGCCAACCAGAAGAAAAAACCAACACTTTTCAGAATTTTTACATAAATTTGCAAGAAAGCCAGTAAACCAATTCCAGAAACTGTGTCTCCGTTTACTTTTACAGTATTGCAATGAAAGCCAATGCATAACAAGTAAAAATAAAAATGAAAAGAGGAAAACATGGCGAGTTTAAAAGATGAAACAAATAAGAAAGTGACAGACCGTAAAATTAAAGCAACAATGGAGGAAAGACATGATACGCCTTTGTCTTTTTAGAGATGAAAGATTTTTGGTTTACGTTTAGAACTAAAGAAAAGAATGAAAAAGGACGATAATAATTGTTAAGTAACACTTTCTTTGTTTGTGCGTTTGGTATCGCCATTGATTACATGAATAAACTTTGGTTTGTCGGTGTTATGGCAAATCAAAGTTCTGTGGATTATTTAATGGCGGACGCACAATAATCAATATATTTGAACTTTCTTGGCCGCAGAAATTTCGTTTCTGTTAATTTTATTTTTGCAACTTTACGATAGTAACTCATATTCTTATACCTTAACATTTATATCAAGATGATTTGGGCAGGGCATATTTTTAATGTAGAAAGTGTGTTGAAATTAATTTATAGAGGAATGGATGTTTTCCGAAATAATATTCGAAGAAAATGAATATTTTGGAAAATGAATATCTTGAAGAACGAATAGAACGAAAATATTTATTTGAAAACGAATATTTAAAATAAATTTAACAAAAGTATTTAACTATAATTTACTTAACAAATAAAAAAATTAAACATATATATATATATATATATATATATATATATATATATATATATATATATATATATAGTGTGTGTGTGTGTGTGTGTGTGTGTGTGTGTGTGTGTGCGAGTTCGTTCCCTATAGATTAGGAAAAGTCTGGGCCGAATTTTTGTTTTTGAAATTTTGTAAAAATACAGTTTATGTGTTTGGGTGTGTTTTTATGTTTTGTATCGGAATGCTTCCGATATGTATCGAAATCGATAATCGAAAAATCCGATTAAAGAAGGAAAAGATTGATTTTGATCAAAGTTAATACCCATAGCACAACAAGTGCATTTAAGCAGTTTTCACCGAACAAGCAGAAGAGTCCGGTGTATACAATCAAAAGTAGGTTCTTTGATCAGACAGAGATCCGTTTCTGTTTCTGTTTAAAACACAATTTAATGATAGACTTTGGATATTTCAATCGTAGTCATTTGTTTTTCTAGTTTTGCATATGAATTATAAATATCTTATATTTCCCCAAAACCTCAGGCCTTGATAGAGGGGAGAATACAACTTCCTACTATGCTTTCAAATGAGCTGAAATAACAGCTAGACTCCAAATATTTTCCATATGGTATATCTCTCCTCTTTCGTTTTCATACACAAAGTAAACTTCACAGTGTATAAAGATTATTTGGTACTGGAGATACATACCCTATTTCCAAAAAAGGGGAAATCTAACATATGAGAAATATTTGGAATCAAGTCTCCCCTCGCTGTTATTTCAGATCATTTAAAACGAAAGTAGCAAGTTTTCGTCTCCCCTCTATCAAAGTCAGATGTTTGGGGAAATATATATATATATATATATATATATATATATATATATATATATATATATATAAATTCCTATTCCTGTCTGTTTATTTGTTTGTTCGCAATTGATTAATATATACAAACCGTGTCTTACTTTAATCTTTCAGTTATTTCTATATATAATATGATTCTTGCAAATTATACAATTAAGAGATCACTATATCTGCATATAATATTAAAAATATCTATTTTACTAAATAGCGGTATTTTGGTTAAGATTTTTAGCGAGATAATTGTTTTAAGTATTCTATTTAAAATAGTTATTTAATAAACTTTAAACAACAATTATATTGATAATATATTTAATTCATTTGGAATTATTATTTCCAACAGCGACCTTTTTTAAAAACTTTTTTAGGCTTATTTTCCCCTAGATGCTATGCATAAAAAAGCAAACGTTCGCAAAATAAAATCATTTCGTAATTTCATTTAGTTGCTAGCTGGAAAAATAATTCTGTGTAGATAGGAAAATGTTTGGCTTTTATTGTTTTCTGTTTTAATATTCAAACAAAAAAACAGCACTTACAAAAAAAAAAAAAACGGAAAAGAATTCATTTGTTTGTTTTATTTTATTCCTTAAACGGCTATACAGAAATCGGTAATGTTTTTGGTCGGGGGGGGGGGGAATTGCACTGGAAACATAAAATAACGATAAATTTAATTATTTTATGAGACTATTCTCTATTTTCACCTAACAATTTAACAACCCCGTAAATATGACCAATTCATTTTTCTTTCTTTTTTTTTTGCAGAGGGATTACATTAGAAACATAAAACGACAAATAAAAAGTAAATCGAAAAGCCCCCCCCCAAAAAAAGGCAAATCGAAAAGCCTCCCCCCGCTTAAAAAAGCAAATCGAAAATTTCCTTTATTTACAACAAAAAGCCGGTTTAAAAAGTGCCCTTACAAAAAATAGAGGTAAATGTGTAGTTTAGCGGCGGAAATTATTTGACAAAAAAATTATAAAAACTATTTATTTTATATAAAACATTATAGGACCCAAAGTCAGCCCACCTAATTCATTTTTATGCTTTTTTTATCATTTTTTATTAGACTAACCGTGCACGTTCAAGTTTGGCCTTTTTTTAGGTTTGGCAGATTGGCCTTATTTAGGTTTGACAGATTGGCCTTTCTAAGGCCAAATTTGGCCTTTGTTACGCTCTCTTACAAAAAACAAAAAACAAACTATGGCGGCTAAAAACATAGTTCATGAAAAGCTGCCAAACCTTAGAAAGGCAAAATTTTAAAAGCAATATAGCGGCCTCGAATAATAAATATAAATGATAAAAAAAATAATAAAAATGAAATTTTTTCTGGTTTTATTTCAGCCTTTGGGTCTAACAATGTGTTTTATATAAAAAAGTTTTTATAATTTTTTGTCTGTAAAATAATTTACGCCACTAAACTATACATTTACCAAAACAAAAAATAAACGCACGCATTAATGCTTATAAACGTTATTTTTTTAGATTCACCAAAAACTGAATAAAAAGTTTGCTGCATGTCTGAATACCTTTTATGTAAAATTTCAAATTTTTAGACCCCAAATTGGTTAAATAGTTTGCTAGAGACTGCAAAAGTCAGATATTGTTAATTTTGACCCTTTCGCAGCCAAATTTTTGGCCAAAAACCAATTAAAAAGTTTACCCTGTATAGGAATACACTTTATGTAAAATTTCAAATGTTTAAACCAAAAATTGGCTGAGTAATTTGGTAGAGACAGCAGAGGTCAAAGTATTTTAAAAACTTTGACCCCAATTTTGACCCCTTAAAATTTATTGTTTTGGACTGAAATCAAGTTATTAAGTTAGATCCATATCCGAGTAACGTACATCTAATATTTCAAGTGTTTAGACCGAAAATTGACTTATGAGTTTGGTAGAGATTTCAAAGGTCAAATCGTTGAACTTTGATTCTGGCGGAAAACCGATTAAAAAGATTTTCCCAAATCTCAATATCCCTTATTTAGACTCGAGTCTGTAGACTGAAAATTGACAGAGTAGTTTGGTAGGGAAAAGTACACAGACAGACAATTTCCTTTTTATAGATATATAGATAGCCCGGCGTTGCCTGGGTGTTTGGAGGTGTCTTGAGCAAAAAAAAAAAAAAAGGTGGTAGTAGGAAGGCAGGCTCGGACCCGAACTGTGAAGGAGGAAAACAACGGGAAAAGACCTGACGTCTTGCTGTTACGACCACCGGCAAACGGGAAGTGACGTAGATTTAAATTAAGGCTAGACAATCGAAAAGAGAGGATGACTTTCGAAAATATCGGTGAAAAAAGCAACCCTTCACTGTGTAAAAGTGCCCAATTGAAGGTGAAGAAATTAATGCTTTTAGCCAATTTTTCGGTATTTGTCGTCTTAAGGTTCGAGCTTCAAAACGATACTGATCTTGTAAAAGTTCGTCTCCTCTGGCGAAAGTTTTAGGCAGACATGCAAACATACATACACACATTTATATATTGGTAGCTCAAATTTTCGACCCAAACCGATTAAAGAGCTTGCCCTATCTCTGAATACCCTTTATGTAAAATTTACAAATATTTAGACCAGGAATTGTCTGGGTAATTTGGTAGAGACCGCAGAGGTCAATTTTTTTTAATTTTTGACCCCTATTATGACCCCTTGGGCTCAAATCAAGTTATTAAGTTAGATCCATGTCCAAGGAACCTATATCTATAATTTCAAATGTTTATATCCAAAATTAGCGGAGGTGTTTGGTAGAGTTCTCAAAGGTCAAATCGTTTAATTTTGATCACTTAACAGCGAAATTTCTGACCGAAAAGCTATCACATCGAATTTACCAAATCTCAGTACACTGAAATTGCGTAGGGAAATTTACACACACAGACAGACACACAGATACACAGACAAACAGATATACAGATACGTTCACTTTTATTTCAGCCTAGCATTTCAGCATTTCACGAGCATTTCAGCCCAGCGTTGCCCGGGTGTTTGTAAGTTTATGCTGGGCAAAAAACAAAAAAAATGGGTTAATTTTTTAAAATTTGACCCCTATTATGACCCCCTTAACATTTATTGTTTTGGGCTCAAATTTAGTTATTAAGTTAGATCCATGTTCAAGGAACCAATATCTAAAATTTCGAGTAGACCCCAAATGGTCGGGGGAGTTTTGTAGAGTTCCCAAAGGTCAAATCGTTGAACTGTGACCCCTTAACAGCGAAATTTCTGACCGAAAACGGATCACATCAAATTTCCCAAATCTCAGTACCATGTATATCAAATTTCGAGTCTGTAGACTAAAAATTGACAGAGTTATTGCGTAGGGAAATGTACACAGAGAGACAGACACACAGACACGTTCACTTTTATAGATATACTAGCATTTCAGTCCGGCGTTGCCCGTGTGTTTTGATATGTCTGTTGAGCAAAATAAAAAAAGTGGTAGTAGGGAGGCAGGCTCTACCCCGTACCGTGAAGGAGGAAAAGAACGAGGAAAACACCTGAGGTTTTTGCTGTTTTGACCACCGCCAAACCAGAAGTGACGTAGGTTTAAATTAAGGTTACACAATCGAAAAGAGAGGATGACTTTCACAAATATCGGCGAAAAAAGCATATACTAGCATTTCAGAATATCACAAATATTTCACAAATATCGGCGAAACAAGCAACCCCTGTAGAAAAGTGCCCAGTTGCAGGTGAAGATATTTATGTATTTACCCGTATTTCGATATTTATCATCTAAAAGGTTCAACTTCAAAATGATACTGATCTTGGTAAAATCCGTCGCCTCTGTCAAAAGTTTTAGGCAAACATGCAAACATACATACATAGATTTATATATTGGTAACTAAAAAATTTTGACTCAAACCGATTAAAAAGCTTCCCCCATCTCTGTATGTAAAATTTCAAATGTTTAGACCAGAAATTGTCTTAGTAATTTGGTAGAGACCGCAGAGGTAAAATTTTATTTAACTTTGACCCCTTTTATGACCCCTTAATATTTATTGTTTTGATCTTAAATCAAGTTATTAAGTTACATGCTTGTCCAAGGAACCTATATCAAAAATTTTAATTGTTTATACCTAAAATTGCCGGAGGAGTTTGGTAGAGTTCTCAAAGGTCAAATTGTTGAACTTTTACCACTTAACAGCCAAATGTCTTGCTGACAACGGATTACAAAGATTTTTCCAAAGCTTAGAACTCTGTATATAAAATTTCGAGTTAGTAGACTGAAAATTGACAGATTTATTGCGTCGGTAAATGTACACACACAGACACACACACAGACACGTTCAATTTTATATATATATTCTAGCATGGGTGCCAGGCGCTGTCCGGGTATTTGGAGGTGTATGTTGAGCAAAAAAAAAAAAGTGGTCAATTTTTTAAACTTTGACCCCTATTATGACCCCTTAAAATGTATTGTTTTGGGCTCAAATCAAGTTTAAGGAACCTATATCTAAAATTTCAAGTGTTTAGACCCAAAAGGGTCAGAGGAGTTTGGTAGAGTTCTCAAAGGTCAAATCGTGGAATGTTGACCCTTTAATCGACAAATTTCTTGCCGAAAGCGGATCACATCGATTTTACCAAATCTCAGTACCCTGCATATCAAATTTCGAGCCTGTAGACTTAAAATTGAGAGTTATTGCGTAGGAAAATGTACACACACACGCGCGCGCGTTCACTTTTATAGATATACTAGCATTTCAGCCCGGTGTTGCCCGGGTTTTTGGATGTGTATGTTGAGCAAAAAAAAGTTGTAGTAGAAAGGCAGGCTCGAACCCGTACAGCAAAGGAGGAAAAGAACGGGGTAAAACCTAACGTTTATGCTGTTACGACCACCGCCAAATAGGAAGCGACACTTTTTGAATTAAGGCTAGACAATCTAAAGGAGAGGATAACTTAAAAAAAATATCGGGGAAAAAAGTGACCCCCCCCCTGTGGAAAAGTGTCTAGTTGAAGGGGAAGATATTAATATTTTTAGCCAATTTTTCGATATTTGTCGTATGAAAGGTTGAACTTTACACCGATACTGATCCTGGTAAAATCCGTCGCCTCTATTGAAAGTTTAAGGCAGACACGCAAACAGACATACATACATACATTTATATATTGGTAACTAAAAATGTTCAGCCCAAACTGATGGAAAAACTTGCCCTATCTCTTAATACCCTTTTTGTAACATTTCAAATATTTAGACCAGAAATTGTCTGAGTAATTTGAAAGAGACAGCAGAGGTCAATTTTTTTAAACTTTGACCCCTATTATGACCTCTTAAAAATTATTGCTTTGAGCTCAAATCAAGTTATTAAGTTAGATCCATGTCCAAGGAATCTGTATCTAAAATTTCCAGTGCGTAGACCCAAAATCGTCGGAGGTGTTTGGTAGAGTTCTCAAAAGTCAAATCGTTGAACTTTGAAACATCAGTTAAATTTCTGGCCGAACACGGATTAAAAAGATTTTCCCAAATCTCAGTACCCTGTATATGAAATTTTGAGTCTATAAACTGAAAATTGACAGAGTTATTGCGTAGGAAAATGTACACGCAGAAACACAAAGACACGTTCACTTTTATAGATGCAACAAAAATATATATGTACTAGCATAGGCGCCCGGCGTTGCCCTGGTGTTTGGATGTGTATGTTGAGCAAAAAAAAAAAAAAGTGGTAGTAGGAAGGCAGGCTCGAACCCGTACCGCAAAGTAGGAAAAGAAAGGGACAAAACCTAACGTTTATGCTGTTACGACCACTGCCAAACCGGACATTTTTTTAATTAAGGCTAGACAATCTAAAGGAGAAGAAAACTTTAAAAAATATCGGCAAAAAAAGTGACCACCCCCTGTAGAAAAGTGCCTAGTTGAAGGGGAAGATATTAATGTTTTTAGCCAATTTTCCGATAGTTGTCGTATGAACGATCGAACTTTAAAACGATACTAATCTTGGTAAAATCCGTCGCCTCCATTGAAAGTTTAAGGCACATGCAAACATACAAACATACATACATACATTTATATATTGGTAATTAACAATTTTCGACCCAAACTGATAAAAAAGTTTGCCCTATCTCTGAATACCCTTTATGCAAAATTTCAAATATTTAGATCAGAAATTGTCTGAGTAATTTGGTAGAGACCGTGTTATGTAAGGGTGTTATTATTAGACGAAGGTACCACTTGTGCGCGTATGTTACGTGAGTTCTTATTTAGTGTTCTTGTTTGTATTAGAAAGTCTTAGAGTGATAGACAGTCTTAAGAGAGATTAGAGTCTTAAGAGTCTTCATGGAAGTAAGAGATCTTTGAGGTTCATGTGTGTGATCATGTTGTGAGATATGGAGACATTAACAGGTGTATATAAAGAGAGAGTGAGAGTTTATAAATGAGAGAGATTGCATATAAATAAATTTTGAGAAGGTGTTTTCATATCTAGATAGGCAGACCGATAAGTTGGCATTTATGCCGATGGATTGACAGGTTGGCATTTAAGCTTTGACAGTTCGTATGAACGGGAGTGTTTGTATAACATAAATAGACACATATACTATCTAACACATATTTTTTAGATGATGAATTTCAAATAGTTTGTACACATAAATAGACAATACCTTTTTCATATAATGATGGACACAGGAGACGGTAGTTATAAAAAAGCATGATGAGCATTTATTCTTCCACTTAACCGGTTGGTGGCTTTGCGTTCAGGAATTCAAAGGTTCACATTCTAATGTTTCAAAAGTGACCGTCTCGCTTCTAGACGATTGAAACCCATGTCTGGACCCAGACTATCGTCTGACTCTGACTCTCTGCCTCCCTTCTTCTGACTTCTCCCTAACTAACTAACTAACTAACTAACTATCACTTCCTATATTGAGAAATCCATGTATGTCCGGCCAACGTGACCACAATTCACGTGCCATCAACATGCGCGACCTGCACGTTTCCGAACATTCTGATTTCCCATTCTTCCTTTGTTGTTTTCACAAAGGAATTCAACCTACATATCTAATTCATTTAACCCATTTTCTATTATCCAACATTCTTTCTACAATGAATAGATTCCAGCCAAAATTATATTTATTATTTATTTTATCAGAATTAACAATTTACTGGACATTCGATTTAAACCTATTGTTCTTTAAAACTTATCTCCAGGGTTCGATTCTCGTTTTCTCTCATTTTATTTTCATTTAAACTAAATCTTTCTATTTTTATACTTACATGAAAAGGGGAGAGCCCTTATCATGTAACAACCGCAGAGGTCATTTTTTGTAAATGTTGACCCCCATTAATCCCCCTTAAAATTTATTGTTCTTGACTCAAATCAAGTTATTAAGTTAGATCCATGTCCAAGGAATCTGTATCTAAAATTTCCAGTGCGTAGACCCCAAATTGTCGGTGGAGTATGGTAGAGTTCTCAAAGGTCAAATCCTTTAACTTTGACCCCTTAATCGCCAAATTTCTGGCCAAAAACCGATCACATCGATTTTCCAAAACCTCAGTACCTTGTATATCAAATTTCGAGTCTGTAGACTAAAAATTGACAGAGTTATTGCGTAGGGAAATGTACACAGACACACAGATACAGAGACACACAGACACTTTCACTTATATATATATATATATATATATATATATATATATATATATATATATATAGATATAGATAGATATATAGATAGATATATAGATAGATTGGATGAAATATATAGTAATGATTTAAAATGTATTTAAAAAAAGACTCATGGTCCACCACCGAGAATCGAAACTAAAACGTTCAGCTCACGATTCATTTTGTCCTCTTCCGTCAATGACTGGGCTATGAAAATATGTTTACTACAACTCTAAAAGTTAAAGCATGAACCAATAGCTACTACGTTATATATTCGTAATGTCGGCATTCGACCTTTCCCTTTCAAATTTCATTTTTCCATTTTTTTAATTTTCTACAATTTTGCACCAATTTTCCCGGGCTAAAACTCAAATATAAAGTTTTGCATGGATACAAATACCTTATATATAAAGTTTCATGTCTGTAGACCAAAAACTCTAGGAGAAGTTTGGTAAGCAAAATTTGTTAAACAAAAATATATACGTATACATAAATATATATGGAAACAATTTTGTGTTTACTATGAACTTTTTATGCAAATATTATGCAAGTATAAATCATGTAGAATATTGGCATGAATATAATTACACGTAATAGTCAACTAAAGATGATTATCCCATAAGAAAACCGAAGTAACTAATAAGGAATTAATTAAAATGAATGTTTAAAAGAATATGCAAATTAACTAGATCTTTTGCTAGTGAATGCAATTTCATGACCCATATATAAGAAAATTGTATTTTCTTTTTATTTAAATAGAAAAGAGAGTTCGCCTGTCTTTTCTGTTTGCTGCTTTGGCTGTCCCCGACGTCCAAAGACCGGCTGCCGGTCCCTGTTGGGCGGGTGAGCCTTGTTTTTATTGTTTTTATTGCCTCCCCGCGAGGCCACTAACTGTCTTGTTTTCGATTTATTTCAGGTTGTCTCTCTTCCCGACTCGACTTAAATAGCTGACCGGTCTGCGTCTGAGGTGGTTGTTCGGAGTCATATCCAACGGAAACCTCAGCCAGGCCAACCGGCGGCTCTGAGCCGGAAAGAAGACGCAGAGGGGGAGGGTAGCTGGTCCGGGCTCCAGTGCAAACATGCCTAGCCCGGGGTCCGGTTCCCAGAGGGGGCTTCGGGCAAATCTGGGGGCCGGGTCAGGCTTCGAAAAAATTCTACCGCCACGTGGTCTGGGTTCCGCCAAACCTAACCCGGGTTCTGGCGGTCGTGTCCCCGACACGCCCGCCGGTTCAGGCCCAGTAGACAGACCACTAGGATGGGTTAGTGTTGCCCCCCGCACAAAACCCGGTGTTGTTCCCTGCACCGCTAATCTAGGAGAGTCGGTTGCTTTAGGCAGCGACTCTCACGTAACTAGTCGTACTGCTGTTCCCGGCAGTAATAGTAGTAGCAGTAGATTTAGGCCAGCTGAAAGAGGTGTTCCGACTCGGTGGAATCACCAGAGGAAGAGGGCTTTAACTGTCAGCCCTCCCGCCCATAGGAGAACGGACCCCCTAGGGTCGGGAATTAAACCAGCAACCTCTGGAGATATCTCAATATTGAGAAACACCAGACGTTTTCGAACGAGATGCCGGACGATAGGGACGACGCCATTAATATGTTAACACTGCTAGATGAACAGCTGAATGCCGCGTGGCAAGCCGACTTAGAATTTAGTAGCAGACGACCGCTACAAGCGAGAGAGTCGCGTCAACGAGAAAGGAAGGGGGCCGCTCAGACTGAAAACAAGAATGGGGCAGTTCGTACCACAGCCACAAAAGAACCGGCACTGACCCCTAAACCGTCGTCCCCAATGGAGAAACCAGGAGAGTGGCCGACGTTGCCAGGGAGTTCACAAATAATAGACTCGTCAGGCTCAACTATCCCCCCGGGACAGGAATCACCGCTGTTAACAGTGTCACCGACGATGTCGCCGTCGTCGGTAATATCAACACCGCAGACGGCCGCGGCAGTAGTTAAAGAATGGGGGCCCCAGTCGCAACTAACTCCCGGGGATTACCGCCGGTTATTCGATACAAAATACAAGGATTTGACCGACGGTAATGTTATTAAAGTAGAACCGGCAGCTGTGAAACGACTATCGAAGAGAATATTATCGTTAGTCTCCATAGACACAAAGAAACGAGCGTTAACCAGTGTGCCGAAAGACGACATGGCGAAAATTCTGGGGGAATTAAATATCCCCGCAACCTATATCTGCCGTAGAAGCTATGCAGTGTGGGATTTACTACTGCCGAAAGAAGAAGACGCCGTCAAAATATTCAGATCGGAACACACGTGGCGACACATTCGACTTAAGCCGGAATATTTAAGTAAGACGCGGACGAACGTGTCTATTTTGGGAGTCCCCTGTATTCTCGGCCCTGAGCAATTAGGGGCCTTTATGAGTCAATATGGGGACGTAGAGTCCGTCATTCCTGTCCGTGGTCCCCGTAACCTTATGGTAGGGGACTACAACCTAAAAATGCGTGTTGACAAGGAAGGACTACAAAACATCCCCCCATGCTCAGGTGCGACATATGGTCGATGAGTATTATAGTAGAAGGTCGCAGGCCCCACTGTTGGAATTGTCAACAGCAGGGCCATATGGCACGGGAATGTCCGAAAAGAAACCCACAGACAGTAGTAGTAGTAGTAGTAGCAAAGCCGGCGGCAGTGGTACCAGTAGCTCCTGAGAAGCTAACCGGAGGGGGCAAAGAAGCAACAACGTCGGACGGCTGGACTACAGTGGTAAAGAAGAATGGCAGAACCACTAAGACCCCCTCCACAAGAGAGCAGCCCCCTGAGGTAAAGGTCGGCCGGTTCCCACAGTATCGTCAACGGTCTCTTTCACCAACGTTACCACTAGAGAAGTTGTTAGCCAGAAGAGAATGCATCCGGTCTCCTCGTCTGACTCAGAAGGGGAGCACGATAAGGAAACGGCTACTGTGGTAGAGTACCAAGTGCCGAAAAAGGAAACTAAAAAGAAGGCGAGAAAAAACAAGGAGGCAGGGGCCCGTTCCCCGTCCCCTATGAATGTAGAGAAGACTGTCTCTACGGTTCAGCCACCCAAAACCCCTACCCTAACCCCATCGGCTGAACCAAAATCCCCATCCCTTTTCGATACCCCCCACAACCGGTGCCCGTTCGTTGTCCCGGGAGAAGCCGGCGACAAAAACCAACAGCGGTAGAAGAGCCGCCTCTGTATCTCCTGTAAGGAGTGAAAAGACGAAAAAGCTCCCCTACCTTCCTGGAGACCGGATTTGCGAAGTAGACCCCCTTCACGCTGACACGTATATAACGCAGCGCCATAGGAGTCTGATTAAGCCGCTTAGAGAAATAAAAATGATCGACGGGAAAAGTGTTACCAACCCTAAAAACTTCCCAGATGCCCCCCTAGTCATGACCTTTGTGCGTCAAACAAAAACTGGACGCACGAAGGCCATGTGGAATATGATCGACGACGCCAGGGGGGCGATTCCAGATTTAAAGTTGGTGGAAGAGGGGCATGACTCCCTCAATCAGCTGGCGCCGAGATGCGAAGGTAGGGTTCCTATTTACGTCCACCCTTGTTTGTATAGGGCCCTTAAATTAACGTTTCCCCTGGATGTCGGAGGTATTGCGCGAGACGGACGAGTAACGTCCGAGTTGCTTTCGGGCAACTTCGCCCAGTGCTGCGGCACCCTTTCTAGCAAAGACTTTAGGTCGGTGGTTGCGGATATCTAGACACAATGGCCACGTCCTTGAGCTTGTGTAGTCTGAACGTTAGGGGCATGAGGTGCCGAAGCAAAGCCGCTAGGGTACTGAGGAACCTCATGTCGATGAATATAGATGTGGCTGCGTTACAAGAGACCCACTACGATTGCGTTGACGATCATCGGGTGCTGGAGGGGCATTATGATGTCTTTTCAACATACGGTGATAGTCAAAGTAGGGGGGTTTCTTTGTTAGTTAGGCGCACCCTTTCCGCAACGGTTAGCGTTGTTCACGCGGATACTGATGGTAGACTGATCGTGGCCGATGTTGCCGTGGCAAATAGAGCGTTTCGAGTCGTCGTGGTGTATGCGCCCAATTGCGTACGGGAGCGGGTTTCCTTTTTCCGGCGGTTGGAGGTGTTTCTCGGGGGTTCGGGACGGTTAATACTAGTGGGTGATTGGAATGCCATCCTTGACCCCAGGGTAGATAAGGTGGGCGGGACTAGCGGGACGGATGGGTGTGAAACCAGTCTATCGGACCTGATGGCTAGATGCGATCTGGTAGACAGGTATCGGGTGGATCACTCGGGGTGGGAGACGTGGACGTGGCTCTCTAGCAGGCCTTCCGCTTCAAGTACTTACTTGGATCGGTTGTTAGTTAGAAGAGGCAACATAGAATACATATCTTGTCCCACGTTCCACTGGTTAGGCCACTCTAACCACAAACTACTTGTGGCCAGGTTAGACTTAGATAGCAACCCCAAGTTAGCTGGGTACTGGAAGTTAAATACCTCCTTACTGGAGATAGGTGACTTTCGGGAAAGGCTAACTAAACACATACAGAAGGGATTAGCGGGGGCGGTTACGGGGAGTAAGTGGTGGGTAAACGCAAAATCTAGCATTAGAGACTTCTCTGTCAAATATGGCCAACGCCTCGCGCTAGATAGGGCCAAGGCAGAGAAGCGTCTAGAGGATAGACTATCCCGGGCGGTGGCTGGGGGGGATTCCCTAGAAATAGGTTTAGCTAAGGCGGACCTGAGTCATTTGGCTAGCGAGCGATATCAGGGCCAGGTAGTTAGGGCTAGAGTAAAAAAGATGCCCAACGAAGCTGTGAATGTTGACAAAGCCGAACGAGTCTATTCGCTCGGGCGCAAATCGGATAACTACATTCGTAAAATTCAGAGCCCGGAAGGGGACTCCTTAGTGTCGGCTCGGGAGATTTTCGAGCGGTTTCGAGTGCACTTTGAAGATCTTTTTGCGCAGCTGTCCAGGCTCCGCGTCCAGGAGTTTGGCAACTATTTGGCTGGCTCGCCCCCCCCCTGGAGGCGGCCCGAGCGGCTGGTTGCGATGGTCGGGTTACAGAGTGTGAGGTTGTAGCTGCTATGAAGCAGGTCGCCTATAACAGATCACCAGGACTTGATGGACTGCCCTACGAACTTTACTTGAGGTTGTCGCACATGTTTGTTCCGATTCTGACGGGTGTGTTTAACCACTGGTTTGACACGGGATCTATCCCGAGTCAGGTTATCAAAGGAGTGGTCACACTTCTGAAGAAGAACGACACACATGTTGGGAGGATAGATGATTTTAGGCCAATCACGTTGTTGAATACGGATTTAAAAATCCTGGCCCGAGTGCTGGCGAATCGTTTGCAGATTGTTATCGCTGACTTGGTCGAACCGGATCAGAATTACGCTGTGAAGGGAAGATCAATTCAAAATAATTTGCATTTGATACGCACAGTCATAGAAAATTTAGAAGACGACACTGAAGCCGCGCTGATTAATTTGGATCAGTCCAAGGCGTTTGATAGGGTGGATCATCGTTTCCTGATGGCTGTTTTAGAGACCGCCGGATTTGGATCCGGCTTCTGCAGATGGATTTCCATTTTGTACGCTCGGTCGACGGCAGTTGTGCAGGTCAACGGGGTGCGGTCGGCGCCGTTCGCGGTTTCTTGGTCGGTGCGACAGGGGTATCCGTTGTCGCCCTTGCTGTATGTCCTCGCGCTGGAACCATTCCTTAGGAAAGTGAGGACTAGGGTGGCTGGACCAGCCCTGCGCGGAATTGCTCTTCCTGGTGGTGCGCGAGCCAGGGTTTCCGCGTTTGCCGATGATGTCACCGTATTTGTTTCGAGCGTCGTTGATATTATTACGGTGATTAAGGCTCTCAAGCGTTATGAACAAGTTACAGGGGCCGTAGTCAATCTCAGCAAATCCGTTGGCCTGAGGTTGGCCGCTTGGCGGGGCTCGAATGCTTTGCCTGGCGCATTTATCTGGACGGATGGCCCGGTCCGTATTCTGGGTGTTTGGTTTGGACCCGGTCTATGTCTAGATAAGAACTGGTCGGAAGTACAGACCAAGGTCGAAGCGTCTGTGAGGGTTTAGCTTCGAAGGGGATTGTCCCTTAAAGGTAGGGCGGAGGCATGCGCCACTTTTTTTTGTTTCCGCTGATCCTTTACCGATTGGCTGTACTTCCTCTGCCTGCGGTCCGCATGGCGGCCTTTACGCGTGCGCTCTTCTTACTGTTGTGGAATGAGCGACGGCCGCTTGTCCGTAGACAGGTCTGCACTCAACGTCTTGAAGATGGGGGCCTGGGGATGTCTGACCTGGCTAGCCACAAAAATGCCGAAAGGTTGGCGTTCCTGGGTAAAACTCTGATTGAGGAGTTTGATTGGGGTCCCGCGGTCGGTGCAGCTTTTCCCGACCTTATCCCTAATCATTTAATTGAATGCCAAAGAAGGCCGAGAGGGCAATCAAGATTCTTCAACGAATGCCGAAATGCGCTTAGAGCGATGCCAGGGTCCTTGGACCTTGCACAGCCTAGAAGGGTATTATATCGGGGATTAGTGGTGGGGACCGCTTCGGACCCGCTTGGGGAGTGGCTGCAGCTGTCGGAGGGGGGGGGGTTCGCTCTCTATGGAATTGGGCGCCAGGCCGGGGATACCTTAACAATTCCGAATTTTCCCTGACCTGGCGATTGGTTAGAAACGCTCTACCCCTCAATGACATATTGTTTAGAATTGGTATGGTATTTAGTCCCTTTTGTCCACGGTGCGAGGAAGATAGCTTAGAAACCGTAGAACATGCTTTTTATACTTGTTCCAAGCTCCGTGAATTCTGGGAGTATGTCAGTGAGGTCACGGCTCGCATCGTCCCCGATCAGGTGACGATCCTGGATTTAGCATCCGTTGTCTACAAAGGAGATCCCTTGTGGCCTAGGGAGGAACGAATGGTGTTCCTAGCGACCTTGGCCGTAGCTAGACTGGTAGTGTGGGTTTCACGCATAGAGATAGGGCGTGGGGGGGAGCCGCCTTCTCATCGGAATCTGATTTTGTATTTTAAACACCAACTTAAAATCAAAATTAGATGCGATAGAAGGAGGTTATCTCGCTCACAGTTTAGTAGGAGGTGGATTCACACCGCTAGTTTATGTGCGTTTGTACGAAACAGGCTTGAGTACGTGTTCCCTGCCTAGGCATGGCACACGCCGACCGTAAAAGCAACCCCCAGACCAGATCAAGATAATCCCGTAGTGGATCAGTCCCTTAGCTAGTTGGTATAAATGAGTTCCATGCCCCCAATTTTTATTTTTAGGTGTTAGGATACCTCCAAAGAAGCCCAGTCCTGATAATTTATTTTAATCCAAACCCGTCCCGATGTTATTTTTCTTGGAGGTCACCGAATATCCCTTTCCCCCCCCCCCCTTAATTTTGTCCGTAGCTGTGCCCACTCCCTCTTAGGAAGTGTTCCCTTGTTTTCGGCCGATACCGGAAAACAGGAAGCATTTCAAAATTAAATAGGTAAGGGTGGGTCCGTACTAACACATTCACCGTTTAACGTTTTGTTTGGTTCATTTATTTTTTATTACTGTTATTTTTCTTTATTTTGGGGTGTTTTTAAGGCTCTCATTATCCCCGCCCATCATCCGCATATATCATACACATCACAATTTCATCCGCATATATCATACACATCACAATTTCCATTTTGTCATTATTGCATTGTAAATATAAAGTCATTTAAAAAAAAAAATTAAAAAAAGGAAAAAGTCATTGTATATAATTTTATTGTTAAAAAAAAAAGAAAAAAGAAGAAAAAAAACTTGTACATATTGTCATCTGGGGCTTTAAGTAGATCCAACTCCTAGAGTGAATGCGGTATTGTGGTGATTGCAACTAGTGATAGGGAATAGACAAGTGGACGACCCCTGACACCCATTTCCCCCCCACACACACCCTTTCTGGCCTCATGCCACATTTAAAAAGAATTAGTTGCCTGTTTTATATAATTTTAACCCTAAAATCCTGTAAAATTTGTGATTTTTCTTCTTAAATAAATATTTAAATAGAAAAGAGGCTTGCCTTTTTTCTGTTGTTCTTGGCCTTCGGGTCGGGATCAAAGTGTAGTATCTGTTCCGGCAGATACTGCAAGCAAAGACCATATGTGGGGGCAACTCCACATATAAGACCTTGGTCAATGTAGGGACAACCCTTCATACCAATTTTCACTATCCACCTCCCCTACTCCCCGGGGAGTTGGTCCCAATTTCCCCTTCACTCCTCACATTAAAAATCGGCCTTGTGCCGAATTTGCTCGGTGGGGGGAGCAAATAAATACCCTGTTGTTCTTGGCCTTCGGGCCGGGATCAAAGTGTTCTGCAGATACTGCACTTAAGGTAATTTGTCCCGGTCAATGGAGGGGAGACCCTCTATACTGGGACAATTGTTATTTTTTGTCCCAACAAGATTGCCGAGGGAAGATGAGAGGGAAAGAGAGGGAGAGAGAGGGAAAGGGGTAGTGTAGATGTCATTTTTTTTATAAGTACGGGGTTCGTTTAAATGTTCGTAGTCGTTACACGTCGGGTTGTTCCTTGCTGTTTATAATGTTTTTTTTATTACATAGATCAACGCACGTGCACATTCACATATATACATGTACATACATATGTACACTTCTAGGCATCCACATACAGGCACATACGTACACGCACATATATATAAACAAAGTAAATACAGACATACATGGGTTCATAAGTAGACATACACACATATATACACAACTCTTGTACATATATGTACACTCACAACAATATATAGGCACATACACACATATATGCATATATATACACACACGCCCACTTATATACATATATGTGGAGATAAGGTCTCCAGTAAGAAGTAGATGTACATATACACATACATACATACACATACATATGCATCTACTCTTACACACGTATATGCAATTACATAAATATAGATATTAATAAATGTTAATAAAAATATTAGCATGTAGACATATATAGACACACACAATTATATACATATATATATACATATTCATATATATACAGACATGTTCATATATATACTAAGTAAATAAGGTGAAGTTAGGACAAATAGACAATAATAGAAAAATAGATAAAAAATAAAAATAATAATCTAAAATAATGAAAAATAAAAAATACAGAGTTTTAAAATTTTTAAATTTTAAATTAAAAAAAATCTTTTTAAATATGCAGATGGTTGTGGTTATATTGCGAGGTAAAGCAGATGCATCGCTAAGTACACATATATACTGGGTGAGCCCCCATTTATGTGCATTGGACATATATATACATACTTGCACACACATATATATATATATACATACATGCATATATATATATATATATATATATATATATATATATATATATATATATATACAGACATGCACCTACCTGTACCTTCAGAAGCGGCATGTTCACAAGCCAGATTTAATGAATGGTTACTGCATGGCACAAATAGAGCTTTTGTGTTGATTTCGGAGATTCGTTTCTGCACAACCGATCGGTGCCCTGCCAAAATAGCAGCATTGTCAAATGCCAGATAAATACAGTATCCAATCTGAATCTCATCATTCTCCAATTCTCTCAAAATCAGTTTATAAATATCCTCCGCGCTTTTGCCTTTTGTCTCAATGAAACGGAGAAACGACTCCTCCACTGTCACTTTATTTTCGTCAATTTTTACGTAGCGTAACACCTCACTCATCTGGTCCTTGTGAGATACATCAGAAGTGCTATAAAAAGTTATGCAAAAATATTTGCTTTCCTTGATCCGATCGATTATTTTCTCTCTCACCTGCTTTGCGAAAATGCTCAGAAATTCATTTTGAATTTCTGGTGATAGTTAAGAAGTAGTAATTTTCTTTCCCAGGTTAATTTTCACCAAATGATCACGGAGCACAGGGTTATACTTGGCCAATAAATTTACCAATTCTAAAAAATTCCCTTTGTTTTCATTAATCTCTTTCATCATTATGGATGTCTTCCCGGTCACTCTGTAGTGGCAGATTCTGCTTGGCGAGAAACCTGATGATGTCCAGCAATCTAGCTAGAATTTCCCGTCACTTCTTAGTTTCCTTCTCAATAAAATATTGCTCTACTTTGTCAACTACCTTTCCTTCAGCAAGTCGGATCTTTAGATCATTCCAGTTGAGAAACGCTTGAGCATGAGATGTGTTAGCTTCGTGTTCATATACTTTTGGGTTTAATTTCCACCAATTCTTAAAACCTAGTTTTGTTCCTGGTCGGGCTACTTCCTTGAATTCATGATCAAGGTGCTGCACAGCAGCAGATCCCTACTGAACAAGCATAGCGCGAATTTTACGATTGATCTCAACTGGACATAAACCAACATCTGTAAAATCGGTTGCAGTTTATGTTTTCGCGCCAACTAGTAATTGCCTTTCCAATTCTTCAACTTCAGGCGTATCATCATAATTGACAATTTTTGATGTATCAACACTGTCAATGTCAATTTCCGAAGTAACAGTGTCAACGTAAGTATTATCAACTTCATCTTCGGTTTCAACATGATTTTCGACTTTCCTTTCCGCCATTCCGGACATAGAAGTCTTTTCCGTGAATTTCAACAGCGTACCTTTATTCTTTTTTGCTTCCTCTTCTTTTGTTTTTTGCTTTTTACGGAATGCCGCACCACTCTCCTTCATTCTCTTCATTACGGTAACTTCTTTTAAAATTCACGCAAATATTCTGAAAAAAATTAAAGATTCTATTTTAAAAAATAGTACGGCATTTCTCTGCATAAGCACCTTCTTGTGTTGTTCCGTACAGTACCACAAAAGGTGAGATATCCACCCCATCAAATCATTTTTCTGAGATACCTAATCCTATATATATATATATATATATATATATATATATATATATATATATATATATATATACCTAATATATATATATATAATCCTAATAATATATATATACCTAATCATATATATATATATATATATATGTAGAGAGAGAGAGAGAGAGAGGAAGAGAGAGAGACCGTTACTATTCCCTCCCATAAAACAAGAAATGGGGAAAGAGTATTTCATTTTATTTTCTATTTTTAATGTTATATATTTTTTACCACTTTTCCATTCTGTTGAGTATTTTATTTTCTACTTTTGAGCGGTTTAGTTTTCAAACATGTGCGCGAAAACAACTCTGAAAACGAAGCTCCTCGCTCCTACTTCACAAAGACGAAGAGTGAGACATGTTTCGCCTTTTTGAATTCTTACAACTCTTAAAAAGTTAATATTTAAAGTGAAATAAAGAGCGTTTAAAACTACTTTAAAACACCAATAAATGATTCAGGTAGGTTGCAAAGTATCTTTTATAGCCAATGGGAACATTTATTTGTTGTGTATTTGATTTTTTACCACTTTTTCAAATCTCTCTGTATTGTAAAACAAACCCCTAAAAGTAATTAAAACCCTATTACTAGAATTAATTCATCATAATAAATTTCGGTTTAATCTAAATAAGTCGGTGGTTATATAGTATTTAAACTATCAAATAGAAAGACACTTAAATAGTATTTAAGATATGGCGCATAGTTCCCATTTACAATTATATCCCCTGATTTGACTATCATAAAATCTGTTTACAGTCGATTTTTATTCCGTACTTGCTTAATGTTTCTACAGTTAAAAAATTACGTAATTTTCTGTTGCTAATTTTCCGTTGTATCATTTAATTATTAGTGATGGTTGAAAGTATTTTTCTTGACAAAAATATTTTGTTTCATTTTTAATATGTTTTTGGAACATGTAAATCAACTGCTTTCTTTGAAAGGTTACTTAGAGAATTTATGCAACCTTATTTAAAACTTTGTTTTACAAATTAAATAAATTTACATCGTATTTTGATATTATCCTCATTTAAGTTTTAGTGATAATTTAAAAACAATAAATATTGATCATTAGTACCAATAATGAAAAATTAAATTTTAATTTTAAAACAATCGGTTTTGGAATTGTAAATTAGGAACACATTTTTTCGATTTTTTACAGACTTTCGGTATAAAATTGCAAATTTTTTGTTAGCTTTTATTTATTTTTTCTATTTTCTATTTTTACCCTCTCGAAATACCGTCCACCTGACATGGGCCGCTCGTAAAATAGGGACACATTTTCCGATTCCGATACCTCCAATAGTTCCGATTTTTTTACAACCTCTTCGGTATAAAATTTCAAATTTTTTGTTAGCTTCTATTTATTTTTATTTATTTTTCTATTTTGTTTTTCCTGTTTTTAACTTCTCAAAATGCCACCCCCCCCCTGTTACGTGCTGCTCATAAAATAGGAACACATTTTTCTGATGCTGATGTTTCTAAAAGTCTCGATGTTTTACAGCCTTTTCGGCATAAAATTTCAGATTTTTTGTTAACTTTAATTTATTTTATTTTTATCCTCTACAAATGCCGCCCCCTGGTATGTGCCTCCCGGGAACGGACCGCCTTCTTGTCACGCCACTATATATATATATATATATATATATATATATATATATATATATATATATATATATATATATATATATATATAAGTAGTTAATAAAACATGCTATATATAAGTAGTTAATAAAACATGTTAAAACACTTTGAAAAAGAGTTTAAAAAATATTTAATTTGAAAACTGAAGCACAAAATAAGTGGATAGTCCTTAATCCGCGAAGTTTCGAAGAAATACTTTCCTTCTCATCAGAGGGTAAATGCGGGATCGGATTTTGCTTGCAAAAGTATTTGATGAAACTACAAGTAAGTCATAGATCTTACTTGGTAACAAATAGTGAAAGAGATGGAATATGGTGATGAAAAACGTGATTTCATGTGAATGGATAGTTTGGTGAAAGGTAAAGTATCCAATAACGGTAAAATCCAAAAATCCAGAATCCAAAAAAGTTGGTTAAGTTTCAAAGTGTTTTTAACATGTTTTATTAACTACTTGTTCTTATTATAAGCTCTATTTACTATATTTATTTAGCTTTAACATCTGGTTGAGATTACTTTATAAATATTAACTCTTCAATATCTATAATATACTTTAGTTTTGCCATCCTGGATTATTTTGGTAAACTTAACTGTAATACTTCTTTCATTATATGTATATATATATATATATATATATATATATATATATATTGCAAGCATATTTTTCCAGACGGTATTACGACATAACTAAATTCAACATGAGATGTGCCTGAGAAGTAATGGCACTATTATTTCAACGAATTTATTTCAATTCCACACAACAAATTTTATGGTTTTCCATTAAAAAATATTTTTCTTCGAATTTAATTAATTTTCTTATTTTTTAACAAACTTTCATACACGACTAAATGAATTCTACTCTAGTGCTTATCATCTTTATTGATACGACTCTATTGTTACGATAGCCTCGGTGCTTTAAAAATGGGGCCTGTTAGTGATTTCATTGTGCATGAGAAAAAGGAAAAGTCACACAGGACAAAATTAAATTAGATTCTGCGGATGTTTTGACCAAATCTTTTATCGTGGTAAAGAAGAGAAGACGATAATAACGCAAGTTAAGACAGAAAGTTAATAATTATGTTATACACATCCAAAATGTCGCGTCTATTAACTTTTCCGCCATAACTTACACAGCAAACGCAATCTCGTTACTTGGAGGATGCCATTCTCCATACAATCCGAACCCGGCCTAGCTTATTTCATACAGCGCAATGGTTTCTATTAGGTGAAAACCTACATTTTAAGCTGCTAAGAATATTGAATAATGTTTAAGAGAGCAAATTACAGTATCGCGTGTTTGAGAGTCCATCAATCATGAGAATGACAGTCTAAACTACCAGTCGACCTCCGTACATAAATTAGTTTGTAATCATTATCATTTTATTGTTTTCACGCCAACAGAACATGAGCTGATTGCTTATACTAGAACTTGTCAAAACAGGCCTTCCTAACAATTCACACATTTTTTTCTTCGCACATATGATTTGTGGGTATGAATCCATACATGGTATGTAAGCTTGTTTAACAGATTAATCGGCGGGAATCACGTAGGCGTAAACGAACATTATTTTAGAAATAGTTATTAAGAAACACACGACAGACATGTAACGAGGTGGAGATGACTATAGCAACAGGTCTATAGATATCCCACGATAATTACATATAAACATTTCTGTGTAGTTTACTTGCGACAAGTATATTTTCGTGATAATAGTGGCCTGGCAATCCGGGAAGACAACGGAACAAAAAAAAAATAACCAAAATTCATCCCAAAGTAGGAAAACTGAAGCTGACCTTCCGGGACTGAAATATATACAAATGTATACAAATTTAGGCATATTTAATTGGTTTAAAAATATAAGTTCTTTTTTACTAATTGTCATAAATTTTTAACACTATTATAGTATTATAATCTTCAAAAAGCCTGCAAATTCTCATGCAGTTTTGTCCCGTCAATTTCTTAATTTATTTATTATTTTTTTGCATGCTTTTTGACAACATGGACAAAATTCCAATCTGCATGAGTTTCTTGTTCCAGTTAAAACTAAGTCGAAAAAACTGCTGAGACAGCTAGTGATATCAATGGTGCGTTTGTCCTAGGAACCAATAATAGACTTATGGAACAATGGTGGTTCAAGAAATTGCGCAATGGTGACGAGAGCCTCGGAGATGAAAATGGTAGAAGCGGCCGACTGCGGTTGTATAAAGAACATTTGAAAGCCTTAGTTACAGCCGATCCTCAAAAAATCACATGAGACGTTACTGTTTAACTCGAGGTCGACCACTTAACAGTCGTTCATCATTTAAAGCAAATGGAGAAGTCTAAAAGGTTGGATAAATGGGTGCCGCATGAATTGAACAATGATAAAAAATTGTAGTTTTGAGGTGTTTTCTACGCTCCTTCTGCGCAACAAAAACGACCCATTTCTCGGGCGGATTGTGACGTGTGATAACAAGTGGTTCTCCTACGACAACCGGCAACGTTCGGCACAGTGGTTGCATATCGGAGAAGCTCTACAACACTTCCAGAAGCCGAAATTGCACAAACACAATGATATGGTGACTTTTTGGTGATCTGCGGCCAGTCTAATCCATCACAGCTTCTTAAATCCGGGCGAAAAGTACTGCCGACAAATTGACAAAATGTACCAAAAGCTCTAACGTATGTGCACGAGATTAGTCTATATGAAGGGACCAATTCTCCTCTATGACAGCGCTCGTCCGCATGTTGCTCAACTGACCCTGCAGAAACTGAAAGAATTGGGCAACGAGACTCTGCCTCATTCGGCATATTCACCTCTCGCTCACCATTATTTTCAAGCATATCGACATCTGCAATTGCATCGACAACGGACAACGCCAGACCCAAAGTGGGTTTCGATGTACTGCATCTCATCAGTGACGTGCTCCGACATAGGCGCGAACCCAGGTCGTCGCACTCATGAAGTGTGCAATACTTACGACCTAACGATATGGGCCAAGGCGCAATCTATTGACTATGTCTCGATTTTTTAATTCTTATATTTTCATCCAGTTCTACATTCTACGATGTGACAAGCAACGCGTCATATACAACTAAGATAGTTACTGCTGGTATGCAGGCGGTAGATATCACATCTACAAACTTAACTGAAATTAGCCGACTTCCCAGACACGATTACGGAACAACCTTATTTGTCGAGGCATAGTCAATAGATTGCGCCTTGGCCCATATCGTTAGGTCGTCAGTATTGCACACTTCATGAGTGCGACGACCTGGGTTCGCGCCTATGTCGGAGCACGTCACTGATGAGATGCAGTACATCGAAACCCACTTTGGGTCTGGCGTTGTCCGTTGTCGATGCAATTGCTCGATTCTATCTAGTTCTGGGTTCTAGCTTTATCCTGAAAGGTGTATGTGAACGGGAATTTATATATCTATATGCATATATATATATATATATATATATATATATATATATATATATATATAAGAGCGATGAATTTGAATTTGTTGCTAGATATTTAGACAAGTGACGCCAGATATAAAAATAAAAGACGTTTACTTAAGTTATAAATGTAGATAAAGGTGAGAGAAAAATACGCGGTATTCGATATCGAATGCAGAAAGTAGAAAAGGCAGAAAATATTACATCAAAATAGACTGAAATCTTATTTTCTTTTCCTTCGTTGAGCAATTATACATTCGATAATTTTTGTGTTCCGGATTAGATGCAAATATACAATATAGAGTGGATGATATCGTTCTATTCAATTTCCAAATTACTATCATTGATCGGTTTTATTGTGTCATAACAGAATATTCTTATCAATATATATCCGACACAGTAAGGCACAGTTAATCGACCTAGAACCACATAATATATAAAAGCATATAAGATATCAACGAATACACACTCGAGAGTCAAAACAATCAAAAGAATATGCTGCTGTCTTAGTCCGAGTCATAATTTCCTGGTACTTTACACTATTCATTTTCTTTGCTAGGTTCGGGTTATGGGGTCTTGCTTATATATATATATATATATATATATATATATATATATATATATATATATATATATATATGTGTGTGTGTGTGTGTGTGTGTGTGTGTGTGTGTGTGTGTGTGTGTGTAAATGTATAAAAAATGAATAATTTTCTTTGTTCGTGGTCCATTGGTGACGTCCAGTAATACAAAATGTTATGAAAAAATTTTTTGAACTTTTTTGCAAGAACATTATTTTCAACCGTACCGTCGGTCTTCTTCGATATAATAAAGGCGATGTGCATGCACGGGGAAAGAGGAGGAAAGACGAGAAGCTATAGCCAATGAGAAGATGCCATGTCAGCTTTTAATACATATACATATAACTACGCACATACACACATGCACACAATACATATATACGCATGCAAGAAAAATCAAATAGTAACTAAAGACAAAGAAAGGCGCATTTACTTACATTTTGAATACCAACGACAATATTTATTTCAAAAAGAACAAAAATCCAAAGGAATTTTGAGAAAAGACACTGTATATTCTTAAACCGCCAATGTATATAAGTCTGTTTTGAACATTTGTTCCCAAATTAATATACAGAATAATATTGAAGTCCACGCTCCAAAATGCCCGAGATTTACTTTGAGGGATCACAAACCTGACTTTAAAAATAGCCTTAAAATAAGATTGACATCTCCTTGTTTCAGATATAACCAACATTAGTAAAACATTCTAGATATAATATTGCCAATGATTAAATCTAAAGTATCTCATAATCTATGGTCTTCATCAGATGAAATTTTAAATTGGTTTGATACATTGCCTAAATGCAATAAATTGGTTTGATACATTGCCTAAATGCAATAAATTGGTTTGATACATTGCCTAAATGCAATAAATTGGTTTGATACATTGCCTAAATGCAATAAATTGGTTTGATACATTGCCTAAATGCAATAAATTGGTTTGATACATTGCCTAAATGCAATAAATTGGTTTGATACATTGCCTAAATGCAATAAATTGGTTTGATACATTGCCTAAATGCAATAAATTGGTTTGATACATTGCCTAAATGCAATAAATTGGTTTGATACATTGCCTAAATGCAATAAATTGGTTTGATACATTGCCTAAATGCAATAAATTGGTTTGATACATTGCCTAAATGCAATAAATTGGTTTGATACATTGCCTAAATGCAATAAATTGGTTTGATACATTGCCTAAATGCAATAAATTGGTTTGATACATTGCCTAAATGCAATAAATTGGTTTGATACATTGCCTAAATGCAATAAATTGGTTTGATACATTGCCTAAATGCAATAAATTGGTTTGATACATTGCCTAAATGCAATAAATTGGTTTGATACATTGCCTAAATGCAATAAATTGGTTTGATTGCCTAAATGCAATAAATTGGTTTGATACATTGCCTAAATGCAATAAATTGGTTTGATACATTGCCTAAATGCAATAAATTGGTTTGATACATTGCCTAAATGCAATAAATTGGTTTGATACATTGCCTAAATGCAATAACAGTAAGATTATAATGTTTGACATTGACTCATATTGCCGATCAATTTCTCCGAAATTGTTAGATATGGCATTACAATTTGCTAAATCTGAAACTAACATTACAAAATTGGAAATTGACATCATAAAATTAGCCAAAAGAACCCTAATTAAATATTATAATAAATATTGGACAAAAAAAAATAGAGAACTTACCTTAAACGTTACAATGGGTGACTCTGACCCTGCACAGGTTACTGATTTGGTTGGTCTCTATATACTAAAAGAGTTAGCGAAAAAGGAACCAAATATAAGGGGGGTTCTATATAGAGACGATGTATTTTTTCATCAACTATGGAGGTAGAAATGTGGAAAAAATTAGTCAAAGGCTATATAATTTCTTTAAAGATGTTGGCTTAATTATAACCATAGATAAAAGTCAGGAATTAGTATTTTTCAGGCGTCATTTTGAATCTATTTAACAATACGATGCATATAGATATATAAATTCCCGTTCACATACACCTTTCAGGATAAAGCTAGAACCCAGAACTAGATAGAATCGAGCAATATGAAGGGTATGAATTTAAGATGTGTTGTATTGACAAATTTCAAACAATCATGATAATAGAAAGTAAAAGTAGTATTAAATTCTCTAATATTAATTTAATTAATTGAAACAAGTAAGCAGTATATGATAGTCTTAGATCCAAGAACTTGGCTTAAATATAACATGTTTAGAAGAATAGATTAGATGAAAATATATTAAATAATCATAACATTCTAATTTAGTATTTTTCTGCTATGGAGATAAATACATGCTATAAAATATAAAAGTGGCTAATAAAATAAAATAAACTAGCTATCGTAAAACATTATAAACTATTTAAACCACACAAATGGATTTAGATAATGACAGCAAGTTATAATCAGATTTATATTTTAATTAAACAATGAAGGTAAATATGATAATGTATATCACAATGTAGTATTTTATTTAAAAGTGATAAATAAGAGCATGTAATCATATTCTATAATTAGATGTGGATGAAAAATTAAATATTAAATTAGAAGAAGTAATAGTAGTTAATTATAACTTCTGGATTGACCGCAATGTTTGGAAATGCTAAACATTAGTTTGCTAAGAATATTAGTTTATGGAGTGTAATGACAACTTTTTAATAATCATAATACAATAAGATTATTTATAGAATTTAAATCCCGAACATTGATCTAAAAATCCGCTGTATTTGTTGAAATGAGTGATTGTGGTACGATTGATGTATTGACTCAAATATATAAATCAAATGTGTTACTTGTGTTAATTGTTACGATGGATGTAAAACACTACTTATAATAAGGTATATCTATGACATAAATTGAACATTAATTAGGGTAAGCCAATCTTCTTTAATATACATTAAGTAAACGTTTATATTTCGGAATAATAGGCTAAATTTAAAAAAGGAAAGAAAAAGGTAGGAGTAAGAGGGATATAATAAGAAGGAGATAGATAGTAAGAAAACTATCAAATGAACATATGGAACTGTGGATGTAAAGATGAAAATGTTCTAAACGTGATTATAGCTTAAACATATTAAGTGCGGGTTTGAATTTATTTTAAATATAGAAAAGGTAAATAGGGGGTAAGTTTAATATATAATATTATGTCAAAATGACATTAATAATCCTTAAGTAATTAAAAGTAAAATAAGAATTTAATTTAATTTAAATATTCATTTAATTAATTAAAAGAACATACTAATATGTGATTAGAGTTCTTTTAAATCTAATTACAGTGGGGAATTAAGATTTATGTTAAACAAAAATTATACTTAACTAGTTCGAGAAATGTTAATTAATAATTTATTTAAGAATGCTAGTGTAGTAAAAATACGCGAAATGTGAATTTTTAAGTAATACATTCAATATAATAATAATAATAATAACAATAATAATAATAATAATAATAATAATAATAATAATAATAATAATAAATCATAGATAAAATAAATATATGTGTAGTAACTAAATAATTTATAATTTGATATTATGGAGAAATGAATTATTATACGTTTAATAACAAATAGAAATTATAATTAAACATTCATCTGATGATTATAACTTAATTTAGACTACCGATAAATAAAACTCATAAATATATGGTATTATATATTGAAATGGTTTTAATAAGATATATTTAAGTTTTTGTTCAAAGGGCAATTATTTTGTTAAGCTTAAAATTAAAATTTAATTTTTATAATATTTTTCGCTCAATGTAAACAAATATGTTAACGGATTATATAGCGAATTCATAAATTTCAACTAAATAAAATTATAGTTCTAGAAATAAGAAATACAAAGAATCATAATTTATGTAATAATAAATTGAATTATAAAAGTAATAATAATTTAATTATATAGTTTGAAATTCATATTAATAATTAATTTAATACAACCGGAAATTGAAAATATTTTTTTTCGTTTCTTATCTGTAAACATGTGTAAGAAGTTATAATCATTGAGATAATTTGAGTACTTTAATTATAAATAATAACTTTACTAATTAATAAATAGAACAGTTCTGGCAGAATATACCTAAATTAATGGAATTTGTTAATATGTGTATTTGGGTTTTAGTGACTTTATTTCTAAAATTCAAAATAGCGTTATGAAAGAAAAATATAAGGTATTTGCAGCTTCTCTTCCAATTCTCGAATTTTATAAATTATGTCCAAACGCATTTCATTTCCTTTTCGTAGATTGACTGTTGCAATTTCTTCTGAGTTAAGGGCAAAATAGATTCACTGATTGATATAATATTTAAGTGGTTGATTTTGTGCTACGAAACAGATACCGTGAGAAATTGTAAGTGTCAACTGAATTATTATAAATTGTAAAATAGTCAACATCATGAAATTTGGAATGTAGACTTTTATCATTCATTCAATATATATATATATAGTACACAAAAGTGAGTACACTAGTCACATTTCTTCAAATATTTAATTACAGCTCTTCACTTCAACACTGAAAAATGATTTTTTGACACGATGAAAAGTAGTCTGTCTGCAACATATATAACAGAATTAATTTATTTTCCCCTCAAAATAACTCAAAATATAATCATTAAAAGCTAAATCCCTGGCAACAAAAGTGAATACACCTCTTACGAAAAGTTGTCAATATTAGCATACAACATACCAACTTTCAATATTTTGTGTAGTCACCATCATTATCTAAAACTGCCTTTACTCTCCTTGATATGGAGTTTACCAGCTTTACATGTAGCCACTGGAATGCTCTTCCATTCTTCAATTACATCACGGAGCTGGTGGATATTTGAGACTTTGTGCACCTCCACCTTCTGCATGAGGATGCCCCAAAGATGTTCTATTTTGTTCAAGTCTGGAGAAATGCTGGCCAGTCCATCACCTTTACCCCTACCTTCTGCAGTAAAGCAGTGATTGTCTTGAATGTGTTTGGGGTCATTGTCACCTTGGAACACTGATCTGCGACCCAGTTTCTGGAGGGAGAGTATCATGCTCTGCTGCAGTATTTGACAGTAGATTTCATGTTTCCCTCAATGAAATGTAACTCTCCAATACGAGAGGCGTGCAATAAGCAATGCCCCTAACCCACTTCTAGTTGTCTGATCTAGCTGAAATTTTGCATGTGTAATGATTTATATCTCTACGGGTTATGTGCCAAATTACAGCTCTGAACTAATTGTGATTTCTGTTTTACAGGTGTTTGAACTGAGTCAGGTGTGAAATGGAGCCTGCTGAATGTCGAGCAGTGATCCGGTTTTTGTATTTGAAAGGACGCACACTACAGGAGACTTTTAATGAAATGAAAGAAACTTATGGTGATAATGCCCCATCATATGACGTTGTAAGACGCTGGCATCGTGAATTCAAACATGGCCAGAAGTCTGTTTAAACAGCTCCCAGACCTGGTCGCCCCCCTCTTCTGCCATTGATGAGGCATCTGTCCGTCAAGTTGAGGCTGCCATTTTGGAAGATCGGCGCATTACTATTCGCCAAATAGCCCAAGATGTCAAGATTAGTACAGAGTCTGTGGAAACTATCATTCATGACCATTTGCATATGCTTAAGGTGTCTGCCAGATGGATTCCCAGGTTGCTCACACCATTCCAGAAACGAGAACGCGTCGAGTGCTCGATGATGAATTTGGAGATGTGCCAAGAAGATGAGTTAAAGTTTTTCAAAAGACTGATTACACAGGATGAAACCTGGGTCCATCACTATAATCCATAGACCAAAGGCCAGTCAATGCAGTGGAAGCATTTGGACTCACCACCTCCAAAGAAGGCAAAGGTGCAGCCCTCCGCTGGCAAGGTCATGCTCACAGTGTTCTGGGACCAGGACGGAGTAGTGATGACAGATTTCCTGGCAAAGGGTACCACAATTACAGGAGCCTATTATGCTTCACTTTTGTAGGAATTTAAGGAAAGCTATCAAAATCAAGAGGCGGGACAAGATCAGCAAAGGTACCTTCCTCCTGCAGGACAACACTGCGGTCCACAACTCGCATGTCGCCAGATCAGAAGTACGGACGTGTGGTTATGAAATCCTTCCCCATCCTCCTTACTCTTCTGACCTTGCACCATCTGACTTTCACCTCTTCCCAGTCATGAAGTTGTTTTTGAAAGGAAAGCGTTTCACAGATGATGCAGCCTGATTTCTGAAGTCACGTTGTGGTTGGCGGACCAACCTGGGGTGTTCTACAAAAACGGTCTCCAGAGCTGCATCAAACGATGGGAGAAATGCATAACTCTGTTTAATTCCTATGTAGAGAAAGATTAATAACTGTGCCAAGTTTCGTTGCTTTACTCTATGGGAAGTAGGTTAGAGGCATTATTTATTGCAGGCCCCTCGTACCTGCAGCACTCATGAAGCCCCAGACCATGACATTCCCATCACCATGCTTGACTGTAGGCATGACACGCTTATCTTTGTACTCCTTACCTGGTCGCCACCACACATGCTTAAGGCCATCAGAAGCAAACAAATTAAATTTCATCTAATCAGATCATAGGTCATGCTTCCAGTAATCTTTGTTTACATGTCTTCAGAAAACTGTTTGCGGAATTTCTTGTGTATTGCATTTAGAAGAGGCTTCCTCCTGAGATGATAGCAATGCACACCAATTTGAGAGGAAAATAAATTAACAGTTATATATGCTACAGACAGACTACTTTTTATTGTGCCAAAAATTTTTTTCCTACTATGTGTATATATATACATATACAGGATTTGAACCCCGAACCTCTTGCATGCTAGGCGAGCACTCCACCAACTGAGCAAACACGCCACACACAGAAGAAAGTCTATTAACTTACACAGATCGGGATATGTCTAACTGATGAGCCCAAATGAGGGCGAAACTCCAGTCTTGGACTTCCGGTTTTTTGGCTTTCTTGGCTCTTGGGGGCTGCGACATTGGTTCGGCTGTGGAAAATCATTATATATATATATATATATATATATTCTCTCACACTTTCTGAACATTCTATTGATACTCGTAAGGTTAGCTTGTTGGGATGACATCGTCCTTTCGAGTATATAAAATTCCTACTGTTGAGACGTCGGCTTGGGTTATAGCTGGTTTGATACCTCGTCCCTTGTTCGATATGAGGTAGGTTCTTTCCACTGTCGGATCTGTCCGGCGGGTTGCTTGATCTGTGTAAGTTAATAGACTTTCGTGTGTGCGTGGCGTGGTTGCTCAGTTGGTAGAGTGCTCTCTTAGCATGCAAGAGGTTCTGGTTTCAAATCCTCAGCGCGGATATGTCTAACTGATGAGCCCAAGTGGGGGGCGAAACTCGAGTCTCGGACTTCCGTTTTTTTTTTTTGTTTTTTGTTTTTTCTTGACTCTTGAGGGCTGCGACGTTGGTTCGGCTGTGGAAAATCATTATATATATATATTCTCTCAGACTTTCTGAACACACACACACACACACACACACACATATATATATATATATATATATATATATATATATCACGAAAACATGCTTGTCACGAGTAAGCTATGCAGAAACGTTTATATTTAATTCACGTGGGATATGTTGCCAAGGTTGAATATAAGATGGGTGACAAGGCAGGGTCAACAGGTAAAGCGGTATACAAAACGAAGTGGAACGATTACGAATGACGCTACGTTTTCGAGCTGTGGGATAATATACGTTTTTAGATTTATCGCTCGTTGAAACCAATGTGGACGAAACACGTCCAATGATCTAGAAACATGATAATCTTAGCGAATGTTGCTGATGTTTCTGTCCGTCTAGTTACTCATTCTGTTAAGTTAGAAAATTAAGTTTAAGAAGTAAATAACTGACGATGATAACATTAGTCTCCCTCCCTCCCTCTCTCTCTCTCTCTCTCTCTCTCTCTCTCTCTTCCAAGTCCAAACTCATCGAACGTCTCAATTGTGTTACATTCTTCATGAAAAGAGTATTATTCGTTGTGAAGATAAACGGCAACGATGAAGAATCGAAAAGTGTGTAAAAGACCAGCCCGTATAAACACCCGTATATTATTTATTTTGTTGTTGAAAATGTTACAAAAGTGTGGAGTAGAAGCGACAGCTTTTGCAGAGTAAAAAACAGCAGTGTAAAATCTCTTTTATACCGGAGAAAAATAAACATAAAAAATTAGGTGTTTTTGAATACGTGTCCTTAAGGGGACTTATTGTTTAGCTTTAAACGCTGGCCTCCGATGATTCTGTTGTTTTTTTCGACATGGAAAGAACGGCTTTTATTTGTGAACTATCTTCTAGTGTTTCTTAAATATAATCAGGCTAGTATCAACCAAAATAGAAAACTGGAAAAAGAAGAATGGCTGCATGCAATGACCCTCTGTGAGCTTTGCTGCAATTAATGGAAAACTGTCGCTGAATATTGTAGGTTAACTTGGAAAATTAAAAAAAAAGATGCTGGATCTCAGCACATTTGAGCTCATATAAGCTGACTCGCGTGATTATAATAGCATCGTATTCACCACATTGCTATATGAAAGTGAAAATTGTTTTGTTTTTTTTAAATCAGTCAAGAGAATAAATTAGATGCGTTTGATTCCAAGTGAATTAGAAATATTTCAGGGATTAAATGAATTGATCGAATTACCAACCAAGAAGTCAGAGATTGCATCAACCAACAGGTAGTATCGTCAGTAACCTGCAAACGATGTCTAGACTAGTTGGGAATAGTCTAAGGATGACCCTAGAGAGAATTGCCAACCAAATGCTCCAATTGACCCCTAAGGTAGAAAGTAAAAAAGGAATACCCAAAAATGAACTGGAAGCAGATAATCGAGAGAGATTTGATTGCAACGGAAAGAAGCTTGAAGGACGCTGTCGATCTAATTTCAGATAAAAAAAAACAATGGTATACTTTGACTGCCTCGTTCGTTGCCAGACGCAGAGTTTCTAAGTCTACGTAAGTAAGACGTGATCTCTACACTAACAGTGATTAATTTCCATATTGGCCATCAATAAGGTGCTTTTTTACTTGGCGATCCTAAAAAACAGAACGACCATTATGGTTTCCTAATAATTATTGATGCAAACAAATCTACTGGCGATGATCCAGCGAGTAAATCGATTAATATGATGAATAATTAACGTCATTTGTCGGCGTCATTTCGTCAGTGCTGCACGTGATTGTAACACATATCTAGGCCAACACGTGGTGTTAGGGTCGAAATGTTAGGATCTAACCTATCAGGCCAATTATTAGGGTGTGACAAATCTATTTTATGAGTTCAGCTCTTCTTTATATGGGAACAGTTTCAATAAAGATGATGTGTCTTACGAAGGATTTTTAATTGAAGTTTTACCGCCATTTTATACTGAGGAAACATATTAGCAAGTGCATTGCTGTTCCAACTTCTCTTTTTTATTATTACTAGATTTTTATATTTAGAGGAGATTTTCTGTGTTTTTTGCAAATAGATGTTTCTTTGGATGAAGACAATTTTTTCATTTACTTACGATGATATCTTCTTTAAAAAGCTGAATAAAGAAAGTATTATTAAATCATATCCTTTGATCCAGATAAACATGCGACTGGAGGCGCTTGTGAAGTCGAAATTCTCCAGAAAGTTCCTCTAAGATGCATGTCACACCAAGAAATGATGGTGATGGCTCATGTTCATAATTTCTTAATAATAAGTGCTTAAAAATTGTCCATTGGATTTATTATGCACCATTAAGGAAATCCAGAGCCTCCATACACAATAGATGATCAGTCACTTCTTGTTTATTGCCCATTGGTGCCATCTCTCACCGAATAACTTAATGCATTAGTGTTCAGCAGCAATAAACCTGTCAGTCAAAGAATTTAGGCAAAGTATATCCATTGGTTCATTTGGGATTCACTCACATCTTCGTCTTCGGCTGTTTTGCATTTTTACGTTTTGCTGTTTTTATTTAACATGATATTGGTTTGTTTCGTGCTATGATATTTGTTTCGTTATTTGATAGTCTTTAGTAATCATAATGAAAACTTGTGCCTTTTGCAGAAGATATCCGCATGGCGCCGCTAGTTAGGTGCATTATACACACATGATTAGTTTTGTTAAGGTATGAATCGGGTTAGGGGTTAGGATTCCTATTTACTTGCTTCACCACGAGAGTAGAGTTAGAAACAATGTCGGTTTTTAATGTGGGCAAAATCTAACTCCCCAAAAGAAGCATTCTGGATTGGGACTAAAATAAGAAATTTCTAACTCTAGAATGATCTTTTTCTCACTGACCGAAGTAGAAAAAATAAAATGAAGTGTCAGAACAGAATCCAGTATAAATGTTACTATGGAAGCCATTGTGGAATGCTGAGCAGATATATATGTAATTTTATATGAAAGCAGAAATTTAAAAGAAACGATCTTTTCAGGCAAATAATAAATAACATGAACAGATTCCATCTTTTACGGTAAAGCATTTCGTTACTGCAACTTAACTTTTTGTCTTTCGGAAGGATATAAATTTTGGTGGGGGTCTCCAACAACAGAATCAGAAATTGTCTTACTTCATATTCAGGTACATTTTAAATAGTTTCAAACATCATGTCAGTTTGGAGAAATTCCTGTTTAGATTATTTGGATTGTTTGGACTATTCGGATTATTTAGATTATTTTCATTACTGTTATTATCTGAAATGTTATTTTCATGTGTATCTTATCGACCTCGAAAATCTTTCTATTAAATTGGGAATCTGCAGGGCATAGTATGCTCTGACTACATTAATCATGAGCGGGTAGAAATGCTAAGTTATTCATAATTGTGTTCAGAATATCGCCAGAAAAATGTCTCTTACAACTGAATTTTACCAAGTACTTTATCTGTTATGCATTTGGTCCTTGCAAAGAAGATTGGTGATTACACTGGCCGAAACGATGTGAAAATAAATATTAAGATAAGAACAGTGGTTAAAATAATGCAAATAATATGAATATTCAATCCTCATCTATAAAAGGCAGAAATGAAATATCATATCAATCCGCAATGAATACAAAAATGGAAACGACTGGAAAACTATACCAAAAAGCTGACAAGAAAAAAATTCTTGATGAAAATCGGAGGTTACATCGGCTGAAACGTGATGAAAATAATACCCAAGATTAGAACAATAGTCTAAATAATTATTGTTCGAATCTTCAATCCTTGTCTAAAACATTCGGAAAAATCAAATCCTCTTTGCATGATATTCTGGGAATGGAGGTGAGTTTTTAAATTATTGGCATTTTTCGTTTTACAATCAAATTTTTGCACTTTATCAACTGTATGCTTAGACTGCATTCGTTTCTTTATCATTATGCATTATTGCATTGTTTAGTTGCGATATTCTTTCCTGCCAATGCATGACCTATTTTCATAATATGTTTTAATATATATATATATATATATATATATATATTTATTTATGGGTACATAATTTTATAATACTTAAAAAGAACACCGAACGTAGTGCTATAATTAATTACTGAGGGTTTTTTTTTTATTGTAGTTTAAACATAAACCATTAAAAAGAAACTTTCAAAAAGACCAAAATACACTTCTAAAGTTTATTTCTCCTAAGCCTACATTAGATAAAGAGGATAAATAAGGGGTGGTGTACGAAATAAAAACGCTATCTAGACGTCTTTCAGCCAACCCTTTTTCAAGATATACGTCTTTTTCTGTTTTTTTTTTTTTTTTTTTACCCTCGCTTTTAATTTCTGGTCCTTTGACCACGTTTTTAAACGATGTTTTCTCCCCCGCTGCCAACGTATATCTTGAAAAAGGGTTGGCTGAAAGATGTCTAGATAGCGTTTTTTTTTTCTTGCCCACCCCTTATTTATCATCTTTATCTAATGTAGGCTTAGAAGAAATATACTTTAGAAGTGTATTTTGGTCTTTTTGAAAGTTTCTTTTTAATGGTTTATGTTTAAACTACAAAAATAAACACCCTCAGTAATTAATTATGGCACTAGGTTCGGTGTTCTTTATAATATATATATATATATATATATATATATATATATATATATATATATATATATATAAGGAACTTTGTCTATTTGTGTGTTTGTGTGGGTTAAATTTTTATAGATTCCTTAACAGTTAGACCGATTTTTGTGAAATTTCACACAAATATACTTTATGTATCTGGCAGTGTTCTTAGCTAGGTTTTATATCAAAATATCTCCGAGTAGAATCGATTATCAATAATCGAAAAAATCCGCTGAAAGAAGGAACAGGCGATTTTGACCAAAGGTAGCACCTTATACAGTCTAATATGACAAATGCATTTTAGAAATGCTATTACCACACAAGCAGAAAGGCCCGACATATAAAATCAACAGTAGGTACTTTGATATGGCAGGGGGGCGTTTGAAATGAATGGTTTTTGCTAAAAACACAATTGAATCATGATATTTGACTTTTTCCTTTTAAATTCAAGGCATTATTACTGCACAAGCAGAAAGGTCAGATATATAAAATCCATAGTATGTTCTTTCATATAACAGAGAGGAACGCGTATTGAATGTTTCTATTAGAACACAATTGAACCATGATATTGAATTTTAAATTTTAATTCAAGCCGTTATATATATGTATATATATATATATATATATATTATTAATATATATATATATATATATATATATATATATATATATATATATAAATAATTTGGTAAAATCAAATTATAGTGCAATGTAGACTATAAGATATTTTGGACTACGTCACTGTAGCGGGGGGGGGGGGCATGTGAAGCTTACTCCCGGTGCATCCCGATGAATCCCTGACTAGAGCAATCAATCGATTTGATTTAAATATGGGTGATTTCACCGGTTTCGATAGCAAAAAATATTGAAGGGTGAAACATTTGTAGATCATCATTCAATTCCGGTCAACGTCGTGTTTCCTTGCTAGTATATATTTATATAAAGAACTTTGTCTGTGTCTGTGTGAGAGAGAGAGAATGAGACACAGAGATAGAGAGAGAGAGGGAGAGTTCTCTTTAGACTCGGCTGGTCTGAATTTTTTCTTAATTTCATACGCAGATACTTTATGTATCTGGCAATGTTCTTAGGTTTGTATCGGAAAATTGAAATAAGAATCGATAATTGATAATCGAAAAAATCTAATGAACGAACTAACAGGCGATTTTCTCCAAGGTTAACATCTTATTCAGCCTAACATAGCAAGTGTATTTGAGAAGTTTTATTACGACACGAGCAGAAAGTTCAAGCGAATAAAATTAATAGTAAGTTCTTTGATATAACAGGAGTCGTTCGAAATGACTGCTTCTGTTTAGAGCACAATTGAACTATGATACTAGACTTTTTCATTTTAAAGCTGTTATATATAAAAAATAATTTTATAAAATCAACAGTAGGTTCTTTACAGTGCAAGTAGACTACCTTTTATTGTAAACTAAGTCACTATGGGGAGACATGTGGACCTCCTTTCTGGTTAGTTGCGATAGGTCCCCAACTAGAACAGGCAACGTCGGGCTTCACTGCTAGTATGCATATATATATATATATATATGTGTGTGTGTGTGTGTGTGTGTATCTGTCTGTCTGTCTGTCTGTTAGTTTGTGTATCTGTGTGTGTTTGAATGTGTGTGCGTGTATTCCCTATAAAAAGAAAGGTTACAGGATCTATATTTAAAAAAATAAAAAGTGTATTCATATGTAAATATTTCTGCGTTACACTCTGGTCCCAGATCTCTAAATACACCACTAAAACACCCATGGAAGAAGATATACCGTGAAACTTAAAATATATCCTACTTCATATGAAATTCTAATCGTATGTATAACAATTTTTGAGGAAGACAATGCAAGTGGTTTCACATTTGAACGTGCTGCACGAAGAGAGCAAAAAATTACTTAATAGTCATATGCATAAAATTATCCAGGTAAAAGAACAAAAGTGAACCCCAATCTCTATGTGGCCTTTCTATTTATCGAATCTTACTGTGTTCTACTAATGGAGATTTGAGAGAAGAATTTCCTTAAAACTTCATATACGTATATCCTCATTAAAGACCGAGCAACGTTGAGGCTTCCTGTTGATATTGTGACGAGTGTTACTTTATTTCATGATTATTTAAAAAAAAAAAAACAATATTACTTCGCATTCTGCTACTTTGGCTAAATATGCATTTTATCGAAGTCTATTCTTATTTTTTAACAACTAATTGTATTCTATTCATTTATTTAGCACTTTTGAATTAAATTATGAAACAAAACTATATACGTATTAATATGTATATGTAGTCATCCACATACAGTACTGTTTCGCTATTACACAGCTCATCAGTGCGGATAGATAGGCAACTCCCCCATGCCAGGATCGAAACCGGACCGGCCAAATGACAGTCAAGGCTTCTCACCATTATAGTATACGGCTGCTGCTGTGTGGGTAAATGAATTTAACGATGTTTACTTTTGAGGTATAAATATATGAAACATTACTTCTGCGGTTGAGCTCTGTAGTGAGAGAAAATAACAGTTCTCTCCACTCCCAGCGTTAAAAGCATTACATTACTTAATTTGAATAGAGTTGTTAAGATCGTAATATATAAACAAAAATGTAATTCCTTCTCTTTTTTCTGGGGTTAGGATTTTGATTGCTGCACTTACGCTTTGGTTCCCAGCTTAAAATGGTTCGCATGTCTAGCCACAATGAAAGGCTATAATACAAGTAAACAGTTGCATGCTAATGTTCGTATATGTTTGTCCATATAAACTTTAATGTATGTACGCGTTTATATATTTGTAAGTACAGGATTAACTCTTACATTAATTAACTGATAATGGTAAAATTTGATCACAACCGCTAGGGGTAAAGGTCCCAACTGTGAGCTATATTTAGTATAATTTAGTTTTAGATAAAGAGGCCAAACGAGGGCGGAAAACCTTTATAAAAATTAAGATACCGCCGATTTTTATGAAATTTTATCCATGCGTATTAGGCATTAATTTATCCTTCAAATTTCAGTTTATTTAGTATGTTATAAAAGTTTATTTAGTATGTTATAAAAGGTTATTTAGTATGTTATAAAAGTTTATTTAGTATGTTATAAAAGTTTATTTAGTATGTTATAAAAGTTTATTTAGTATGTTATAAAAGGTTATTTAGTATGTTATAAAAGGTTATTTAGTATGTTATAAAAGTTTATTTAGTATGTTATAAAAGTTTATTTAGTATGTTATAAAAGTTTATTTAGTATGTTATAAAAGTTTATTTAGTATGTTATAAAAGTTTATTTAGTATGTTATAAAAGGTTATTTAGTATGTTATAAAAGTTTATTTAGTATGTTATAAAAGTTTATTTAGTATGTTATAAAAGGTTATTTAGTATGTTATAAAAGTTTATTTAGTATGTTATAAAAGTTTATTTAGTATGTTATAAAAGGTTATTTAGTATGTTATAAAAGTTTATTTAGTATGTTATAAAAGGTTATTTAGTATGTTATAAAAGTTTATTTAGTATGTTATAAAAGTTTATTTAGTATGTTATAAAAGTTTATTTAGTATGTTATAAAAGGTTATTTAGTATGTTATAAAAGGTTATTTAGTATGTTATAAAAGGTTATTTAGTATGTTATAAAAGTTTATTTAGTATGTTATAAAAGGTTATTTAGTATGTGTATGTTATAAAAGTTTATTTAGTATGTTATAAAAGGTTATTTAGTATGTTATAAAAGGTTATTTAGTATGTTATAAAAGGTTATTTAGTATGTTATAAAAGGTTATTTAGTATGTTATAAAAGGTTATTTAGTATGTTATAAAAGTTTATTTAGTATGTTATAAAAGGTTATTTAGTATGTTATAAAAGTTTATTTAGTATGTTATAAAAGGTTATTAAGTATGTTATAAAAGGGACCTAAGGAACATAATAAAGAGCATAACTTCCCATTTTAAAATTTAAATACATTAGATTTGCATTGTATTGTCATTAAACACAATGGAGCAAGCTTTCCTAGAATAAATTTCTTTTTAATGCTCCTTCAAATTTGGTCTAAAATTATAGACAGTTTTCAGAATCAGAATCATGTAATCGATTATGATAAACGTAAGTATAAGGATTCTAGCGATGAGGGTTAGTAGCACTATGTCTTGATTTTAATTTTTGTAAAGAATCTCATAAAGCGATCAAAAACTACTCTGTTCGGAGAACTTATTTCATCTGTCATGGGACGGTTTATATATATATATATATGTGTGTGTGTGTGTGCGCGTGTGTGTGTGTGTGTGTGTGTGTGTGTGTGTGTGTGTGTGTGTGTGTGTGTGTGTGTGTGTGTGTGGAGAGAGAGAAAGAGAGAGAGAGAACGAGAGACAGGGACATGTTTTTCTATGCTACAGAGAGATTTGAGGAATCGATAGGAAGTATAAAATTAAGTATTGATAAAAGAAATTGTCTTATAGCGAATCTAATTTTAGACACTCTGGTGAGACTTGAGAACCTTGCTGAAGGAGAAAAGTATCTACTGACTCGATAATAGGTTTGCAAGATGGATAGGATCAGCTGGGGTAGACACGCGTAGAGAAAGGTGATATTTACCATCTTTTTTATTGAATTCGCAAAGTGAAATACATTGATTCACTTGGTTTCTCGAAATATTCGAGTCTTGTAGGGTTTTTTTGTGCTGTTTTTGCTTTGCTTTCACACTGGCAACGCATGCCTCATCTTTATACGAATCCTTTAATCAGACGTTAAATCGAACTTCTCACGCCCCCGAAATCAAGGATACACCCTGGCATGTTTTATTTTTTATTGTTTTTTTTTATTCCATTGCAGTTTTATTTTATGCTCGTATTTATCTGGATTTTAATCGCACACTCCAGCTATATTTCGCGTGTTTATTCAAATTCTATAGAAGTGTCATTTTGCAATAGCATGTGTCTACATATTTGTTTAGGCTTGTTTTCGTATTTTATTTGTTTTCGTCAGTGTTGTGGTTTACATTGTGTCAATTGAACCCCTGGTTCGAATTTCTCCAGTCATATATTGTTGAATGAGTAAAATCTACCTTCGTAGACTAATAAAAAGTTAAGTTTCAATATTTTTCATTTCTCTGATTCCACGAAAAAAAAAACCTTCTTTGACTAGAAGGTTTGCAATTTCGAAAAGACGAACCGCAAGAAAGTCAAAATTACACCGACCAAAATGTTATGAATCTAAGAAATATCAAGAGTTCATTTTAAAGGTTGTCTTAACCAAGATGGCGTGCGTCTCCAATAGCTCCTGAGAACCAAAGTCTAACTCCTGGTCTTCACAGGTGGCTTAGCCCCTAAGCTTGGTGAAACTGTTTTACTGACAAGGAGAAGGAGCAAAGACGGGCCACTAACGCCTCAAAATCAGTTGCTCCGAGTAGACGAAAGTTGTCAGCCTTGGTTGTCAGTTCGTCTAGGGGAAGGAGCACCCTGATTTCAAACCTCCGTTGTCTTTCGGCTATATGCATCCATAGAAAAGGCGACGGAAGTAAATCCGGCGTAAAAATCAAGAGTGAAGTCCCTTTAGGTGGTTGAATGTCAGCAGTGGCTTCTTTCTGACAACTCCTGCAGACAAGATGGCCACAAATGTAGTGCTCATCACTCTCTTGGATCCTGCCAGTGCGGCCGTAGTGGGAGGGCGTGTTTTTGAGCAGTTCACGGCCTCCATATTCTTTGCCCAGGCTTGTGCCCTGGAGAGAAGAAACTTCAGTGTTACCTTTACTGGTGGGAACGGAACAAGAAGGACAACATTTTAAAGGTTATAAGTCTTTGCTTGAATGGTGTAGAACTGGACGCTACGGACTCTGTTAATCGGTAGAAGGAACATTGGGCTACTGTGTGCCTCACGCCAGGCAACCCCTAGCCAATAAGGTGCTAACCAGCCATGATTTGTTTGCTTGTTAGTGCCTGGGGCTTAGAGTGCGAGGCTCGACAGGCAGATTGTTAAGCCATCCACCACAAAATCAACATCAAAAGAAAAATACTTCAAAGACTTCAGCTCTTTGTATTGCAAGCTGAAATGACTGCATCACGCGAACAAAACTCTCGGACGACATTCAGGAAATTGAATATGCTCGCAAATCAGCTGTGATTGACCTTGAGCTGCATAGACTGGACACTGACATCACAGCTTTGCAAGAGACACGACTCTCAGACTGTGGATCCCTGAAAGAGGAACACTTCACCTTCTTCTGGCGGGGAAAAGGGTTTGTGGAAATCAGCGAGACTGTGTTGGCTTTTCTGTTAGGAACATCCTGCTTCACCTAATTGAGCCCCTAATCGGCAGCAGCGAGCACATTCTCACCCTGCGCCGTTTGACAACTATCGGCCCTATCAACCTTATGTATGTACATGTATACACCAATTCTTCTAGCCACACCTGAAGCCAAAGACTACTTCTACAACAAGCTGTTTGCCATAGCAAGCAGCATTCCTTCTTCTGGACACCTCTACTTAATGGGGGAATTCAACGTTCGTGTAGAGACAGATCGTGAGTTTTGTCCAAGAGTGCTTGGTCATCATGGAATGGGGAAGATGAACGAAATAAGGCAAAGAATTCTCGAGCTTTGAGGCTTCCACAAAATTGGTGTGATTAACACTTTCTTTCAGAAAAAGGCGCGTCATAAGGCATCATGGAGACATCCATGATCCAAACACCAGCTGGACCTGATCATTAACAGAGCAGAAGCTATAAACAACGTCTGCAACATCCGAGTTTACCACCATTCAGTTGTTGTTTCACGAGTGAAAAGAACTCTCCAAAAGCTCCACTACTCCAAGAAAAGCTGCCAACCAAGAATAAACATTAGTCAAACCACTGACTTAGAGAAAATTTCCAAATTTATCCAGCTCCTTCAGGAGGCTCTCACTAACAACAGCGTAAGGTGCAACTAATAGACGGAGCTCCCTTTGTGGCACTATCTTCAGTATTGCATTCGCCACTTACGGGAAAAGAAGAAAGAGCATGAACTGGTTTGAAGCTAATGTTTCCCACCAGTCACCAAAGTGCATATATTAAGGCATCAAACAGGCAACAGGCAAGCCAACTCAGAAATCTGCGCTACTGAAATTCAAGTCTAGCGAGGTAATCACCGACGAGGATGAGCAAATGGAGAGATGGGTTGCACATTACTTGAATATCTATTCCAGTGTGAACTCTGTTTTAAACTTTAATACAAACTGTTATATATAAAATAATTTTATAAAATCAACAGTAGGTTCTCTACAGTGTAATGTAGATTACATTGTATTATAAACTAAGTCACTATGGGGAGACATGTGGATCTCCTTTCTGGTTTGTTACTATGGGTCCCCAACTAGAACAGGCAACCCTGGGTAACGCCGACAATTTGCTCGCCCTGGAGAAGCTTGACTCTGAACCCATGCTTGATGAGCACACCAAACAATTGGTTCACTTGCTCCTAGCGAGGATGGCATAACACTTGAAATAGTCAATTGTGGCAAGCAGGCCCTCCCCAAACCATTCTGTGCCTCTTTGGGTGGGGACGAAATGGTGCAATATCATTGCCAGAGTGGTTCTTGCCAGACTTCAGTTCTAGCAAAGCGCATCTACCAACAGTCCAAGCTTCAGGGGCGAGAAATATATGGCGGATATGATTTTCTCCATTTGTCAGCTCCAGGAGAAATGCCGCAAGCAGCAGTTGCCTCTCTACATCGCCTTTACGGATCTTACCAAGGCGTTTGATCTAGTCAGCAGAAAGGGCCCGTTTCAGGTTTTTAAGAAGGTTATCTTCTTCGGATACTCAAGTATATGCAGGGTGTTGTGAGCTTTGACGAGGAGACCTCCAAGCCTTTCCTAATCAAGAGCGGGGTTAAGTATGTTTGTGTATTTCCTCCGACTCTGTTGCCATCTTTTTCTCACTCTTCCAGAAGTGTGCCTTAAAACATTCTACTTAAGGAATACATCTACACACCAGAAGTGATGGCAAGCTTTTCAACCTTGCCAAGCTGAGGGCTAAGACTAATGTTCGCACAATACTCATCAGGGAGCTTCTGTTTGCTGATAATATTGCTATCACCAGCGATAAAAAGGAGGAGCTCCAAAAGTTTATCAGTCGATTACCTCACACCTGTTAGGAGTTTGGCCTGACCATCAGCATCAAAAAGACAAACCTGATGGGTCAGGACGTCCAATTACCACTTTCCTTCAACATCTTAGCTGACGTTAACCGCCTGATAGTCAGGGACCCGAACCTTGGAATAACCACTAAGGAGGCTGTTCTATCAGCAGGTGCAAAGTACTGGGGCTGCTGTATTGCGATTTGGTGAATGGATTCTGGACCATGCAGTAGTCTCTGGTGGAACCTCTCGATGCCGTAGCCGGGTTCTTGATGTCATTGACCAATTAACGTATCTCGTTTCCACGATCACCAGAACTCTCTCTCTCAACAGCGAGATTGGCAAACGCATCATCAAAGCTGCAGATGTTATAGCCACTATGAGCTTGGCTTAGATGAATCAGAAACGGTTGATATGCTCTTGAACTAACAGATAAAAGTCGGCATTAAGCAATAACCTGAAGTAGAGTTAATGTATTTTTGGCCGCAGATATTCTATTCGTCTATTTCGTGCGGGTGAAAAAAACAATTGAGCAACTGAGAGTCAAGCTTATAGAAACGTTTTCATTAAGATGCGTCTTTGTCCGTTCAGACCATATTTTTTTAATTATATTTTGTAAAGATTTCTGTCAGGCAATGAAATATGGCCGGACTAAATAACAAACCAGCGCGCTTTCCGCTTTTATGACTTTGTGCAAATTAACGCCCGATTCTATCGACATAACAATATAGTAAATTACATATATATGCATATACATCTGCATATGCATATATATATATATATATATATATATATATATATATATATACTTGATGTATAATTAAAATGTTTGTTGCAGTATGGAAATATTATATTGTTCTAGAGTCATGTTTAGTTGTATAAAAACTATAAAAAGAAGAAAAGCGATTATATATATATATATATATATATATATATATATATATCCGTGTATCCGTATATCCGCGCGTTTATGAGAGTGTGTGCGGTAGAAGACAACCTCAAACTTTTACTGCAGTCAAATAAGATTATATTTATGACCGTGCAATGCACATTAAATTCGCATCGTTCGATTTTTTCCCCCTTCTCTTACAATATATGGCAAGTTTACAATTTTGTACAGCATAATACAATGAGCTTACAAAAGTACAAAAGTATATATATATATTAGCCAATATAAACATAAATATTTTGTATTTGATCCTATCGTGAAAAAAGGAAGTTTGATAAAAAGGAAGTTAATAACGGAAAGATGTAAATGATAAAAATTAAAATTACATTGCTCATCAACAGCTCAAACAACGGATATAAAAATTAGTTTTTTTTTTTGTTTCAAATATATTTTCTCCACTTCAGCGGAGATAACGAGTAAAATAAAAGTAAAAAGTTACTAATTTGAAATTTTTAAAAGTCTAAGTAAACGACTTTCTATTATCTGTTTAAGGAAAATGTTTTTTTTTTGTTTTTTTAGAAATATTTCAGAAGTGTCAAAATTTGGTAGAAAAACAATGTTCGAAGAAATGCTTTAAAACAGCCAATGCAAATTGATCAACATCGTAGATTATTAATTGACCTAAGTAAAATCATGAGATGAAAACGATAAACAACTTTTAATCACTTTAATTCTTTTAATTTTTAATATTAGCAATTTCAATCACATAATCCGCATACGGCGTCTTATCACATATGTACACATTTCAATTGGAATACATAGTCGCATTTTTCGACAAACTCAGCAACTATGAGCCAACTAAATTAATACCTCGCTCGAAGACGATAGAATGAATTAATCGAAATTGCACATAAAATATCTCAACATTTAATAAATATTTTCCGATGGGCCATCAAAAATAAGAGTTATTAAGCAGAAGCATTTTTTGTGTTGTTAAATAACCTTGGTCTTAATTTTATACATACACACACACACACACACATACACACACACACATATATATATATATATATATATATATATATATATATATATACATATATATATATATATGTATATATATATATATGAAAAATGAATTGAAGGTGGAAGGGCCTCAACGCCGCTCAACTTTTCGCCCGATCATATATATATATATATATATATATATATATATATATATATATATATATACATATATATATATATATATATATATATATATATAGTGTTATAATGGAATAAATCCAGAGGAAATCCGGGTATGAGAGCTCAATGTGGTAAACAGAGCAATAAGATAAAAATTATAACACGGAAATTACATAATTGTCGATGCAATAATTTATTTCAACCTTATACGTGTGTGTGTGTGAGTGTGTGTGTGTGTGTGTGTGTGTGTGTGTGTGTGTGTGTGTGTGTGTGTGTGTGTGTGTGTGTGTGTGTGTGTGTGTATCTATGGTTACATCGAGCTGCCGCTTATAAGTGTCTAATCTAATATTTTTATTTGTTATTTTTAATTTTTAATTTTTATTTTTTTAAATCCCTACCACCCTCTCTATAAAATGTATTAAGTGGATTGCTACTACCACCACCTTTGGTTTTTTGAGGGTCGAAGCCCGATCTTTTCTTTTCTTTTTTTCAGTATCAAAAATGTAATTGTCTGATTTAGATGCTTGAAAATACCATAAGGTTGAAATGAATTATTGCATCGACAATTATGTAATTTCCGTGTTATAATTTTTATCTTATTGCTCTGTTTACCACATTGAGCTCTCATACCCGGATTTCCTATGGATTTATTCCATTATAACACTATAATTGGCTCCACACCGTGTTGAGCTCTCCCAGGAATTCTAGTATCGGAATTACCTCAATTTTGAAATGAAGATGGAAAAATTCACACCATCGTATTCGCTGAAAAATATACCTTTTCCCAGCTTACACAGCTTCACTTTCTCTCTGATGGACAGAATAACGGATTTTACCAATAGAATGAGATGGAAAGCGTATTTCTATTTAAGAAATGAGGATTATAACTCCAAGGAAACCTATAATTTCAGATCTCAGAATACATGTAAACCCATCGAGGCTTTAAAGCCATTCGAGACTGATCTATTTTACTTAGTTAAAAGAATTAAGTTCCGGGGGCATTCAAACAAATTCCAGTCAATCCTGAAAAATGACATCGCAGAGATTAAAAAGTCTAACAAAGTGTGGATGAAGGCTGATAAATCAACGAATATTTACAAGATGTGCCCATCTGAATACAAGAAAACTATTCTGGAGAACATCTGTAATAGTTATAAAAAGGATACCCTCGACACTGAAAATACAATCAATGAAGAAACCAAAGTATTTGCATCCAAACTGGGTATAGAAGATAGAGTGGGAAAAATAGATAAGAGAAACGCATACATACTCATCAAGGACCACAAGAAAAATTTCCACATCAAGAAGCAGTCTAGACTGATCAACTCCACTAAATCGGAACTCGGTCATGTATCTAGGGAGATTATCAGGAACATTATTAAGGTAACCATGGAGGCCACTAAATTCAATCTGTGGAAGGATTCTTCGGATACTATCGAATGGTTTAAATCGATTGAAAATAAGAGAAATGCTTGTTTCATCCAATTCGATATCATGGATTTCTATCCCTCAATTTCCAAGGAATTACTCATGAACAGCATTAATTATGCTAGGAATTTCGTGGATGTATCCGATGATCAGGTAAAACTGATTATGGCTTGTCGCAGATCCATCCTTTTAAACAATCAGGAAACATGGATCAAATCGAATAACAACGAGTTTGACGTCCCGATGGGGGCGTTTGACTCAGCCCAGATTGCCGACCTAGTGGGCATATTTATAATGTACACTATTAGCAGAATTATAGAGCCTAACTTAGTGGGATTATACAGGGATGATGGACTAATTGTTATCCCTAATAGTGACGGCCCCATGGTATCGAAAATACATAAAAAATTAGTAAGAGCCTTCAAATACCTAGGATTTAAAATAGATATTACCCCAAATTGTAAAGAAGTTAATTATCTAGACATAACTCTAGACTTAAGAAAGGGGATATACAAGCCGTTCAATAAAGATAATAACACACCTTCTTATATTAATACTAGATCTAACCATCCAAGTTGCATAATTAAACAAATACCTAAAACGATTAACACTAGGATTAATAAACTTTCGGCTAACAAAGAAATTTTTGAAGCAAATAAAAAATTACACAATAGAGCACTAGAGATAAGCGGATACAGTGAAAAACTCACATATATTAAGAAGGAAAATAAAAACAAAAATAAATCTAAGAACAGAGGCCGGAAAATAATATGGTTTAATCCCCCTTACTGTCAACTATCCAACATAAACATAGGGAAAGTATTTTTGAACCTAATAGATAAGCATTTTACCATAAATAATCCACTTAGGAAGATATTTAATAGAAAAACAATTAAAATAAGTTACTCGTGCACTAAAAACATGGACAGAATAATTAGCACTCATAATAATAAAATATTAAACAACTCTAATAGAAATAAGGCTACAGTAGACAAATGTAACTGCCAAGTGAAAAATAACTGCCCACTGGACGGTAATTGTAAAGTTGAGTGCGTGGTTTATAAGGCCACGATCCACCCAGAAGATAATAACAGGGACAAAAAAGTTTACTTCGGTATCTCCGCCGGAAGCTGGAAACAACGTTTTTATGACCACAAACATTCTTTCAATAACCCAGAACTTAAGAATAAAACCGAGTTAGCTAAACAATGGTGGTTATTAAAAAATGAGAATCGATCCCCAGTGATTTCATGGTCAATCCTATGTCATTCGGACGTTCCAAACGGCTTTAGGCAGAGATGCAGTTTATGCCTCGAGGAAAAAATAAGAATCCTGAAGTACCAACACAGTAATCTCCTAAACAAATGAGATGAACTGATGGCCAGATGTAGACATAAATGTAAATTTAAAATAACCAATAACTCTAGATCCGACGAACAGAGAATTCTATAATGGTAAAGACACCGAATCTAACACCACTAGATTAGTTACGATAAACCATCCTACCCCACCCCACTGGCAATTATAGTGTTGTCCGGTATATACTCGATAATAACTACTTTACGATTTGTTGTCCGAAATCTAAGTTAGGCATATAAAAAAAAATTTTTTTCCCGAAGTACCTGGTTTATCCAAATTACTTATAAATAAATGAGATAGCCTTAAGATAATAATTTTTCTCTGCAGATAATACATTAGTTATTAAACTAAGTTAAGTCAAAAAGACCAAATACTAAAACTAGATATTATTAGATTTGATACAAATCAACAAAAATATAATTATTTTACTTATTTCTTTATGCGTGCATGAGAATAATTTTGTTGTATGGAGTGAATAAAAGTATATATTAACCGAAACTAGATACGTCCTATCGAATTGGGGGCGGCCAATATTACAATTTCCCACTTCTTAATCAATTAAGAATTGAAATATTAATTACAACGACCGCTATAATCACCAATAAAATTATTTATATGAAAATATATAAAATATTAAATACATAAGACTCAATTTTTTAAATTCATAGTATTATATTACAAATACAATATTTAAATGAATTATAAGATAATATTTATTTCTAACTAATTTTTACATAACAACATACAGATAGTTTTAAAACTTTATATATAATATTCTTTTTATTTTTATTTTCTTACTTTTATTTATTTATTTTTTTATTTTATTTATTTATTTTTTTTATTAATTTTTTTTATTGATTTATTTATCTTTTAATAGACCTACTTTCCATGACTCGATTAACTATAGGGCGCGTGTACAAACATCCAGTTTATTTCCCTTACTTTTCTCAGAGTTTCTAGACTAATATGACAGTTAAGATTAGATCACTGTCTCCTCTTTTTTTCTTCCTCTTTTTTTTCTTCTTTTTTCCATTACGCGCTGTTCTATTTCTTTCACTATATATCCGTATACTTTCGCCCCTCTCTTCCTAGGTTAGTAAACGCGTGTCAAGGCATTTACATGTCAGAACGTACATCTTAGAGGCGTGTGTGTGTGTGTATGTGGGTGTAGGTGTATGTGTATGTGTTGCGTGTGTGTGTGTGTGTATCTATGGTTACATCGAGCTGCCGCTTATAAGTGTCTAATCTAATATTTTTATTTGTTATTTTTAATTTTTAATTTTTATTTTTTTAAATCCCTACCACCCTCTCTATAAAATGTATTAAGTGGATTGCTACTACCACCACCTTTGGTTTTTTGAGGGTCGAAGCCCGATCTTTTCTTTTCTTTTTTTCAGTATCAAAAATGTAATTGTCTGATTTAGATGCTTGAAAATACCATAAGGTTGAAATAAATTATTGCATCGACAATTATGTAATTTCCGTGTTATAATTTTTATATTATATATATATATATATATATATATATATATATATATATATATATATATATATATATATATAACTCGGTTCTTATTTATATTAATTTATTTATTGCGGACTAATATTCTCATCTTTATTAGTTATTGTTTCACGACGTTTCGGCCAACAATTCCTCTGGCCTTCGTCGGGTGGTAAACCGCGACGGATAGGAACTTCGAATCTCCTAACTGCATTCTCAGCAATCACTGCCATCCATAGTTGTTGTCGTCTCGCCACGTTTTTTGGCCAAGTAAGCCTCTGGCCGGCTTTGGGTAGGATTGAAACCGCTATCGTCAGACAATAATCATCTGCTACCGTAGAGATTCAACGTCTCTAATCTCTACGGTTCTAGATGATGATTGTCTGGAGATAGATGGAAATTTACATCAGGTTGATATCGATATATATATATATTATTCCTTAATTGGAATTCATTTTTGAGATGAGCATTATATATTAATTTATTTTTATTTCGGACTATTAGTCTCATCTTTATTAGTTGTTGTTTTTCATCTTTTATTGGATTGTTTATTCACAACGTTTCGGCCAACTAATTCCTCTGGCCTTCGTCAGGTGGTAACCGCGACGGATAGGAACTTCGAATCTCCTAACTGCATTCTCAGCCATCACTGCCATCCGTAGTTGTTGTCGTCTCACCATATTTTTGGCCAATTACCCTCTGGCACGCTTTGGGTGGGATTGAAACCGCTATCTTCAGACAATGTTCATCTGGAACCGTAGAGATTCAACGTCTCTATCAACTGCGCCACGGGCCCCGAAGGGCGATCAAGGTTGGATTGTTTGATCTTATAAATCCACGTTTATTTATTATCTGATCTTCCATAGTCGGGTCCGTACCGATTAGTATATATATATTATTCCTTAATTGGAATTCATTTTTGAGATGAGCATTATATATTAATTTATGGCCGAAACGTTGTGAATAAACAATCCAATAAAAGATGAAAAACAACAACTAATAAAGATGAGACTAATAGTCCGAAATAAAAATAAATTAAGGTTGATATCGAGCTCAAAAGAAATATGGTAAAACTTAAATAGTTCGTATTTACTATTAAAGACATCATCAATAGATAAACGGAATATTCTTTTATTAGGATCCACAATTGACCTAAAATATAAATTGGAAGAGTAAAAAGGAAAAGGAGAAAACAAATATTTGTTTATGTTTAGAATTTGGTGGGAAAATAAACGGAAAACAGGAGAAGGAATAAAAGAAGTAAATCACAGCATTAACCATTGTCTCATACAGGCATGTAACTCAGTGACATGTTACAATATGTTTGTGTTCTAACATTCTGAATAGCACACACATACACACACATATGTAAGCATTCATTTATTCACATAAAATTTTATAAGGAGATATAAGATTATATGCATCGATTTTTAGTATTTAACTTGCTTGGTGAGTACAGCTAGGTGGAACGTTATGAAAATATATTAATTGCAATTAAGCTGAACAGAATCTTCTGCTTTTCATTTCCGTAAATAGTAACCATTATTGGAAGCTAAAAATAGTTGACGATATCCAATAATCAAGTGGAAGATTTTACAACAGGCTAGTACAAGCTTGTTATGTCTAAATGGGAAATTTGAAACTCTAATCGCTAAAGACTCCAAAAATAGTGTAGAAGTGAAATAGCAAACAAATTTTACTTTAAGATAAAAATATTTAAGAAAAATAAAATACATTTATTTATTTGCGGACTATTATCCTCATCTTTCTTATGTGTTATTTCACGACGTTTCGGCAAACTATTCGTCAGGTGGTAACCGTGACGGGATAGGAACTCCGAATCTCCTAACTGCATTCTCAGCAATTGCTGCCGTCCATAGTTGGTTTTCGTCTCACCACGTTTTTGGACAACTAAACTTATAGGTAGTATCTTCAGACAATACTCACCTGGAACCGTAGAGATTCAACGTCTTTATCCACTGCGTCACGGGCCCCGAAAGGCGATCAAGGTTGCATTTTTTGGGGTCTTATACATACGCGTTTATTTATTATCTGATCTTCCATTTAGTGCTCATCTCAACAAAAATATTCCAATCGATTAAATAAAAAAAAATAGTTAAATAAAAAACTAAATTAAAGTCACAAGTAAAAAAGAAATAGTAAAAAAGTCCTACAAGCACACACTTGTTAGAATAAGGTCACCTATTAATTTGACACATTCACAAAAAAAGGCCCCACCTCTATACAAAATCCAACAAATGCAAAGGAAGGAAAAATCAACCGAATCTTTGTTTGAGAGACACTCTGCCATTAGTCAACGGAAACATTAACCCGTGGAATAATAGATCTAAATAGTTCGAAATTCTATACAGATTGACAAGTTCGACTTAAAGATTCTTGGGTCTGATTAGTGGGAAGTTCCATCGGCCGAAATATTGTGAGAATACTATATGGGATGAGAAGAGTATGTCAAATATTGTGAGAATACTATATGAGATGAGAAGAGTAGTCAAATATTCCAAATAATTAATCTTCATCTAAAACTAAATTTCCCAAACAATGTCGATTAATTTAGTTCGTGTTTAAAAATTATTTTCATTTTTCAGCCACAAACCGTTCTCTCTTCATCCTATTAAATTCTTTTGTCTAACATTTAAATAACTATTAATTTTTTGTTTAATATTTAAATAACTATTAAATGCTTTTGCTTAATATTTAGATAACTATTAAATTTTTGTCTAATATTTAAGTAACTATTAAATTCTTTTGTCTAATATTTAAATAACTATTAAATTCTTTTGTCTAATATTTAAATAACTATTAAATTTTTGTCTAATATTATTAAATTCTTTTGTCTAATATTTAAATAACTATTAAATTCTTTTGTCTAATTTTTAAATAACTATTAAATTCTTTTGTCTAATATTTAAATAACTATTAAATTCTTTTGTCTAATATTTAAATAACTATTACATTCTTTTATCTAATATTTAAATAACTATTAAATTCTTTTGTCTAATATTTAAATAACTATTACATTTTTGTCTAATATTTAAATAACTATTACATTCTTTTGTCTAATATTTAAATAACTATTAAATTCTTTTGTCTAATATTTAAATAACTATTAAATTCTTTTGTCTAATATTTAAATAACTATTACATTCTTTTGTCTAATATTTAAATAACTATTAAATTCTTTTGTCTAATATTTAAATAACTATTACATTCTTTTGTCTAATATTTAAATAACTATTACATTCTTTTGTCTAATATTTAAATAACTATTACATTTTTGTCTAATATTTAAATAACTATTACATTCTTTTGTCTAATATTTAAATAACTATTAAATTCTTTTGTCTAATATTTAAATAACTATTACATTCTTTTGTCTAATATTTAAATAACTATTAAATTCTTTTGTCTTATATTTAAATAACTATTACATTCTTTTGTCTAATATTTAAATAACTAGTTAATTCTTTTGTCTAATATTTAAATAACTATTCCGTCGGGCCTAAAGCTTTTTTCAGCCGAAATTTTGCAAAGTTTAAAGATATTCACTAGTTTTTTTTTATGGAAGCAATCAACTTACAGATAACCCTCTGCTACTCAATTGTTTTGGGGGCGATTGGGTGAAAAGAAAAGAAAAATCGAACTTGATCCTGATTGATATCGATGTTTGTCTGATTTCGTTTCGAAACTGGAATCCATAATCGGATAATCCAAATCCTAAGAGATTAACATTGTTTAAAAAAAAGATCTGTGCATCTGCTAATGGTTAAACTAGTTTCCAGTTTGCAGGACTATTTATTGGTTACAAAGTTAGCATTTTAGTTGCGTAGTGCCTGTACAAATGTGAGCGCCTCAAATCCGGTGGCCTTGTGTCATACTGAAATGCTCGCAACTGAACAATCAATCAAATTTTACCTTAAAACCAAAATACGGACGCAGATAACACACTATACGATCGGATAAAGAACACATTTCAGTCACTAGATGATCTCATTCTGTCACATGACTGAGAAAAAAATAAAATAATAAAATTTTAATCAGATTCTTTTCTCTCCGCAGCAACAGATAGATCGGACGTCAAATCTGTGTTCTATCGTTGCTCGACAGAAACAATAATTACCGACTTTAATTTATACTATCATCTTTCATACGTTTGGAAAGATCGGAGTCGATATTGTTTTTTTTCTATACCTTAATCTAACTCATGGAATATACAAAACTTTTGTGAGAAAATTGTCCGGAAGTATTGGTTCGTGTTAAAATTTAGAATATAAAAATAAGACTATACTAATCGAAAACATGTTAGTGAAATTCTAACACTGAAATTTTACTAGAATACTTCAAATTACGATAGAATTGTTGATTTTGTTTTTTTGTTTTTTAACGTTGCAGATTTTATGAATATTTCATTTAACCAGTTGTGAATGAAAATATGTTTTTTAAGTTTAAAAAATGTAATTGTTTAACTATGCTTCCTTTTCGCCACAGAAAGGCGTGAAACAAGGACGGAAGATGGAAAGAACAATCCAACGCCTCTAAAGAAAGAGCACCATAGCCTTGTCAGGGAGTTAGCAATAAACTAACTCTACACAAAAGAGGGGAAACAAGGCATGGAAAGAAAGATTGACATATAAAATATAGAATTGTCCTAATGTCTGTAAGATGGTTGTCGAAAATGGATATATATATATATATATATATATATATATATATATATATATATATATATATATATATATATATATATATATATATATATATATATATATACCAGTCAGGAGCGTCTGAGAAATGCACAAATATATGTTTTGCAAGCAATAAACTATTAAATATACCTAAACAAACACTTTTGTCATTTGTTAAAAACTTTTGCGTGACACGCACACACACTCCTGGGGCTAACACTTGATTCTGTTATGATTTAAATTTATATCCGAGGGCTCTTTTAAGAATCTTTTGGCTGCTATTTGTATCTCGTTACAGCTTCGTCTTCCAAAGATTGCTTCTAAGTATTTCTGAAGGTTCTTTTTTATTAAACCAGTTGCTCCTATCACAACCGGTATAATGTTTATTTCTTTCAGAGACCATGTGGTTTTTAGATCATTTTTAAGGTCCTGATATTTTGTTATCTTTTCCCGTTCAGCTCTGTTAAGGCCAAAATTATTTGGGACTATGACATCGATAATGAGCGCAGTTCTTTCGGGCTTGTTCCATATTACAATATCTGGTTTGGTAGTTTTATCTTTTATGTATCTGCCCGCCTGTATGTCTTTGTCATAGAACACGATCACTGTGTGTGTGTCTGTGTGTCTGTGTACATTTCCTTACGCAATAACTCTGTCAATTTTTAGTCTACAGACTCGAAATTTGATATACAAGGTACTGAGATTTGGAAAAATCGATGTGATCGGGTTTTGGCCAGAAATTTTGCGATTAAGAGGTCAAAGTTCAACAATTTCACCTTTGAGATCTCTACCAAACTCATCCGACAATTTTGGGTCTACGCACTTGAAATTTTAGATATAGGTTCCTTGGACATGGATCTAACTTAATAACTTGATTTGAGTCAAAAACCATACATTTTAAGGGGTCATAATAGGGGTCAAAGTAAAAAAAATGACCTCTGCGGTCTCTTCCAAATTACTCAGACAATTTTTGGTCTAAATATTTTGAAATTTTACATAAAGGGTATTCAGAGATAGGGCAAGCATTTTCATCAGTTTGGATCGAAAATTTTTAGTTACTAATATATAAATGCATGCATGTATGTCTGTTTGCATGTCTGTCTTAAACTTTCAATAGAGGCGACGGATTTGACCAAGATCAGTATCGTTTTAAACTTCGACCTTTCACACGACAAATATCGAAAAATTGGCTAAAAACATTAATATCTTCCCCTTCAACTAGGCACTTTTCTACAGGGGGTGGTCACTTTTTTCGTCGATATTTTTTAAAGTTATCCTTTCCTTTAGATTGTTTTTAATGTCGCTTCCGGTTTGGCGGTGGTCGTAACAGCATAAACGTTAGTTTTTACCCCGTTCTTTTCCTCCTTTGCGGTACGGGTTCGAGCCTGCCTTCCTACTACTACCTTTTTTTTTTTTTTTTTTTTTTTGCTCAACATACACATCCAAACACCCGGGCAACGACGGGCTGAAATGCTAGTATATATATATATATATATATATATATATATATATATATATATATATATATACATACATACATATGTGTGTGTGTGTGTGTGTGTGTGTGTGTGTGTGTGTGTGTGTGTGTGTGTGTGTGTGTGTGTGACATTGATTATTTATGTTTATTTTCTACATTTGAGTTTAGAGTAGCTTTGTGAATGAACTCTTCCGGTTAAAGTATTATAAACATTTATTTTAGTTTAGTTTATTTAGCATTCCCCAAAAAATTAATAAAGGAACTATCATTTTCTCTTAAACCAGATATTCAAAACTATATACTATAATGTAAGAAGTATGTCTTAGTAAGCTTGAAGTATTGTTTATCAGATGAAACGGTGTGTTTGAAGGCAATGCAGCAATTATTCATTCGTTGTAAACAGATGAATAAACTCTTTGAATACATTATCGTTATTTATTTATATGTTTTCAACGACTGAATAATTCTTGCATTGATGAGCCTTCAAACACACCTTTTTATATATTGTGATATATAACTAACTAAGGCGCCCCTACCACAGACTGAACTGTCCAGGTATTTTTGCAGTCCAGTATGCGCTTTTTCCATGGCGTTGGTTTTATTAAATACTACTTTCCCGACCTTGTGTCACATCGTCCGATTGTAGGTGGGAGATAAACATTGGCTATCGAATACAATAAAATTCAGCTGATGAAGTCTAGATGAAACAAAGCTCGAAATCTTGCAGAGTATGACAAAAATTAAGATGATGCAAACGAAATATGTCAATAATATATGCACACATAAGGCCTTGTGCTTGGGTGCGGTGATTGTGGTGTTGCTTACAACTTCGTGATAAGTACTTCATTCGACTTTGACGGACGTCATTTTGTGTATTATTTGGCATTAATTCCGATCTTGGCAAAACCCCAGACGCTTTCATAAGAACGGCGGCGGGGTTTGTTTTATGGCATGGCATGGAAATGCATGGGGTAGGTCGGCACGGCAAGACGGACCAACCCCAAAGTTTCATTGGTAAGCTAAACGATGCATGGATGGACGAAAAAGATTGCAAATACGCATATCAGGAAATAATAACCCTAGTGGCGCAAATAAAATCTGTTGTGTTCTGGGATTTTGATGCGACCGATAAACTGCATAGTTTGTAGCTTGTTGAATGGCCAAGACTCATTGGTAGAAACGAGAAAAGCAAATGCAGTCCTATCTTAGAAGAAATGGCAAAAACAATCAACTGAACCAAACAGATTAAGTCGGATTTCATTTTGGAATTTTATAATTCAGCAGTTGATAAAACGAATGTAAAAATATATGAACATCCTATTTTCCCTTACCTTATATATATGAACAAATGATAAAAGTGTGTATTCCTAATTTCATTATGTTTGTGATCATCATACAATTTATTCCTTTAATTAGCTGATATTTGCAATTCTTAGCAGTAACTGTTTCGTAACACAAAATCATTAATTCAATTATTATATCAATTAATGAATCTATTTTGCCCTTAACTTATCAGAAGAAATATTTTCTTTTGGTGGATTGATAGTTGCTACTTCTTATGATGAATTAAGGGCAAAATATGTTCATTGATGGATATAAAAATTAAAGGAACGAGTTTGTGCTACGAAACTGTTACTGTCAAAAATTGCAATTGTCAACGTACTTAAAAGAATAAATTGTAAGATAGTTAACATTATGAAATTTTGAATATAGATTTTTGTAATTTGTTCGTTATATGCTCTGTAATTACATTTAGATTTGTAAATTAAGGGTTAGTACATAAAAAAGTGAAATATAATTGAAAAAATCATATTTCCACAGATATATATATATATATATATATATATATATATATATATCTGTGGAAATATGATTTTTTCAATTATTATATATATATATATATATATATATATATATATATAGTAAGATGATTGATAATTTATAATTAAAATTCAAAATTGGTTTTACAAGGAGGAACAAAACAAAATCAATAAATTGTACGATCGTTTCGGAAACGATGTTTTTATTGAGATAGACACTAAGTCATGGGCAATAATTTTAACATATAGTTTTTTGAAAACAAAGTCTCCTCATCAGCAAAGATATTGGGTGTGTTTTTTTTAAAGACACCAAAAATAAACCTAGCATTTTTTAAGTAAGGCAAGTGTATCTTATAACAAGTAAAAATTTTATTTTACGCACCCCTTTTATTCAGTATTGCTGCAGGAGTTTATATTGTTTATATTGTTATTCGTGGAAAAATATACCTGACTTTTATGAATTCTCCATTTCTAGTGATTTTTCTTTTAATTTTAACCTTTTATTAATAACAAGTTTATTCCTTTTCTGTATGGAAACATTTCTATGTTAAAATGAAAGTGACAATTAGACAAACACTAAAAACAAAAGAACAAAAAAAGCATTTTAATACTGTAATAAAAAAAAACATTGTTTAAAAAACGACAAAGGCTTCTGTTATAGAAAAAGAAATGTTTTCCTCTATCACATCGACACATAAAGAAATACAAGTTAATGGTTCCCTTTTTTTACACAAAAAATTAGAAATTGATTTATCGACGTGCATTTAACAACAAAAAATCCAAATGCCAGTAGAAAATGACCTAGAAAGAAATTGAGACACGTGCCAAAACTAATAACACGTTAAGGTCAATGCGTTCATGCTTCGAAATTGACCGTCGTTAGTCGAAAATAATATCGAATATTTGTTTACACAACGAGCAGTACATTATAATTTCACTTATCAGAGAGCTTAACTGCAAAAGAGACATCTATCTATCTATCTATTTGCCTGTCTCTACCTCTCTCTTTCTCTCTCGCTATATATAAATATAATTAACAATGCGTTCATTATTGTCTTGTGTGCGCTTGGAAGTCAGGGTTAGCGTTAGGGTTAGCTCAAATTGTAGGGAGTGCAGCTGAGTACTAAATGTTTTAGTTCGGATTCTGTTGTGTAATAGTGAGTCAGAAGCAGTTAACTATCAGTATATCTATCTACCTATCCATCTATCTATCTATCCCCCTCCCTCTCTATGCATATAAATATATTTAACAATGCATTTATTATTGTCTTGTATGTAATGTGCATCCAGGAGAAAGGGCCCGCGTGTTTGTGTGTTGTGTGGGTGCGTAAGAGAGACGGGCGAAAAGGAAAGACTTACCTCGGGGCAGGCTCGGTGTCGCTGACTGAAAATAGAAAAAGAAAGATCAAGATGGCGGCCGCCGTCTTTTGTAAAGGGTGATATCCCGCAAAGTCACATGAATTATCGCAATATGCAAATTTAGCCGGCCTGCAACGGCCATAAAACCGGGTGATTGAAAGACGTTGGGAGAGCGATGATTGAGTTGGTCGGGAATCGTGTTGCTATTGCTTCTCGTGCCGTGTGGGTGTGAGCATATCTTACCGTTGTCGGGACCGTTCTGAGTAACCGATTGTTGGGTCCGTTCTGAGTAACCGTTCGCGTCCGTCTAGGTACCTTGCTAGTTGGATTCCGTGCAGAACCGGTGTTTACTGGTTATTGAATTGCTTTACGTTGCTGCAACATTATACATCTACAGAGGGCGCAGTACTTTTAAAGGATTTTCCTTATACATCTACAGAAGGCGCAGTAATTTTAAAGGACTTTCCTTACACATTTTCTACATTGTGTTCGCGTGAAGTCAGTCGAACAGCCTCGTAACTCTTGTCTTATGGAATGAATACAATATTTTAGTAAGTTTAATGTAGGCAAAAGTTTTATGACGTGAAAAGCATGAAATTCGATCCTCATTCCCTAAAAACAAATATAGCATCATGGTGAAGATGCACATTTATTATAATTTTAAAATTTTAAGTAAATCTACTTTTTGACCAAGATCAACGTGTGGTATGTGTTTTCCACATCTCACAGATATTTGAGGTTTTCTAATGCTGGAAATTGTTCATGAAAATAATCTCTAAACAATGTATTTACGTTTCGGTAAAGAAATAGAAGGAAACTTAAACCGATGTGGATTTGGTGTGCGTGTGTCTGTGTGTGTCTGTGTGTGTCTGTGTGTGTGAGTATGTGTGAATAGTTATTGAAGACGTATTTAACAAGTAATTGAGATTAATGAGAATAATCTAAATATTGAAGTTAATTTCCACGCATTTCTCCTCACTCTCTCTTTATACATAAATATATATACATATATACATATATGTATATATGTATATAGATATACATACATACACATACACACACACATATATATATATATATATATATATATATATATATATATATATATATATATATATATATATATTAAGCGTGTTTCTATCTGTAAATGTAATTGAAAATTATATATACACATTTACATAATCAATGAATTCGAATGAACTGAATTTGGCATATGCACAAGGGAAAATGAAACCGCATTTGTATATTACAAATTGGAAATGTAATACTTATCAATTTAATATGAAATGAATTCGCCTTGAAATGAATCGTATTCATTCGAATAAAAAAAAGGACACGTGGTTAAGATCAGATCGTTTTACATTGTCTCCAATGCCAGGAAGTGTAGACGTTCTCTTTATCTTTTTTCGGAAGACGTGTAATATTTTGGAAGAATGAGATGATCATCATTTTGACAGTAAGTTTGCTTGATTATTTACGTAATTAAATGTATTTCCAATTCCTTAACGATTATTTTCTTCTAGGTTATCTTCATAGTAGACAACTTGACTTCTTATTGCTCCTAGTTGTAATAACATTACATGACGTTAGATGTTGTTTAATTCCTGACAATAATTAATTTTAACTTCAATCTTCAATTCTCTCCTACGTCATGTGGTTAATTAGGTTTACCTATAAACTAGCTTTTTTACATAAAGTGTTCAAGCTGATATTTAGTTAATGCCCTGTCAATCATTTAGGATAAAAAATTTCGTTTAGAAATAATTCACCTGCACCTTACTCGAAACTTCAGTTCTAATTATTATGCAACAAATGTTCGGGCCGATTTCGAGAGTCGTGATTTGAAACGCGTCATATAACAGTTGCAATTATTATAACTTTCTTTAACTTCCCAGGGGGAATTATGCTACTATAAGTTATAAAATGGTTGTATCTCGCATCAAACAATCAGTTTATCACTTGCTTTCTGACATGATTATCCCTGATGAGCTGGAGAAAGCTATCATAGTGCTAATTCTAGTAATTATACATTGACGAGTATCAGATTAAACGTCATGTAATAAAAGTAAAAAGTTTATACTTCATTTGGTGTTTTCAGGTTTTCATTCGTAAACAAGTCCGGGAGAGAAAATAACATGGGAAAGGCTAAAAGAATTCACCAGCTGAGAAAAGATAAAATCTAGCACATTTAACGAAGATAGTGATTCCGTGACTCATAATTATAAGAAAAACCCTATCTCGGGAACCTTTAAAACTTTCTTGTAATACCTACCGCAAATTACAATAGTCATTTAACTAGGTCGGATGTACCGAAAAGGTCATTTGGCAGAAGTAGATAAAATTAGCATAGACAGATGAGGAAAGCAACATATCATTGTCAAAATAAAATAATCGTTGGTTGAAATCGAGCCACTTGGTTCTAAGAAAACAACATAACATGATTATCTATTTCAGCTTTTATACAATTTCTTCGATCCGGGTCATTCTGTTTATTTCTTTGTTCGTGTACCCTTTTCGAAGCCATCTGTATATGTCCTACCGTTTCTTCTTTGGCCAATTTTATTAATCGTACATTTATCCGCTTCTCTTACAATTTTGTTTTTCTCGCCTTGTTCCAGTTTCATTGTTCTTTGGGGGTTATTCATTTGTTGATGTTTTTGCAGCAACTTTTGTGTATTTTGACTTATATATTTTTTCTGTTTTTAATATTAACTTCTATATAACTGTCTATACTTACAAGTTCTCTGTATTACAGTATAATATATATATATATAAAGTGAAAGTGTCTGTCTGTCTGTATGCCAGTCTGTGTACATTTCCCTACTCAATAACTCTGCCAATTTTCAGTCTACAGACTCGAAATTTGACTTGGGAAATCTTTGTAATCCGTTTTTGGCATGAAATTTGGCTGTTAAGGGGTCAAAGTTCAACGATTTCACCTTTGAGAACTCTACCAATTTTGGGTATAAACAATTGAAATTCTAGATATAGGTTCATTCGACAAGGATCTAACTTAATAACTTGATTTGAGCCCAAAACAATAAATGTTAAGGGGTCATAATAGGGGTCAAAGTTTTTAAACATTTGACCTCTGCAGTCTCTATCAAATTACTCAGACAATTTCTGGTCTAGACATTTGAAATTTTACATAAAGGGCATTCAGAGATAGGGCAAGCTTTTTAATCGGTTTTGGTCGAAAATTTGAGCTACCAATATATAAATGTATGTATGTATGTTTGCATGTCTGTCTAAAACTTTCGACAGAGGCGACGGATTTTCACAAGATCAGTAGCGTTTTGAAGCTTGATCCTTCAGACGACAAATACCGAAAATTCGGCTAACAACATTAATTTCTCCACCCTCAACTAGGAACTTTTCTACAGGGAGTGGTCGCTTTTTTCACCGATATTTTCGATAGTCATCCCCTCTTTTCGATTATCTGGCCTTAATTTAAACCTACGTCATTTCCGGCTTGGCGGTGGTCGTAACAGCAAAGAGTTTTTCTCCCCGTTCTTTTCCTTCTTCGCGGTATGGGTTCGAACCTGCCTTTCTACTATCAATTCTTTTTTTCTTGACTCAACACGCACCTCCAAACACCCGGGCAACGCCGGACAACCATACTAGTATATTACAAAGTAATATAATGCATATATGTTTTTTAATTATTTGCCTCAAAAACGTTAAACACGTCAATAGATTTTAATAGTAGTATATAATGTATAATATAATATTCAATAGAGAGTTGGCTTTATAATAATAAATACGAAATATATTTAAGCGCATTTTTACGCCGAGCAAGACCGGGCGCCTCCGCTAGTATTCCATAAATTATTTTAATGTGTAGCGTATATATCGTAAATATTTTTACACACACACACACACACACACACACACACACACACACATATATATATATATATATATATATATATATATATATATATATATATATTGTTTTTTTTTTTTTAATTATATGAGCCATTGTTGAACCTCTAAAGAAACGATTAATGTTGTTGAAACGTAGATTAATTTGTTGAAACGTAGATTAATCCGGTTAGGAATTTTTCTGGTGTTTATATATATATATATATATATATATATATATATATATATATATATATATATATATATATATATATATATATATATATATATATATATTGAAATCGTCCTTCCGCGGACAGATACTTTATGGCATTCATCTAGAGATAAGCTTCAGATTTTTATTTGAGTTTTCAAAGTAGCTACTATCTTCGATGCTAGAGGAATACGTTTCAAAAACAGGAAATGTGCGTCGTTTAAGCGAGTTGGAAAATAAGCGTGAGAATCAGTTCTTGTAGCAGGACAGATGCGAGCTTCTCGTGTGATCTGAAGCGAGAGTTCGTCGGCAGCGTCAGTCATGCCAAAAGTTATTAGTAATCGATGCAACTGTGAGCGACATTTTTCTCTTTTATCTTTCGAATCATTGTCATCAAACCTATCGATGAAAGAGTGGCCGTCCTCCACTATTGAGCATCTTATTTTTAAAAACCTTTAACATGATTGCAACGATAACTATGAAACAATAAAACTGAAATAATGTACACTAAATATTTATGTATGTATCTCATCTATCTTTCAAATTCTGACCGTATCTATCTATTGTAATCATTATCAATATATATATATATATATATATATATATATATATATATATATATATATATAAAGTTATGAAGACATATGGCAAACAAATTGCACATAATCCTCGGTAAGGAATCGTCAGATTAAAATGCATAGAATTAGTATTACCTGTTGTTGTTGTTGTTGTTGTTGTTGTTGTTGTTGTGTGTGTGTGTGCGTGTGTGTGTGTGTGTGTGTGTATGTGTGTGTGTGTACATTTCCCTACCAAACTATTCTGCCAATTTTCAGTTTACAGACTCGAGATTTGACATAAGGGGTATTGACATTTGGGAAACCTCTTTTAATCAGTTTTCGGCAAGAAATTTGGCTGTCAAGGGGTCAAAGTTCAACGATTTGACCTTTGAAAACCCTACCAAACTCCTCCGCAATTTTGGATCTAAACACTTGAAATTTTAGATTTTGGTTACTTAGACATGGATCAAACGTTTTAATTTGATTTGTGCCCAAAACGATAAATGTTAAAATGGCAAAATTGGGGTCAAATTAAAAAAAATTATACTTCTGCAATCTCTACCAAATTACTCAGCCAATTTTTAGTCTAGACATTTGAAATTTTACATAAAGTGTATTCAGCCATAGGGGAAGATTTTAATCGGTTTTTGGTCGAAAATTTGGCTTCCAAGGAGTCAAAGTTAAAATAGAATTGACCATTGCGGTCTCTAGCAAACTATTCAGCCACTTTTGGGATAAAACAATTTTACATAACGGGTATTCAGACATGCAGCAAGTTTTTTAATGAGTTTTTGAGCGAGGATTTAGCTGCTAAGAGGTCAATGTTGAAAGAGTTAACCTTTGCAGACTCTACCAAACTCCTTTGCCAATTTTGGATCTAAACACTTGAAATTTTAGATGTAGGTTACCTAGACATGAGTCAAACCTTTTTATATATATATATATGCACATAAAGTTATGAACCGTACATAATGCCCGAGCAAAGCCGGGCTTAACTGCCAGTATATATATATATATATATATATATATATATATATATATATATATATACATACATATATATACATATATATATATATTCAATTTTCACCTCAAACAAGGCACAGTGCCACTTTGAAGTAGGGAGCTATTATCGGGGACATAAGTTGAAGACGTATTATGAAGGGAGATGATGTCTGTTCATATATATATATATATATATATATATATATATATATATATATATATATATATATTGCCTGTCTGTCCGCTCCACCTTTTCTCAGAAACCATTAAATTTTTATGCGCCATTGTTATGATTAGGGGCGGTGAACTAAGTATCATAGTATTCTCTCGATGCACAGTATGGGATTAAGATAGATAGTATTTAAAACAACTTTAACCATATTCAACCATTAATTTGGAATAAAACACTCATTCTTAGTCAACGGGCTATAATTTTTTGCCCGTTTTAAACGTTTTTAACGTTTTAATGGACCAAACATTTTCGTGTATATGTTGCATAGCGGGTGGGTGTATCCATAATACATAGTTACATATGACAGGTATATATTTATATGTACGTGCCTAGTCGTGCTGTATATATAATGGTGTTTATATATACGAGTGATTGTCTAGCATCGTACTGTCTTCTGTGAATAACTCAAGGATAATCTTAGAAGCTGTCGATATGATAATCTTAGAATTTATAGAATATAGAATATATAGAGAGAATATAGAATATAGAATATATGTATAGAATATATATATATATATATATATATATAGAGAGAGAGAGAGAGAGAGAGAGAGAGAGAGAGAGAGAGAATAGCTCAAGGAAAATCTTAGAAACTGCCGATATGAGACAATTGAGGAGATGAAAAAGACTGTGGAGAGGATCTTTGACCCGCCCACACAAGAGGACTTCCAGGGGTGGGTGTTCAAAAGTTGCTGAAACGCTACAACAAGTGCATTGCAGCCGTAGGAGATTACTTTGAAAGGAACTAGAATTCATATGTGTACTATCAATAAAAATAAAAATGCCCATACGAAAAAGTCTGGAAACTTATTGAAGGCACCTTCCATGGGTTTATGGATATGAGTGTGTGTATAACAGTATAGTACAGTATATTGAGGAGACAGTAACATACGCGGCAGTCTTTAACAAAATGACGAATAACAGTTTTTGTGGGGGGGGGTTACATTAGGCCAAAGAGGAAACATACCTTCGTCTATTGGTGGCAGGTCTGAAAAAAACTGCAATGAAGGTTAATCCCAAGGAACAACAATCGACATTTGAGTTATATTTTCATGCAACTATTATTTTCTGATGTTCTCCGTCTTTTGATATGCACGCGGTACTTTATTTCTGCATTTTTGCTTTTTCCTGCGTCCAAGATCTTCCGCGACGTGCAGAGACTATTATCACCGTCAACTATCTAACCCGCTCTCTAGCTAACTCCTTCTTGTCTGTCCAACTGAACTTCTCTGATTACGTTTCTCTATTACAATCTTCCCTCTTTGTTCGTTATCTGACATCACCACTAAGTCATCCTTGTTTTGGTTTTGATTTATTATCCTAACTTTTATTTATGTTAAATATTCCAAAGGTTTTATATAATTTTTTTTTTACATAAATGTTTTATCTCCTTAAAATACCTAATACGTTTAGATAACATTCTTTTTGCCATTTAAACATTTTTCTATCCACAAGCATTCACAATCGCCCATGATTAGGTACCCGGCGTTTTCTGGGACACACACACACACACACACACACACACACACACACACACACACACACACACACACACAAAACAAAAAGAATTGATTCTGTATTTTTAATTTCTAAATTGTAAAGAAAATAAAAATATATAAATAAACTGGAGTAATTTATATAAAACGCTCGATACAGTTTTGTGTTCGCAAAACGACGTGTATCGAACTTGCGGACAAGAACTGAAAGTTGGTTGTGGATTTAAGAGCCGTTCTTTTATTTTGTTTTATGCTGTATTTTATTTATTTATTTATTTATTTTAGTTTTTGTTTTTCGTTTTCTTTTAAGTCGGTTTCAGCTTATCGATTGCATATTTGATTGACTACATTTGCTGTTCAATATATGGATACAAGGCCGGAAAAGAGGAAAGTATTTTCTTGAGAGGAAGATGTAGGGTGGTGGGGAAGAGTAAGAGAGAGAAAAGGAGGAGGTAGAAACAGAGGGCTAAACAAAGATAAATCAAACAATTTCTTTTCTTTGTTGTTTCTTTTTCTTTTATATTTGTTGTTCGTTTGTACGTCATCATTATCTTTAGTTTGTTGTTGTTTTGTTTTTACTAATATTGGTAAATCGGTCTTATACAAACAAAACACTATGAAACACGCAAAACTCTAGAGGCCAGTTCTTAGCTTCCTTGCCCGCTATACTGGAATTAATATAATTAAAATATCCTGGATTCGGCACGTAAAGATTTAGTTTACTCAAGCTTGACACAATATCTAAGATAAGCTAAAAGAATAATATTTCACTTTTTTAATTCCAGTTAAATTATGAAAAATTTAACTAGTTCAGTAAATAAAAATAGATCAATACATAGATATAATTTTGAGAATTATTGATGTTTTATTAGATAGTGCATCAGGTGATTGAATTTTAATTAATGAAATATCTTTTAACTACACTAGAATCCCGAGATACAGTATTAAACAAATTAATAACAAAATACAGTACAGTACATGCATATAATCAAATAACATTATAAATAACACTGTAAGCAAATACCATAACCATGGGTCGGTAAAACATCGTATTTCATATCGTAACCTGAAAAAAAAAACGTATTCTAGGACAACAGTATTTCGCGGTTCTACTGTAATATACACCCTGTAATACTGTAATATACACCCTGTAATACTGTAATATACACCCTGCGCAAAAATGACAGATTACGCTTCGCTCATGTTTGCACTAAGATTCATATGAAATCATAGAATTATGTCAATAACTTATTTCACTTTTAGTATCATTTCTGCTGACTTAAAATAATAAAAGAAAAACATCTACCGTTTATATGTTATTTAGAGTAGAGGATTTGTTGGTTTTTTTCTCATTAAATATTTTTAGTGATGGGACAATTCCAGTATTTTTCCCGATGCTGATTCTGTATAAATCTCTAAATATTGTAACCATAAAATGAATATTTTCTCAGTTACTGTAAAAACACGTTTTAAATGTGCATATATTTTTTCAAACGTAATAGCACACTTGCGAGGGAGTGAACTATAGATTTCACTTTCATTTGTTGTTTAAAATAATAAATATTTATTATTTTATTATTATTACCAGCAAATATGTTGTTTTAAACAAAATTAAATAAAAAAATAATTAAATGAATCGTTTTTTAGAGAAAAAGGCACGTCTTTTGGCTCGCCAACTTTTGCGTGACAAAACGTATATATAATTATTTACGTACAAATAATAACATACTGCTTTGTCATAGAGTAGACGATAAAAGATACATAGTATTCCATGGTCATATTATCGCCTAGAAAGATAAGCAAGATGAGTGTCCGGTCGTTGCCCGAGAAATTTTAAGAAAAAGAAAAATCTACACTCCGACTCCAGATTATATAATCTGTTAACCTTCTCCCTCGCACTTATTTTGGTCGTCAACCTCTTTCATCATTAAGATAAGTCAATCCATCGTTTACTAGTCGGAAAATGTGTAAAAATATTTCATATTCTATCAACCATACAATGTATAGGCATAACAAGCAACGAGTCCATTTCTGCTTGCTGTTTTTCTTTCTGTAGACTAAGGTGAGTCTCCTCGTGATATTCTGATTTCCCTAATTCACTAAGACTGTATATTTACAAATAGATAAATATGAAAATTTTACCGCTATAAGCAAGCACTACTGTTTAATCTGCGCAGATAGAAATCCATCGGACATAGTTTTTTTTTTCAGAATAGCCTATTGTTCTTTAGTTTTCTCCATTATATTATTGATAGCAACATATTTTATTTCGATTAAGATGTTTGCCTAGAAATACTTAATCCGACTAAGAAACCTGTTCAGGTAGAAACAGACCTTTGAGGCATTTATGTTGGTCAGCATAAAGACAAACAATGTCGTAATATTAATTTTATCTTTTAGAACATTATTTATAAATTTAAATATACTTTTTAAATTACGTTTTAAAGTACTTTTGCATTCTCAGCAAATACAGTAATGCTTACTTTCTGCTGATTTTTCCACTTATTTTTGCAAATAGCTGATGAATTAAAAACTTACTTAATTACAATTAAATTAATTGTAATGCGATTATTAGTAACAATACACTACAAAAATTATAATTAAATACTAAATCGTGTCATTTACTTGCATAACATAATGTTTATAATTAGGATATCATTTAAGACAACAAGAAATTCACTGGATGTACACACACATATATATAAAATACAAAGAAATTGTGTCCGCACTCACACACACAGACACGCATATAAACGGATCTCTATGTATTTTTAATGATAACGCAGTTCGCCTTCGGTTGTCCAATGTCTCTCTATGCATGGTGTTTATCAGGACAACTGGTATGAGAATATTTTACCCTAAAAGTAAACTCTTACTAAATATTTAAAATCGCATAGTATTCACGGCCCAAATAAGATCTCAGTATAGTTAACCAACACTGGATTTTACAAGGAATCGTGCACCTTCTCCAAGTGATGTTACCTCAAGTAATAGCACGAAGCTGGATACTCCATCAGATAAGATGAATTCAGTAAAACCGAGAGACGAAAAGAAATGTATACTATGATATAGCATATTGAAATGGTTAATTGGGGACAGGAAAATTATATTCTCAACTTTTTTGGTAACTCGGCGTTTGAGATGTAAAGGAGAACTTTAATGAAATATTCAAATATTTCGTATCTCAAATAGAGTTCAAGTCTTAGCCCCAGGAAGGGGGATGATTTCTAAGAACTTTGACTGAAGTAAAATGAAGCAAAAAATGAAAAGCTTAACAAAATAAACAACACGTAGTTTCTTACTTTTTAAAAACTCTTTATTATATAAATATATTGTTTTAACTCCAGACGCTAATTATGAGGAGATACGAGTAGATAGACAACAAGAGACAGAGAGCAACAGAAGATGAAAAGGACAATGTGTGAGAGATAGACACACATCTGGCCTGTTGCATATTCTTCTAGTTTCTCACTCTTATGCAGAGTCCAAATAAGAGTTTCAAATCGAAGCGGTCCCTCACTATCGATCAAGCTCCAACCTCTGCCGCTTATAATAATATTTAGCTTAATGTTGCATCTCTATGTCTGTTTACAAGTACTTTAATGAAATGTGTTTTGATGAACTCAACGTACATCCCTCTGACTAACCCGGTGGCCAGCAAAATCCTACCCCTTCACTGTTGAGGTTCCAAGATGCATTCTACTCTAATAGTTTCTCCCTTCGGACTGCGAGACTTTGGAATTCCTTTCCGTGTCCTTCTTCTCTGGCTGTTCTATTTAAATGTAATGTGAAGAGACATCTCGATCCCAAATAGTTTCCCCTTGCGCTCTAATTTTCAATATGCCATGTTTGGAGTAAACAAAATAAAAATAATAAAAAACAATGATTTATAATTACGGACTTTATCCTTAAAAGATCATCGATAATTATCTGTTTGTTAGTTATTTTGACATCGTCATATGATTAGACTGATCAATATAAACTACTGCATGTTATTATAATACGTATGTGGACATTTAAAAATTAAACAGTTATATGTGTGTACATGTGTCTGGAGTGATAATGAGAAAAAAGAAATATTGCTCGATAGTGCACCAACAGATGAATTTTCAATTGCTTAATGTAAAATCACAAAATTCACTATTTGTTCTAACGATCGAACGATGGAATCCAAATTGATTAATCCGAGAAGTATGTCATCTCGATAGCGACAAAAACTTGTACTTTTAATGTTTGTAACTAAAGAAGTTCAGGTTTGTCTCCAAAAGAGCTTAGGCATTTATTATGCAGGTTTTTGCCGCTAGAGTTGCTGACAAGTCGTCTCTAGCCGATAACAGTCGCTACGTGTTAAGAACAGGCGTGTAGACGCGTTTGGTAACAGCAAAAGTAGTAGTAGTAGTAGTAGTAGTAGTAGTAGTAGTAGTAGTAAAAAGAAGAAAGACTCGGAATGTCTGGTGAAAATATCGACTTTTATAGTGAATGGTGCTGCCTAAATGTAGCGTGTTTTGCGTACGGAATCGGAAATAAAAAAAATGGAGGTAGAAAGAAGAAACGAAGAAAAAGGAAAGAATAAGATAAATGGGAAAGATAGGGGGAAGTAAGAGACGGAAAAATTGTGAGAATATTAGAATCATGAGTGAGAGAGAAAAAGACAGAGATGTGATAATCTTAAGAAAAAGATAAAAACAACGAATAATAATAAAAAGAAATAATCAATCACTCATTATAAATATTATTAGTTGCAAAAATAATGTCGTTTTTTCGGGGAGGGGGGTGCGTTTAACTTCAAGTCAAAAAACGACATTACTTTTGTACCAACCTAATGAAAGAAAGAAAAAGAATGAAAAGAGAATAAAAGAAATAATGGAAAGATGAAAGTAAAATGGCACACAAACAATGAAAAATAAAAGTGAAAAAAAAAGAACAGGGAAAGAATGAAGGAGAAATCTATAAGAAAGATAAGAGAAAATTGCAAAGCACAAAACACGTTTCGGAATTTTTAGATGGGGGATTAGTATGTTGAGTATTTGAATTATTAAAACTATTATTCTTATATTGAAGGTTATTCTCAATGACCTGTCGTGTAACGAATATATGTGCTAAGTATTAATCAATTTTAAGTGACTGCATTCTCGGCGTTCAGAGGTCAATCCTCAGTACAGGTTAGATGAGGAATACAATTATGAATTATTAAGAAACGGTAATGGTTGACAGAACAAGAGCAAGCTACTGTTGTAGATTATTTAATTCGTTTAAAATTCGGTACAGATTCCCGAGTTCGACACAAAGATTCCCGAGTCTGACAAGATGCACTCGGCCGGAGGTTATGTCGACGAAAATTTCGAGTGAATAACATTCAAGATAAGAACTGCAGAAATAAATAAATAAACAAATAAATAATAATAATAATAATAATAATAATAATAATAATAATAATAATAATAATAATAATAATAAGCCGCGTGTGCGTAGTCCACCTCTGGTGCTGCATGTGAGATGACGTCACAAAAAATAGTGAAGAAATGATGAATGTGAGAAGTGTCAAAAGCCAACGTTGCCTTCACATTTTCAATAAGTTTCAGAAAAATCTAATGGATGGGGCAAAAGTTATGCAGTAAAAAGTGTCATTTTTCTCCCATTTGGGCATTTGTGACCCCATTTGAGCTCCTGGGAACGCCGAATCCCAGTGAAAGTGGACAAACGATGCAGTTTCACGCCTTAAGACATGTATATTTGAATTCAGCACCATGGAAAATCCCTATATAGACATACATATCAATGTTTTCTAACCCTAAAAGTCCCAGAGGGATGCGAACGAGAATTTTGCCAGGGTCACCCATACTGAATTTTTATTAAGAATAATGGCCTCCACATTTTGGCTAAGTTTCATAAAAAGCTAATGGCTGGATCAAACGCTATGGGGTAAAAAGTGTCATTTTTTGGCCATTTTTTGGACATTTTTAACCTCTTTTGAGCCCTTGGGGATGCCGAATCCCGATGTAAATAGATAACGGTGCAGTTTCAGGCCTTACCACATGTATATTTGAGTTGATCACCGTGAAAAACCACTCAAATATACATGTGGTAAGTTTTTGTTGAGAAATATGAAAAAAAAGGCCACTAAAAGAGGCTAAAAGTCCCCGAGGCGCAAACCAAAATTTTGCCAGGGTCACCCATACTGGATTTATATTAAGAACAATGAGCCTTACATTTTGGTTAAGTTTTTAAAAAATCTAATAGATGGATCAAAAATTATGGGAATTATGGGGCAAAATGTGACATTTTGTGTCATTTTTTACCTTTTTTGAGCCCCTGGGGGCGCAATGGGAATTTTTGCAAAAAAATATTTTTTACTGTGCACATCTATGTAATGAAATACAATTTGTGGCAAAATTTCAGAAAAAAAAAACTAATGTACGGTTATCTGGCAATAGTCCGGACTAACGAACGCACGGACGCACGGAAGCACGGACGCCACTGAATACATAGGTCCATTTCAGATAAATCAGGGGACCAACAATAATAATAATAATAATAATAATAATAATAATAATAATAATAATAATAATAATAATAGAGAACACCACAGGCTATTTTCAAGGAGAAATCCTTTATGACCTGTGTGAAAGTTCCTTGTGAGCCAATATTAATAATAATCAGTAAATAGACGGAACTTGCGAAAGAGTTGCAAGGGATATAGAAGATAACAAAATTCTAAATAATACGAATAATAATAGGAGCAACAATCCCCAAAAAACTTCGAAAGAGAATGAGGGAGATTGAAATCGGAGGAATGACTGAGAAGATACAACGAATAACAAGAATAAAACCAGTTGAAATATTCAGCGTTAGCTGATGTGAATGTGGAGAAAAAAAGAAAAAGAGAAGGTCGAAAAGTATCAAAATTTTAAAAGGAACAGAAAAAGATTAATGGTCATTGCCAGTGAGCAGTTAATGGCAAACGGCTGTTGCGATGATACAAATTCATTTGCAAATGCTATCAAAAGAGGCGGATTATACTGAGAATCTTGTTAACTTGTTACCCGGATTGCAGATAACACCACCGGTTTTGTCAGTGATTTCTGATTATGACCTGTGTCAGAATTCCTAGTGAGTGCATTTGTAATAACAATAATAAGAAGAAAAAGAAGTAGAAGAAGAAAAATAACAGCAACAGCAACAACAACAAAAAAGAAGATTCTTAAAGTTACTAATTAAATGTAAGTAAATAGAATGATTGAGAGCGGAAAACGGACAGAGAAATACAGAATTAAAGTAAAAAAAAATGTTACATTTATAAAACGAAAGCAAAAAATTAGTCTGTGATAGCAAAACAAAGAATGTTCATCGATTTTTAAAGCAAGTGTTCAAGTGGAACACATTTTACATGTGACATTAAATTGTTTTGTAGAGCACAATTTGAACACGATTCACATCATTCTATAGAAATATAATCTGAGCAATAAAAGAAGTTTATTTATGTACAGCGTGCAATAGACAGTAAGATCATTTTTAGTAGACATTTATATAAAAATTATTACTCATAATATTGAATCAGTGCAATACTTACAACGAATACATTTAATCTCTTTTGCAAATTAAAACATGTTTTTTATTAGAACATTTATTAAAGCTAAGTGTGCTCTTTATGGAGATGTATGCACTTTTCTCATTGTCAGGGATGGAGCGACATGGAAAATTTTGGTGTACATCTACAACGGCACTTGAGCAATGCAGGTTCAGAATTGTTCCTTAATTTCAACAGTGTCCTCAATATACAATTTATGCTTTCGAATGGCACATGAGATTAAAGAAATACTTAACTATCAACCAAAGAAAATATATATTAGGTTAGTGCAAAAATAATGTCGGTTTTTGACGTTCACATTTGTCAAAAAACAGAATTATTTTTGCATTAATAGTTAGTTATGGTGGACCGTATATGCATTATCTTTTTGTATGATCATATAATATAATTATGCATACCTCCCCTCTAAGGGCATGGGCAATGTCTTGTAACACACAGTCAAATCAAATATATGGGTAGTGCATGAGCATATTTTGTTATCGACTGATAATCACAACATCACAATCAAATTTTATCTCATGTTGACCTCTCCTTCTTTAACTGTGACATATGAGATAAAGAATTTCACAACAGCACAAAGAAAAGAAGAATATTCTCGAATTTGAAGAGAAGGCATTTTATTAAGATATCGGCGTCACTTCCTCTTCTGCTAGTGATAAAAGGACATTCTAGGCTATGCACATCTGAAGATCTTAGCCACTTTTAGTTACAAGAAATTATATAATTCTCTACACAAAGCCTCTGAAAAACTGGCTTACCTCTCTCACTTCTCGTTTTTCAGCAATGTGACAACCGCTTATGGTCACGCAGGTTGAGGTGACATTTTAGTGTATACTCAGGGAGCTGATGACCAGTTTCCTGTGTACGTGTCAACGTTGACCCACGCATTCAAATCACTACATGAATAGTACCTTTACTATTTAACAAAATTCCCTTATTTGTTTTTATAGATGGAGATTTATATTTTACTCGCAGGAAATCCTGGCGTTTCTTAAGATTTAATAAGGAACACAATGTCCATTTCCACTATTATTATGGCATAAGATTCCATTTTTTATGTCACTCACACCTCGTTTCTTCCCGTAATATAATCGAAAGGAATGAAAAATTTGGAATTTTTGTGCGAATTAGTGTATTATTTTATTTGAATTAGTGTATTATTTGAATTAGTGTATTATTTGAATTAGTGTATTATGAGAATTAGTGTATTACGTGAATTAGTGTATTATGTTCCAATTCAATGAAAATCGGACATATGTATTTAAACTTTCGAGAAGATTTTGATGATAGCTCTCTGGAAACCGGTGCATATAGATTCGGTATATTAAGGAGTACGCAAAAATTGTGGACTACTTCTATTATTTTCCTCGAAGAATTCTATAGATTAATCTAAAAATCATCAAAATAAAACATAGTTAAAGTTTTAAGAGTGGTTCTGCTTATAGAGATTGGAAAGCACTTTATTCTGATATGTCTGGTATATGGAGAGTGATAAACAGAAAAGGGAGTCGCGCAGAAAGTCATCACGCATTAAGTATACAAAACAGTCTTAATTTACATTTAATAACTTTATATACGATTGCCACATTTTCATAAGTTATACATTGCAGAATTTACCTCATTAAGAAGTATTAGATATATTAACTAATTTTAGAAATTGAAAATATTGCAGAAGTAAATAATAAACTCAGACCATTTGAAAATATCAGGACCAGAAATCAAAACCTATCGATTTTCAGTGCGAGATTATATCAACAACTATTTGTGTTATATAGCCGTTTATATAATGAATTTATATGTAAATAGTTATGTGCGCCTATGATCGTCTCTCGCGTTTGTGATTGTATACTACGTGTTAATATGTGTGATTGTCTAGTGTGTATAATATTCATTGCGGTGTATGTATGTGACACCTTACACATATACATTTACACATATATATATACAGTTTCAATAGGGTATATAACAGTTAATAAACATCTTTGTCTGCTTGATACCAAACAAAAGAGAAACATACGTTTCTGGAGTCGCAACATATGGACGTATTGTTTTGGACGTATCGTTTTGGATGTATCGTTTTGGACGTATCGTTCTAGACGTACTCATAAAAATGTAAACCATTTTTTCTTCCGAAAACCCATGACCACCAAGTTACATTTCACACATGTAACGCTTATTTTCATGGTTGCGACTTCTTTTGCTCTCGGACTGTGCGATGTTTCTTTATCATGATTACATTCCGCTAACTTCCCAGCCGATCACGAATTGAAATCTAAGCGATGATAAAATAGACAAATGAACAGTTCATCATTATCAATAAGATTAGGAATTATTTTCATTGTCCAAAACAATTTATGGCGTTAAACACAATTTAATATTTAATATATATAAGAATTTTAGCCAGTGGTATTTTAAAAAAGGGAAAATATTTTCTTTGATTTCGTATAATTTTATTTTTAAAACCAGTGGTTAGAATCGAAAGTGCATATTCGATGTTTTCAGTTTCATACGTTCCTAAGTAAAAAAAAAATTGTTAAGTTCACTTTTAAAATAATACTCATAAGAAAAATCGGATATCGGTATTTGAATTTTTAAGGCAGTTTTATCTCCAGGTCGAACGTAGATATTCAGCATGTAGAGAATAACGTGGACATTCAGGAAAACTTTAATTATTATCCCCGCAGAATTTTATACATACGATATAAGTTTTATGAAGATAGGATATATTTAAAGTTTTAAAGAGGTTTTTGGCTACCAGTAGCTCCCTTGAGTTACGAGGGCACTTAGAGATTTGGGATCAGTTTCATTGACTTTCCTAAAAGATTTTATACATATGATTAAAATTTCATAAAAATAGAATATATTTAAGTGTTAAGAAACGTTCTACCCTCATGGACGCTTCAGGATGACTTGAAGATTGCGGACTACTTCCGTTGTCTTCCCCGATAAATATTACGTAAAATTACACGTTTAGTTTTTATGTAGATTATCTAACTTTCTTCCTTTCTTAGGGAACAACACATGCACACATTGACATTTATATAGATTAACCAGTTTGCTAATAGAGCAGGTGCATTTCTGGATGATTCGTTTATCAGAGCTTGTTTTTCATAATGGACTGTTTTGACATACTTATTCAGCAACGATTCCGATCCTTATTCTGTCTATATCTATTTGGTATTTTGCCAAATCAATAGACATCTCACGGTTTTTTCCATTGCATGTTGTGATAAATGGCGAACGAAGCCAACATAGGTCATTAAATGTGATTATGATCCTCAAAACAGACCCAATCATCGCTTAGAAAATATATATCGTGGTTGGTAGTAGACACTGTGAAACCATGGCTCTCTGCCCACCAAATATTAGGTAAGCTTCGAAAATGATTCGTAACACTCGAATGATCAGTGAACTAAACCAAGAAAACAGGTCTAGTAAGTTCACTGGGGGCTCCAAAATCTTTTAATATTTTATACCAGTCGAGGATACATCCTCAACAATCAGTTTGACGTGGTGTGTCACTGTGACATCAGTTGCCTTGTTCTACTAGCTGATGTATTGTATTGTGCAGACATAGGATTGTCACTCTCACAAGATTTGCCTTCCTGTTTTGAGAAGGGGTTAGTTTATTGCTAATCGCCTTGAGCACTTTTACAAAATAAATAACCGTGCTCTGGACTTTTTATCTGTATTTTTGATCTTTAGTTAGATCTTCCCGATGTTGGAAAGAGGTAAATATTCATTGCTTGCTCTAAATAGTCCAAACAGCGAGACTGTCCGAATAGAACCTAACCTATGGAACCTAAAAACAAGAGGGAACGCAAAATATAAATACAATGGGAACGTTACATGATCAATATCAACACAATGAGTGAATGAAACATATGTGATTACATGCGTATCTATTATTCTTACAGTGTAATAGATGCTGTGTTCGAATCTGACGCTAATATCTTATCAGACTTACGAAACTGTGATCATCATATACCGATGAAGCGATGTGGACTATTTGATAGTGGTTTGTATCCACTACTTTTATTTAATAAGACACCACTAATCAAGGTAAAGACATTCGAGGGTAACGGTGAATTATATGGATTTATTGTCCGTTGATTGATGAAGAATATAATGAGAGAATTAAAAATAAGAAACAGAATGGACAGAATTTGGTTTATGGCCAGTATGTGTTGCCATTGAATTTGAAAATGCAGTTAATAAGTCGTACAGTAATATCTTGCAGAAAAAGGGAGTTCTGTTAATTGAAATTCCGTTTGATACTAGGTACAAAAGTGATGAAAAGAATGTTCATTGCAGTTTTGTGGAAAGAAGAGTTCTTGCTGTGAATGTCTTACAAGAAGAGACCAGAGATTGAAGCTCAGTCGATCATCTGGGTTCTGTGTTTCCCATTTGGTAATCGGTGTTGCTGATAGCCTATAATGCCGTACTTCTTTTGACTGTATCTTTGAACCTTATGAATTTTCACTTATTTATTTTCTTTTTATTAACAAAAGTTAAAAACACAGAAGATGCTTCCATTCTTCTACTTTCGATTGTTTTTTTTTTCTTTTTTTACTTTTTTCGGGGCAAAGAAGGCATATTACAACAGAAGTGTAAAGAGCTACTTTGATAGGTCCAGATCCAGATTTATAGAAACAATCTGGTTAGGATGTTGAGTACAAGATATTGGTTCACATTACATTTAAAATTCTGCATGCTAGTACGGTATAGAAGTAGAGAGCAGGGGAGGAATTCCAAAGGCAAACAGTTCTAGGAAAGAAGTTATTAGAGTTAAAAATTACTTTATCTAAGATCCTCTACAGGGGTTGTCCTTTCATTCAGATGTGCCAGATGTATTTCGTTGAAGGGTTGCAAGTTCATTCGATTCCATTTCGTGCAGGCACATTTAAAACAAGAACAGAGATATAATATTGTGAAGATGCGACGGGGGCTGAGGCCTGGAAGATAGTGCGGGACCTATTAGGTCAGAAATTATTTGTACTATGGCTATAAAAGAAAACAAGTTAGTGACTGGTGCACAAGGTCAAATGTGACAATAATATTCTATGCACAGTAAATTCACCATTGATAGTAGGTCTCAATATTTCATGGGTTGTAACAGATGTGCCAGACTTACCAATAACCTTACTGAGATAAAGCAACGTATAATTATTGGGCCTTCCTGTCTAAGTATGGTATATATGTTATGTTTCCACTTCTTATTAATAGAAAAGATTCGATACAACAACAGTTACGTGAACTTTCTTCGAAAACTACAGCCTTATGTCTGACGTAGTTTAGTTTAAATAATCGTCTTTATTTGATTTCATCACGTCTTATCACTTTCTCTTTATTCTTCCTTAAGATAACTTTTCACGAATGATGTTTGCCACTGACGATATAAACAACTGCGGCGATCATATTGAAACTCATAAATCCCTGCTCGTTGGCACATCAATAAGCTATAGCAATGCGCGTAAGATACACACGAGCATTTCATAACCACTCTATAAACAACCACCTCCCTGAACTACTCATTTATGCATTCCAGTTGGTAAAGAGATGGCTGTCTCTGCCAAGTCGATGACATATATATATATATATATATATATATATATATATATATATATATATATATATATATATCGATCTAGCATTTAGTAAAGTTGCAAGAAAAATAGAAAGCCAAATTTGGCCACGATTTTCCATAACACACACTCATACGCTCACACACACACACGCGCATGTATATCTATATATCTATAAAAGTGAACGTGTATGTCTGTCTGTGTGTCTGTGTGTCTGTCTGTCTGTGTACATTTCCCTACGCAATAACTCTGTCAATTCTTAGTCTATAGACTCGAAATTTGAAATACCGGGTACTGAGATTTGGGAAAATCGATGTGACGGGTGTCAGCCAGAAATTTGGCTGTTAAGGGGTCAAATTTCAACGATTTGACCTTTAAGAACTCTACCAAACTCCTCCGACAATTTTGGGTCTAGACACTTGAAATTTTAGATATAGGTTCCTTGAACATGGATCTAACTTAATAAAGTGATTTGAGCCCGAAACAATAAATTTTAAGGGGTCATAATAGGGGTCAAAGTTTTAAAAAATTAACGATTTTTTTTGTTTTTTTGCTTTTTTTGCACAGCATACACCTCCAAACACCCGAGCAACGCCGGGCACCCCTGCTAGTATATATATATATATATATATATATATATATATATATATATATATATATATATTAGTTTCCTTTTCAGATTAAATGTTTTAACTCATTTCAAAGTGTTTTTTAACATATTTTATTAACTGTTTGCTCATATATATATATATATATATATATATATATATATATATATATATATATATATATATATATATATACTAGCAGGCCACACGCATGATTATAATATTTTAATTCATGCAGATTGCTTATTTATTAGTAATGATTTCATCAGTTATAATTTTAAAAAATCCTTTTTTTAGGTCCTCTTCGCTACAATCGAAACCAAAACGTTTATTGCTCAAGGATTAATCGTTATTATTCTCTCCGGCGTCGTTAACATCTTAGCTACTGACAAATTATACGTAATGTTAAAAATTAAGCGACTTTGAGCTATGAATGCTTAATTTTGCGCATGCCCAAAAGTAATATCAAGAGTAATATTTTTTTCGACTTACTTTGCCAAGGTCAACAGTTCTGGTCAATTTTGATCCATAAGCAGCAATTTCTGCCGGCTAAAAACCAAATCGAAAATGGTCTACATGTTTGAATATTCTATTTATTAGATTTCAACTCTGTAGACAAATTATTCAAAGAGAAGATTAGTAGACACTTTTCGTACACACAACAAGGTCACTTATATATATATATATATATATATATATATATATATATATATATATATATATATATAAAGTTGACTAGAAAGTTCTTACATTGTTGAACTTTTAAATTCAGATGAACATATTACTGATCGAACAAAAATTATTGATCGAGATAAACACCATCAGAATCAACAAATTTTTGCCAATGCAAAACAAGTGTATTTATGCCAGTAATGCAAAAATCTTGCATTCTGGTGGCAATGAAGTCGCTGAAGGCGGTTTTGATATTTGGAGGTTTTTGAAGCATTGTTTTACGTAGAAAGTTGTCGAGGTGCTTGAAAAAGTGGTAGTCGGTAAGTGAGAGGTCTGGAAAGTATGGCGGATGAGGCAGACTTTCGTAGTCTAATTCGTTCAACTTCTGCAGGGATGGCTTAGCAACATGCGGTAGGGCATTGTCGTGGATAAGAATTGGGCCTTTTTGTAGACTAATGCTGGGTGTTGTTGTCGAAGTTTCTGATGCTTTTATCTATTTGTTGAGAGTACTTGTCCGCCGTAATCGGTTCGACCGCATTAAAAAAAACTGTAATAGACAAGACCGGTCACAAACCATCAAGAAGTCAGCATGATTTTGTGTGTGTGTGTGTGTGTGTGTGTGCAACTCTGGCTTCGGGGAGTGTCCTGGGGTTTCGTTGGCTTCTCACTACTGAGCTGACCGGTTTTTGTAAAGACCCCACTTTTCATTGCAAGTAACAACCCGGTCGAAAAATGGGTTGCTCTAGTTGCGTAAAAGAAGTCAAGATGACACTTCATAACGGCGTTTCTTTTGGTTATGGTTGAATTCGTGATTTATCAAGTTTTTTCTGTCTTCCCAATCTCAATCAAGTGGTTGGAAAGTAGTGGTTCCTGGGCCAAACGTTTCGTTGATATCGGGAGCTGTTTCCGCAGCTTTTAGGACTAGTGTGAATTGAAATAAGCAAACTGTGCAAATATGCTTTTTTCCCATCTTGTATTCGACTTTCTGAAAATAAACATAATTGTTTTAAAACGGTTGTAATTTAGATGATTAGATAGCGCGAAAAACGCTATTTAAAATGATATCTAAAGTAAAGGGATTATAACAAAAACTTATTTGAAGATACATCATTTGAAATCTAAATTAAAAATTCCGCGAAAACTTTTTCAATTTAATATATATATATATATATATATATATATATAAGACATACCATTATATATATATATATATATATATATATATATATATATATATATATATATATATATATATAAAGTGTGTCCCAAAAGAAGCCGACGGATTTTAAATTTGATTAATTTCCTCAATATTTAAGTTATGTTTACCAATTTTCTTATGGAGGTAGATAAGCCTCTCTGTAATTTTTTCACATATAGTAACATTTCATAGTATACTTATTCTAACATTATTTACAAAACTTAATCTAGGCTATGGTTTTCACAAAGTCTAATTTTAGTTATGAAAAATGATGTTACTTAAATGTCCATAAATTTCGATTCCGCCGTTACTCCACATTATACTGTACATTTTTTAGGGTGTAATTGCTATTGTGCTGTTGCGTGGGGATTTTCTAATCCTAAATCCTGCAATTTTGCTTATTTATGAACCCATTCAGATGAAAATGGGTCTCATCGGACATAATGAGGTTTTTGAGAAAGTTTGTATCCCCATTGTCCAAATCTTGGAATTGCATGGCCTATTCCATCCTTTTTTCTGAATGGTTTGGCTGAAGCTCATGCATCAATTGAATTTTATATGGAAATTTGCCCTAATGAAGCATTCTGTGAAGAGATGATCGAGAGACCTAAATTTGACTTGATCTCCTTCTTACTGATGTGGATGGATCCTCGGCCACACTCTCTGCTAATCTCTGACAATTCTCATCACTTCAACATCTCTAACAAGCATAATCCCACACAACAATACAAAACTAATTACTACCAACCACATCATCCAACACAATCAAGAACCTTTTACCTCTCATCCTATCCCACTCATACAAACCACCAAAAATCATTTTACTCAACATTTCTCACCGAAACCGTCCTACGAAACAAAACCACCTCCTTAGGTATCACCCAACCCAAAATAACCCCTACAACATATACCCCCCAGTACCGCACACAACGAAACAGATCTAAAAATACCCTCACGCCAACAACGACAATCCAAATATTCCAGGCACTCCCATAACTCTACACATCCCTATACAGCAACATAACTAACCTCCAATAAAAACAATGAAACCAACAACTCATATCATCATTTTTTTAGGAATTCCTCGTAAAATGATAACACCAAACTAGACAACATACAACCTAAAGTCATAAATCTATCCACAGAGACACGAAATTGAAGTACTAAAATGGGCCTCAAATTCAACCCACAAAAAATAACATAGCAGAGCTAAAGAAAGACATTAAAAAAATTGAACGCAAATATGTATTAAATGACAGGGAAAACACAACAGATGATTCTCTAGTGAAAACCCTTCCTCAACAAATACAACAATACGAAGGAACTAAACACCTTCTTTGAAAGGCTCTGCAACCTTAACCTCCAGCAACCTTACATGGAGGCAAAACTAAGCACTCGAAAACATCCGACATAATGGCAACATAATTATAAAGGAAGCAGACAAAAGGTGGTTATCATGAATAAAAGTTACTATAAAAGGAAAATTTTATAATCACTAGAAAACAAAACCTATTATAAACTTATTAGCTCTCGCGTAGGCAACACAACCATATCTAAAACTACACAACATACAATAGAACATTAACTAAAACTCCCTCGCAAACTTTGCAACAAAAATAATTATTTTCTACGAGATAAGACATGCCATTAACATACATACACTTCCAAACCCTGATGACCTCAGATTCAGACACGTAGTAGTAAGACCCAATAAGCATGGTTAGCAACTTAATAGAGATACTATTACAGCTCTTCAGCAATCTAGTCAGAATCTACATAAGAGACGACATCCACTTTCTTAGTTCCCTACCACAAACAGTAGACCATAGAACAATACTAGCTACATTCGATGTTATCAGCCTATACAGCAATATACCCTACAAACAATGAAAACTAAGGAAAGACGTTATCTCATACTTGATCGATAAACATGCACAAATATTACACCCAAGATCCACCAAACAATTCCTGATTGACAGCATAGATATAATTCTCAACAACAATTTATTCGAATTTAATAACGATAACTACATCCAAATACTAGGCAATGAGTACAAAAATGACACCAACATACGCCACCCTTACACTAGCCTACCTGGAAGAGGCTCGTTATGAATAGATAAAGCAGAAATACAGACAAAATACCAAGATACTCTTCATAAATTTTGGAAAACATACCTGGACGATTGTTTTATTTTCTGGAAAACTACGTGGGAGGGGACATCAAGAAAGCTCCACACTATAGTCCAAAATCTACACCCCCAAAATCAACTTTACCCGAGAACAAAGCCCCACAGAACTACCTTTTCTGAAGATCATAGTAAAAAATGAAAAACAACACTATACTCACGGACAGTTACCACAAACCCACAGATACCCAACAATACCCCCACTTCAAAAGTCACCACCCCAAAACATGTCTAAAATCCATACCCTAGTTCCTGGAAGGCAGAGTCTGCCCCATAGTCACAGACAAATGTCTCTCTGTACACAATACAAACAACCCAGAACTATTTACAGAGATAACAAAACCCTTATCTTTCTCAGTCAAAGTGATAAACTGAACAACATTATTAAATCAACAAAAATAATAAAAAGCAAACACCAACCCCAAAACTTAAAATACATCCTAACTTCCTCCAAACTCAATTAATATACTACAAACGGGGTTACAAAATGCAACATTGAGCGATGTGACGCTCATGATATAATAATGAAAAGAAAACACATACACATTCAAAAACCCAACACAAACATTCAGAATAAAAAAGACCTAAACTGCAAATCCAGAAATATATGCAACAAATCTTTCATAAGTGCCACCAAAACATCAGGAAGAGTGGATAAGAGCAACATAAAATTGCAGAAAAAGACACATCTATGCTTCAAAATACGTGCATACATGCAGTGGAAATAACTTTAAAATAATGCCAATCTTCCAAACAGACAATTACTTTTACTTACACAGGGAAAAAAATTAGTAACAAGATTCATTCCCGAATTGAATAGAGCTTAATAACGACACACTAACAAACGAAATGCAAAACGCACTCGTACGTATGCATGTATACACCTTCACACATAAATCATATCCCACACATTAAACCCCACACATGCACACATACACGTACAGCCACACACACAGGCACAAAATTCCCCTAATGTAACGCATTGAACAATACCAACCTTACTTTACTACGAGACTAACAACACTAAATACCTATAACTGTAGTGTAGTATCTGTCCTGGTACTACACCCACTTTTTCTACCCTTAGTTAGAGAGAAATCATTCGTAACTGAGACAATTCTTATTCTTGTGCCTACCGAGAATACTCCCTTTTGGGGAAGAAGATTTTCCCTACGCTAAAATCCAATCCTGTGACTAACTCTGCCCTCGTGGGGAGACAAATAAATAAGAACACAAAGAAATACTCTATGTTTATTCATAAATTCCCCTCCTTTATATTAACAAACGTAATTATCAAATTATAAAGTATGAATATCCTAACAGATTAAGACTAAAACGAAAATCCCAACAGAAAGAAATTAAAATCTAAAAATCAGAATTGAATGGAAAAATGAGTTCTAGGCAAAGCTTACTCAAACTATAAGACAGAACACACATTCCACAAACGAATACATGGAAAACCACACACATACACGCACTCACACACCCTTTCTCACACAAAAACACATGCATACAAACACACTTATATTACCAAGCACTAATGCACCCGCACTTCCACACAAGTAAGAAGAAAAATAAATAAAGAACAGGAAAGAAAGAAAAACGTAAAAAGCAAAGAACAACAATATTTAGTGACCATGTACTGACCACCAATAAACAAAGGAAGAGGAGAAAGACACTCATGAAAACATTTAAAAACGTTTACAAACATTCCCCCGTCTTGGAAACATATTCTATCATCAAAATGGTCAGTAAAAACGCTATTCTACATTTTTAATATTTTACATTTTTAATGTATAAAAAACTTCCTGAACAGGACATTTTAAAGTAAGTCTGAAGCGCGTTAAAACTATTTCAAAATTTTCTTTCGATGACTTAATAAATTATTACAATGATCTAAATAATAAAAAAATAGATAATAAAAATATGAAATAATAAAATAAATATAAAAAACATATCAATAGTTGGTGAACCCAATCATATATATATATATATATATATATATATATATATATATATATATATATATATATATATATATATATACATAAAATAAAATCTTGATATTGAAAGTTTATTCAAATTTTCAAACAAAACTTATCAAGCTATAAGGAAGGTATGCAAAATTTTTATTATTCGACAAGGAATACAAATAAAACAACAAAAACCCTTACTCCGCGCAGTTTCGAAAAAATGCAATTCTTCTCATCCGAGGGAAGAGGTTTGCAAAATATACAATGAATTTTGCAGGTTAATGCATCACAGGAAACAAATAATATGAAGTTTATCATATTTGCATCAAAAAAGTCATTAAACAACTTGAGACGGTTTGAAGGAATTCAAGGGGATTGATAAAGGAAAAAACAGAAAAAAGGGGAAAAAGGATATGTCAAAAATCCAATTAGGAAAGATGGTAAAATCCAGAACAGGAAAAATCCGAAATGGGTCTGTTGAAAATGCAGTGGTAATTCATGATAGAACATAAATATAAATATAAATTATAATGCTCAGAGTAAAATAGAGCTTCAAGAAAAATAATAAGGTTATGGAGAAGTCAATATTTGCAACGAGGAGTGAAAGAAATTTAGAAATAGTTGAGGGAGGAGGCGAGAGAAAAAGAAGGGAATGGGGAAAGTAGAGATTCATATTTCAAGTCTATTTTTAGAACGGATAGGTATGGGCCAGAAAAGGTGAACTTGACTCAGATAGGGAAGATAATTTGGGTTGATTATTTTAATGCAGAATTATAAATTATAATTATAAATGCATGCATACACATATAAATACATATATAAATGTATAAATGCATATACACACATATAATATATAAATATATATAATGAAAAAAAAAAAAATAATGTGAAATAATATAGAGAAGAAGTGAGACTAAAGGGGAAAAACTACAAGCAATAGGGATACGGAAGGTCCTTTAGTCTCACAAAAGCAAATGTGGAATAGAAGAAACCATTTATATTGATTGGATTTATAGCTGTAGGTTTAAGAAGTAAGCTAAGTAATTTCGAATTAATTATAATTGATTTATTTCTTGTGTTTACATTGGGAAATAAGTTCGCTCTTGGAGTTCACTAAGGGAGAAGTAATTATAATTATACATTCAGATATGCAGAGGGGATAAAACTTAGAGCATGGGGTTTAAGACTTAGACTTTTTAGAAATGGCCCAATTTACAGAAAAAGTATGTTTTTAGATTGAATTTTTTTAATTAAAGTAATTAGGGAAGTTCCCTGGTTATTATCAGTGATTTCATTATTAAGGGAAGAAATTATATATATATATATATATATATATATATATATATATATATATATATATATATATATACATATATATATATTAAATTTATTTATACAAACATTAATGGCTACATATGTGCATACATATTTCTGTAATCCGCGTTGGGGGACTACGTCTTCAGGCCAAGAATTACCGTCGAAAACTGATATTTCAACCAAAAACATTTTCCTATTTCGTTAGTAAAGTAAGAATGTAACCTGGGTGGGAGTCATAAAGCGGTGAGAGGACAAGTGAGGTCTTTGAAGATAATAAACATATTCTTTTTCATTTCCCTTTCTCTTTATCCATCCCATCTTTTGGTTTTATGGCATAAGGTACTTGAGAATTTAGTATTTTTGTCTTGCAGTCTGTAAATTAAAAACATTTCCTATGGTCACTGAGTACTGACCGGTGTCTTTCAATCTACACCCATCCACACACATACATGCACACACACAACACACACACACACACGTTAATACAGATATTCAAAAGCGAATATATGCTGTTCGTTTTATTTTACACACACAGACACACACTGAAACTAGGCAATAACTATAACTACGCAAGAATAAAGTTAAAATAAAAAAAATAAAAATAAAATAAAGAAATAAAAATAATAAATAAAAAAGCATAAACATGAAACCTCGAAAGTTATCTAAACTCCACATGTACATATATATATTAATATACTTATAAACGCCTACACCTTGCTACACCCGCGCATATATACACACACACATATAGACATACATAGACATATAATGGTCATATACAGTTATGACATGTTTACATCCATACCTACATACGTAGTAATATCCATACGTGGAATCTCAAATTCAGACATCCATGTACACACTTGGGTACCATACATCATGACTGTTATTATATCAAAACTAATATTAATCCCACTAATAATCCTAATAATAATAATTCTTGTAATATTAATAATACTAATGACACCACCAATATCAATAATAATAATAATAATAATAATAATAATAATAATAATAATAATAATAATAATAATAATAACAATAATAATAATAATAATAATAATAAGACTGTATAATTGGGAACCCCAAAACCCGTGGACCCCAACCGGATACACCTCCTCATAAATCAACCCATATATATATATATATATATATATATATATATATATACAATTACATATATATACACAGACACATATATATAGATATACACATATATATACACATACACACATGCATATACACACATATACATATATACATACATATACATACACACGTATACACATTTATATATATAAGCACAAATACATATATACACATATACATACACACATACATATACACACACGCGCACCAGCATACACACAATACATACACATTCAGACCATCCGCAGGTGCAGACAACATCCCCATCTACTCGTGTCTCCACATCTCCACAGACGTATACAAGACACATACACATATAGATACCAACACAGACCCCGCATACACCCACATACACACACGCGCAGGGAATATTATCAATATTACAAGAATTATTATTATTATTATTATTATTATTATTATTATTATTATTATTGATATTGGTGGTGTCATTAGTATTATCAATATTACAAGAATTATTATTATTAGGATTATTAGTGGGATTAATATTAGTTTTGATATAATAACAGTCATGATGTATGGTACCCAAGTGTGTACATGGATGTCTGAATTTGAGATTCCACGTATGGATATTGCTACGTATGTAAGTATGGATTTAAACATGTCATAACTGTATATGACCATTATATGTCTATGTATGTGTGTATGTGTGTGTGTATATATGCGCGGGTGTAGCAAGGTGTAGGCGTTTATAAGTATATTAATATATATATGTACATGTGAAGTTTAGATAACTTTCGAGGTTCTATGTTTATGCTTTTTTATTTATTATTTTTATTTCTTTATTTTATGTTTTTATTTTTTTTATTTTAACTTTATTCTTGCGTAGTTATAGTTATTGCCTAGTTTCAGTGTGTTTCTGTGTGAGTAAAATAAAACGAACAGCATATATTCGCTTTTGAATATCTGTATTAACGTCTGTGTGTGTGTGTGTCTGTGTGTGTTTTCGCCCGTAATTCTTGGCCTGAAGACGTAGTCCCCCAACGCGGGTGATTACAGAAACATGTATGCACATATGTAGCCATTAATGTTTGTATAAATAAATTTAATATACCTGCTCTGTTCACTCATTGAGCACTCTTTGGTAGACACATGTTGTTTCATTGGATGTACTTCTAGGAAACTCAACTCTACTGGCTATATATATATATATATATATATATATATATATATATATATATATATATATATATATATATATATATATATATATATAACCAATAAATTTTACAGATAAATATCCAAGTAAGGAACATAACTACATCAATGTCTCCTTCGTAGTTTAGCATTGTATATAATTATAATATAGTTGCAACACATTTTAGCTGGAAACTAACTAAATCTTATCCGGTTAAGTTTTTTAACATGACGGGAGAAAATGAAACTCGCGACTGAACATGTCTGTAAATATATGAGTGAAAAATACGTACACAAGTTTATTTATTATGGAGCACTATTCTACTAACACAGCACGGTTTAACTGGAACTTTCATGAACAAAACATGTAATACATTACATATCGTTAGATGCTGAAGTGTCTAAGACTTAAAAAGAAACATAGTTTTGCATGAATGAAACCATATCGTTATCTTTTATTGAAATGTAATTCTGTCCAAAATCCCATAGATGGAATATCGAATGCCGTGTGACTTGCCACGTCACATAGAATCAAAACTATTCACTTTTTCTCATATATTCGGGATCTAGAAAAGAAATTTTCAGTTTTCCTTTGACCACTACCGAATGAAGTTCTGCTGCATGATTTCTCAGTAATCTTTTATAAACTTTATCTTCCAATTATTTATTATTAAAGATTGTTGTATTTCGCCTAAACTTGAAACAAACGTTGAAACAAATGTCAGAGGATCACATTGGAACCTGTTAAAGAAATCCTTTTTTCATCGAAGAAACATATTTGATCTCTCATCTTAAATTAAGTTCTCGTATAAATAATCTGACTGTGTATCTGATTACAATGAGAATCGATCTGAACTATATAAAATAGTTATTTTATATACTATTATATATATATATATATATATTTGTATGCATATATATATTTGATTTGTACGCATATATATATATATATTAATGTGTGTACCTGTATATGTGTATGTGTGTGTGACTAAATGTATTAATTTATGTCGAATTTCGAACTCAGCCGGCGATAATCTCAACCATCTTTCCTTATTCATTATTTAATAAGTATCAGTCAGCAACTTTTTGAATTTTTATAATATACACAGTCTTTGTTCAGTCTACATGAAAATATCACGTATTATATCCATATCATAACACTTACTTTTACACGTACTTTTATTTCAAAATCCGCATTTATCTCAAAACAGAACATTGCCCCTTTTTGAGCCCACGTTTTGGTATTTTTAATGTATTGTATTCCAAGACACTACATCTAGACTAAATCCTAACATTATCTCATTTAGTCCATAGTATCTAGTTTATTCTCTCCTGTTTTAATTTCTTTTTTTAATAAATCATATATTTTATACAATATCTTGTGTCATCCTTGTTTCTTCAGCGTGTCGCGTTTATTTATATTTTTAATACGATCTAAAGTGGAGTTCCAAGATGGATAACCACTTTTAATTTTTGTTTTAATTATAATTCAGAAAATTATTGTTTACGTATGACGATTAAGGATTTATTCGTGTGATACGTCATAACCAGTCCGATACAGTATGATTGGCATTTATTTCAAAATTCAGTGGTAAATTTGAATAACTTTAATCTTGAGTTGATAGAAATGCTATTACAGATTGGTTGTCTAAAAAAATTGTCCAGAAAAAATGGAGAAGTCCGAAAAGAAAACATAATTTTTCTGCTTATAATCATTTTATTTCCAGTTGTCTTAGGTTTCTTCTTGCAACTAGTAATGCCGTCTCAGGGTATGTATGGTATGGCTTGCTCAACACGTTCTTCACTATCGACTCCTAAAGCAAACACGCTTACAGAGTATATCCGTTGTCTTTCGAAACAAAATTGAAAACTATATGTTAATAAGAAAATCTACTATTCGTGAAGAGAATAAAATGAAGCAGACCCAAACTAATTTACGCCTGAAAATTGAGTTTAACTGTTAAGTGTTGTAAATCACATCGAAAGTCATATTGAAGAGATTTGGCATGAAATCAATATTGTAAAATGTTTATAGTGAAAGCTGTCGTTCATAACGAATTGAAAATGCAACGGAAAGTAAACATTTGAACAACGTTTGAATTGTTCAGTTCTTCTTATTTACATGTTGGTTTGTTGTTTTTTACAGCATATCAACCCTTTTCAGGTTATTTAATGCTGAATTCAGTGATTTTTGGAGAAAAATTTATTAATAGAATATTTTTTTTTCAAGTCAGTTTCTATTTAACCCATAGTTGGGACCCTAACAGGTACTACCACTCCGGGTCAGAGTGGACCTGGGAGCAATGGCAATTAAGGGGTGGCTTCACACTCCACAAAGCCCGCAAGCTGAGGCCTCATCATCGGATATAGTTTAAGGTCATATCCAGGACATCTTATTTACAACTTAGCAATATGTAAGTTAACATTATTATTTACTAGTACTGACATTATATCTGAATAAAGAGCTTTACTCTCAGTTTTTTAATTGTTCGTATTGTGTTATTTATTTCAAACTAGTTATACATACCGGTGTTATCTTGGAGTCATTTTTGCTTTCATTTAGTTGTTTTTACTATGCAGAATGCTTTTTTAAGCAATATTGTCTCTTTTCTATGGTTTTGACGCTTTAACTTAATTATTACGGTGTCATTTGGTTACTAAATTATTAATTGCTAATTATTAATCTAGAATATAAATCTCACTTGCATGTATGTATGTATGTACAGATATGTACGGCGTAATCACGTTGACACATCGGTTCTCGTCAGATCACCGAAGTTAAGCAAAGTTGAGCCTGGCTAGTACCAGACTGGTGACCATTTGGGAATTCTAGGCGCTGTATGTGCTTTCCGCTTATCTCGGCATTTGTTTCAAGTTGTCCTGAACCTCCACTTGCCACTGATATTCAACAATGTCGACTCAGGAGAAGTGTGGTTGAAGATTGCGCAACTCTTGCCACAAAAATTTCACGCGAAGGCACCTTACAGTGGGTAACCATAGTCTGTCAAGACTAAAGGAAGCCTTTTAAAATTCATGTATGTATGTATGTATGTATGTATGTATGCCTAAAACTTTCGACAGAGGTGACGGGTTTTCACGAAATGGTATCGTTTTTAAGATCGACCCTTCGGACGACAAATATCAAAAAATTGGCTAAAAACATTAATTTCTTCATCCTCAACTGTTTTTTCGCCGATATTTTCGAAAGTCATCTCCTCTTTTTGATTGACTAGCCTTAATTTAAACCGTTGTCACTTCATGTTTGGCGATGGACGCAACGACAAAGACGTCACTTTTTTTCACGTTCTTTTTCTCATTCACGGTACGAGTTCGAGCCTGCCTGTCTACTACAACATTTTTTTTTTTTGCTAAACACAAACCTCCAAAAATCCGGGCAACACCGGGAACCCAGGGTAGTTAATAATAAAGGAATTATTAGAAAGTATTATGAATAAAAAACTGTGACTGTTGAGAAGGGAAGACAAAAATAAGTGATTATCTAGAAATATATATATATATGTTTGTGTGTGTTATATTATTTTTATTAATAGTAAATCTTACTTGAAAAGTAAAAACTTTTACAGTGATCTATTGCGTTTGACCGTGTTCTATAACATATTTCAAAGAAAACCTTCTTTGTTTTTGACAAAGATGTAGGTGTTTCAAATCTATTGAAACCCATGTGGTCTAAAATTGTGTTTTATGATATAACTTAATAGTTTTGACTTTTCATGTAAAATTTACTATTGATAAATGAAAGAATATATATATATATATATATATATATATATATATATATATATATATATATATATACGCGGATTAAGAACTATCCACTTATCTTGTGCTTCCTTTTTAAAATTAAATATATTTTTAACTCTTTTTCAAGATGTTTTTTAACATGTTTTATTAATCATTTGTTCATATTATAAGCTCTATTTCCTTTTCGGTTTTATTGAGCTTTTACATCTGGTTGAGATTACTTTACTTGTAAATATTAACTCTTTAATATTCATAATATATTTTAAGTGTACCATTTTGATTACCTTGGTAAACTTATTGTAATTTTTATTTCTTTTTCTATGTATATATATATATATATATATATATATATATATATATATATATATATATATATATATATATTCCCAGGTGTTTGGAGGTGTGTGCTTAGCAAAAAAAAAAAAGAAAAGAAGAGTGGTAGTAGGAAGGCAGGCTCGAACAGGTACCGAGAAGGAGGAAAAGAACGGGCAAAACATGACGTCTTTGTCGTTCCGACTATCGCAAAACCGGAGGTGGTGTAGGTTTAAATGAAGGCTAGACAATCGGAAAGACGGGATGACTTTCGGAAATATCGGCGAAAAAAGCAAGCCCTCCCTGTTGAAAAGTGCCCAGTTGAGGATGAAGAAATTAATGATTTTAGTCAATTTTTCGGTATTTGTCGTTTGAAGGGTCGAGCTTCAAAACGCTACCGATCTTGTGAAAATCCGTCGCCTCTGTCGAACGTTTTAGGCAGACATCCAAACATACATACATACATACATACATACATTTATATATTGGTAACTAAAGATTTTCGGCCCAAACTGATTCAAAAGTTTGCCTTATCTCTGAATACCCTTTATGTAAAATTTCAAATGTTTAGACCAGAAATTGTCTGAGTAATTTGGTAGAGAACGCGCAGGTCAATTTTTTTTAACTTTGACCCCTATTATGATCCTTTAACATTTATTGTTTTAGACTCACATCGAGTGATTAAGTTAGATCCATGTCCAAGGAACCTATATCTAAAATTTCTAGAGTTTAGACCCAAAATTGGCGGAGGATTTGTAAGAGTTCTCAAATGTCAAATCGTTGAACTTTGACCTCTTTACCGCCAAATTTCTGGCTAAAAATGAATGACAAAGATGTTCCCAAATCTCAGTACTCTGTATATCAAATTTCGAATCTGTAAGCTTAAAATTGACAGAGTTATTTGGTAAGGAAATGTACACAGACACACAGACACGTTCACTTTTATATATATATATATATATATATATATATATATATATATATATATATGTGTGTGTGTGTGTGTGTGTGTGTGTGTGTGTGTGTATATGTATATATATATATATATATAATATCACTTGATTTTGTCTTTTCTACACAATACTGTCATTTCCTGCATTTTGATATCTTTCTATTATTTCTCTCAATATACATCACACACAATGCTTTAAGCAAATTACATCTCATAATTATAAAACTATAAGTAATTTTCTTAGTTATGTTGTTTTAATATCTATTTATGAATGCATTGTATGTAAATCTATTCCAAAACATTATGAGAGTGTGGGTGAGTCTGTAACTCATGAAATACTGGAACATTTAGATTTAGCATTTAATATTTTCCGCCGAATTTTAAAGCCAGAATGCATTTCTATTAAACAGTTTGAATGGTGTCAAATTTATTTCAAACGTCCATAATTCACGAAGTAATCAATTATTTTATTAGCAAAATATTAAATGGCCGACTTATTTGCGTTGAAATAACGATGCATTAGGACTGATTTAATTTATTGATTATATTATTTTCCTTTAAATCATGATCACAAAATAACTTTCTTGGTTTGTGAAAACAGTCCTAGTTTTATCCCTTTTATACAAGCCAACTTTTCGCTTAATGTTTGTTGTGTATTTCAGCTATATTTTAAAACTAACGGTGTATATATGAAACAACTGTTTTACATACGACAATAAATCAATCAAGGGTGAATATAGACAATCAGAACATTATGTAAACTATGAACATTCGTGTGCATAAAAGTTCATTGTTTTTTAACAAGAACTTCTTGATAATTGTGTCAATTGTCCTCCATTATCGCAGGTAAAATTCAATGTTTTAGTTTTTGTTTCTTTTTTTAACCTTATTTGAAACAATGCTTCTTCCTATCTAGTCAAAGTGTATGTATATTTTTCATAGCTTTTCTTTACAGTTTTCTGGGTCAATTCATTTCCATGCTTTCTTATTATGTTTCGTATTCTTGCATGCATCGCCCACGTTGTGTTTCCTTTCTGTTTCTAATTTGTTTATTCGGAAATTCTGTTCAATTTCCGTTGCTCGGACATACAGGCCACATCATGAAATCGAACATATGCCACATATGGTTTTAGATTCTTCGAAATTTACTTGCTCTTTCTTCGGCTGGCAGTGAATGTAGGGGGCGTTGTATGTCCGGCCGGACTGTTGTTAGTTATAATTAACTAACGGGAAGACATCTCTACTAAAAAAATATCCTTGTTTATTTTCTCAGAGAGACAGGGTGATAGAATCTATAACTATGTATTTTTAAGAGTTCACATTTTAACAGGTGCATCCCATTCCCTTTCTAAACGAATCCTCGTCCTTCCACTATGCTTATTAATACGTCCGAATACCGCTCATATGCTTGTCAATTTTGAACCATTGAACAATGCAATCTTATATACCGTTTTCGTCTTTCTCAATAATACCTAATTATATAAAAACGTACATACACCCGCCCGCTTTACTTTCTCGAATCTTAACGCTTTGATTGATGTATTTGATTAGTTTAGTTAACGGCACATTAACCCTATGACAGATAATGTAATGCCGACGTTTAATATTTATTGCAGATGTTTATCTTTGTATGCTTTATGCAATAACAAACTTTCCATGTATTTAATACCGAAACAATGCATTTTGTTTATGATTAATTGAACACAAGTTGCTATTTTATCCATAACTGGAGTGAGATATTGTGTGCTCATGCCTTCATAAAAGTAGTAATGTTAGATATCATGCTATAAACTATCGCTATTGAATATCCACTTTTTTTTAACCATTAAAAAGGAATCACTTCGAACTCTTCATACATAGATTATTATTAGTCGAACAGCCTTTCATTGCTTACACGTGTCATAGTCGTCTTACCTTGCGATAGACAATCAATGCTGCAATTAAAAATCGCCTGATTTCTACCTACGCTATTTTATTATTTTTTAAATTCCATTTTAACCCCAAACAAGGCACAGTACAACTTTTATGCAGGGTGTAACTATCGGGACCACAAGTTTCAGGGATACTATGTAGGGAGTTGAGCAGCAAAATGTCTGTTCACATTACACTTGAACTTCTGCATGTCAGTACAGTTGGGAAAACAGAAACCCGGAAGGGAGTTCTAAAGTTTAGCAGTTCTGGGGAAGAAATTATTAGAGTAGAAGACCTTCTTACATCTAGGGATCTCTATTGTATAGGAGCGGGATTTTCTGCTTGTCGAGTTTGTCACACATGTTCATCTTTGTACTTTAATGCAAACTGGGGCGGTTTAAAGCAAAAAGATAAAGATAAAGAAACACTTAGCTTAAAAACATCGCCTTGTTAATTTTAATGCAAGTTGAGACATTTCAAAGTATGCCTGGATTGTCATTTTCACATTTTTAAATCAACCGTCTGGCATCACTTTCACTGATTTGTTATTCCAAGGCAGAACCGATTCGTTTTTAAAAAAATCAACCACTTAAACCCTGCTGATCCCTTTGTCTACAAGGTATCCGGTGTATGATTTACCTTTTTAATTTCTGTATACAAATATTTTTAGCCAAATAAATATTAGCCTTTGGTAATCGATCAAACATTAGCGCATAAATAACAACGATGGATCTGATTTGATATTAAGTCAGCATAAATAATTTCTTCGCTAGAAACTATCCATTAAATTAACCGTGCATCTTCTGAAAGTTTTGCGTTATTCCAGATTTTGCGTGTCGATATGAGATGATAAGTTCGGTTGAGCTGTTAGCAAGACAAGCGTATGAATTAAAGTAACGCATTCGTGTTGTTTCTTATTTCTTCGTTTGTTTTTGTTAGCATGCAGAAGACGCAATAAAGCAAAATGCTATGACAAAATAAATAAGAAAAGAGATTTTCTCTAAACGATGCAACAACAACAATAATAAACGAACACGACCAGTGGGCGGCGTAATAAATGTTCATCGAGGAAAATGGAAAGGGCGAAGGGTAAAAGAGTTTGAGAGACAGTGTGACGCCATCGGATGTAGATATAACAGACCAGATAAAAGAAGCGGATAAAACAAAACAAAAAGCGATGCTGACCACCAAGGAAGGAAGAGAATTGAGGATTAAGGAATCGACAAATAAAATGAAGATGTGAACATAAAAGGGAAAAAAGAAGGAATGAAAACACAACAGTGGAAAAGACGAGAAGATGAAAGATACATAAAGACTAATGAGGACAAATAAATCAAGGAGTAAATGGAGAAGGGCAGGTAGAGAAGAATAATGAAAGAAGTTAGGGAAAAAAGAAAGGCGAAATAAAGAAGGAAAAAGAAAGGGTGAATGAGAAAGGAACAGATAAGAAAAGAAATCTAGTATTAAAACAAATTCGTATTCTTTGGATTCATCGGAATATTGTTCTTATCTTTAGTATCATTTTCACGTGATACAAATAACCAATCCTCATCTCCAAATTTCAGAAACGTAAAAACAAAAATCATGTTTGTTTTTTTTATTACAATTCCACCCCAAACAAGTCACCGTGCCACTTTGATGTAGGGGGCTACTATCGGGTACATAAGTTTCAGGAGTACTATGTATGGAGTTGAGCAGCTAAATGTCTGTTCACATTACACTTGAACTTCTGCATGTCAGTACAATTGAGAAAGCAGGAACTCGGAAGGGAGTTCCAAAGTCTAGCAGTTCTGGGGAAGAAACTATTAAAGCAGAAAGGCTTTCTTACATCTAGGGATCTCTATTGTGTAGGGGTTAGATTTTGCTGCTTGTTGGGTTTGTCGGGGGTATTTACGTCGAGGGGGTACAAGGGCTTGTAGTTCGTCGAAACATCCACCATTAAAATACTTGTAGAACAGGCAGAGAGATGCGACATTTCGTCGATGGAACAGGGGCTAAAGCTTAGTTCAGGACCTATCAGGTGAACGACTCTCTTTTGAACTCTGTCCAGGAGCGAGAGACTAGTAGCAGATGCACCAGCCCAAATGTGGCAATACATCGGTGAATAATGGCCTTGTAGAGGTATAGGATACTTTCAGACAGAAGTAACTTTCTAGCTCAGTAAAGGGAGCCCACCTTCTTCGCAGAAGCCTAGGCAATGTTCTCAATGTATTTGTTTCAACTCATGTTCCCCGTGAATGTTAATCCTAGTAGTTTGAAGGACGTACTTTCAGATAATGCATATTTAGCCAAAGCTATTTTGGATTTCTTGTAATTGTTGAGGGAAACAAGCTTAGTCTTGGCAGCATTGAATGTGACCATTTATTTTTGTCCTTATTCCACTACTGAATGGCGATCTTTCTCTAATATTGTTTTAATAATGATATGAGAAAATGAATATGAGATTTTTAAAGTTGATATAGAATTGATATAAAACATTTAAAGATGATGATGATGATGATGATGATGATGATGATGATGATGATGATGATGATGATGATGATGATGGGTTAAGACGGGGAGAAGACAAAGTAGATAAAGAAATCAAGAAAAAACAAAATAGATAAAAAGAAAAAGAAAAAAATGAAAAGAAAAGATGTAGAAGAAAAAGATGATGAGAAGAGGTAGGCGGATTAGAAGAAGAGGAAAACACATGAGCAGACGGATGAAGATGAAAAATTATAATATGAAGAAGGAGGTGGAGGAAAAGTAGGAGGAAGATGGTTGCTGTAAATAAAATATGGTAGAAAAAAATCATATGAAATAGATACGAAGGAAAAAGCCGAAAAAGGTTAAGCAACAAAAACAAGAGAATGAGAATGAACACGAAAAAAACAACAGATCAGAAAAAAATAGTTGAAACACCATTCTGCGCAGAAAAAATAGGTTATAGCAAAAACCAACAACACCCCCCCCAAAAAAAAAGAATTAGAAATAGCAACGTTAAAGACACTGGAGCCAAGAAAATGGTAAATAATCGTCTCTGTAATATAAGATGACAGGGTCTGTTTGGCCTTTCGGTCAATGTGGGGATCCATTAAATAAAACCTATCCGTCCGTCTGTCCGCCTGCCGAAGATTTGAAGTTTTTAGGAGGTGGGCATGTGGAGGGCTGCTTAATAGTGATTGGTGGAAAAATATCAGCCAAATTTACATATCTGTCAGTTATGAGAATAAAATGGAGTCTTAAAGTGCAGAAGGCTGATGAGAAATGATGCTGAAGAAAAAAAAAACAATGACAGATCTGATGAAACAAAGAATCTAAAAAATTGAAGAAAATCAAAACAAAGAAATCAGGAAAAATAAGAGAATTGAAACAAAATAGAATATTTTAAAAACATTAGAGAAACAAAAACTAAAGTTTGGACAGAATCTATTCAGTTTGTTTTCTTCTATTCTCTGCATTGAACAGAAGTAAATAAATAAAAAGAGCATTTTATATTCTTTTTTTTATTTATTCTATCTAATTTATTTTTGAAAATATTAATAACTAGCTGTTCCTTCTCGGATTTGCTCGGATGTATTTTCATATCGATTTTGTGTTTTTCTTTACCTTTTTAATTTAAATTATTACTCTATCATTAAATTGAATATAAGTGGAGGTACCAAGTTGGTTAAAGGGAAAATTATTCCCAACTCGCATTTAGGTAAAATGCTTCGTAAATATTTGAATTCATTCAAAACGTATCGCAAAAACAAAAACAAATAACATATATATATGTATATATATATATGTATATATATATATATATATATATATATATATATATATATATATATATATATATATATATTGGCAGGGAGATCCAGCTTTGCCCAGTATTAAATGATAATCAACGAATCTTTCACTGTTAAAATACTTTTATTGTCATCGAAATCGATGCAATTACTTATTTTTCAATCAAATCGATTGACTACCTCTTCTAATCGGAGACGCCACGTAGTGTACAGGGAAGAAGCGTCACATGCCTTCCTATAATAGCTTAGTTCACAATATATTGTTATCTACATTGCACTATAGGAAACCTACTGTTGATTTATAAAATTACTTTTTATATAATGGCTCGAATCAAAGTATAAAATGCAACGCTTTTCGTTTGAATGCAAAAACATTTTAAACGTTTGATTTATTTTGGGAGTTTTTTGTTGCAATTCACCTCTTTTTAAGTCATCGATCTTACTCAAGTTCATAGAATTTATCTGGTAATTGACCATTGCTTTAGTGTATTCGAAACAATAATTATTCATTAGTTGACTGATTGGGTTGTTATTATGGTATTTCAAGCCTTTTGTCATTTGCTGTCGACAAAAATTCCCAACCGAGGATGATCCATTGATTGTCATGTTTTACGGCATATCTACACCTTTTGATGTTATTTCATTGCAAAACACAATACTTAAGGTATAATAGTGAATAATTTGCTTATTTTTTGTTTTGTTTTACTGCATACAGATCCTACTAAAGAGATTTAGTGTCGAAATACAGCATTTATTTGACAAGATCCATTAATTGTCTTAGCGTGTCGTTTTTACAACATATCAAAACTTGTACTTTTTTATGACATTTCAATATTTTTCAATACTCCGGGTGTACGATATCTTTTGGAAGATAAGGATTTATTGCTCTGATCACATACTCAAGAATTGGTCATACAAGTGTTTTATATAAAGGCAGAAAAACATCTGTCGTTAAGTGGATAAAAGATCTCCAGATCAGCTTGAGAATCTGCCTGATATTGTTCGCCCTACAAAGAGCGCGTTGGTTTGGAAGAGTTTTCTACAACTGTGCATAGCTCCATTTGCATTAGCAACTATACTCAACGGTTAAGGTAGAGAACTGATGATCGGGGGATAGGGTGGAAGAGAGCTGAACGGAACAGCCAACCGGAAAACGAGTGCAACTGGCAAAGTTCATATAACTGAAAAAGGAAACACAATAGACCCGACATGTTTTAACTTAGTATATCCAATCCCATAGTCTGCGACATTATCCATTATACCAATCTCTGACTTCCAACATTTCAAAGCTAAACTCGTAATGAAGAGCTTAACTGCATTGTGAATTAATGTTATTCATTCATAACCCCAGCATATCGATTCACTGAACATGACCTCCAAATAAATCAACATTTCTCTATGAAAACAAAGAAGAATAGGTTTATCAATTCCGTACACAATTGCCAATGCACTTAGAGACAAAAAATGAATGAAATAGAAAAAAATGAAGAAATAAAACAATCTTTAAAAAATTAAAGAGTACACGAAAAGAAAGAATAAGCAAAAGGAAACAAAGACGAGCGCAAAGAAAAGAAAAAATAAATAAAACGAAAATGAACGGATACAAAAGTGAGACAAAAAAAGGAAGCAGAAAACGAAAAGAAAAAAGGACAAAATCGAAACAAAAATAAATGCTATTATGTTGTAGAAATTTTTGTGATAAGGAGTGATGATTTATATTATTTCGATTATTCGGACTACTGTGTTCATCTTGGGTGCTATTCTCACTGCGTTTCGGTCAATATAACCAAGCACGTTGCGCAACAGATAAAGTGCCAAGTAAAAATTAGTTTTAAGTGGCAGTCTTCTAGAAGCTGAAGGTTCAATCCACAATACAAACAATACTACAAATATTATTAAGAATTACTTAGGACTTCTAACTGGTCATGATTTGCGGAAAGAGATCATTATACTCTTGTTTTAATCTAAATTCCGCGCAGATTTTGAATCGACACAAACCTAGAACCTCATCCTCCAACGTAGACCCTTACTACCATGTCTCCTTCTCCAACATCAGAGGTCTCCGTTCCAACCTTCCAGAGGTTGAAACTCAATTACAGGAGAAAAAATCAGACTTCTTCCTAAGTGAAACTGTCATTAGGCCGACCGCTTCCCTTGACAAATTCATGATTAAAGGATACTCTAACTTAACATCTAAATCTGACCCCCAAGATCGCCATTGACATGGAATATGTGCCTACATTAAAGATGGCTTTCCGTGTGGTAGGGATATCTCCAGAGAAGACCCTAGTTTAACTTATATGTGCTTCCGGGTTGCACTTGCTTACTCCACTGCATTTATATTCCCTCTCTATCGCCTCCACCAGAGGAGTTACTATCCTTAAGAGCATATCTGAAAAAATTGACCATATCCTGTCTGCTCACCCTTCAGCTAACATCCACATTTGTGGTGACTTCAATGTGCACAATGCGGAATGGCTGACCCACTCTAACAAGCCAGATGATGAGGGGAGGTTCTGTCATGATTTTGCCATTGCCTATGACCTTACCCAGATTGTCCACGAACCCACCCGAGTGCCCGATACTTCCGGTCAGTATGATAGCCTTCTAGACCTTTTTCTCACACCTTCCCCTGTGCTATGTTCAAGTGCCGTTCTGTCTCCTCTGGGATCTTCCGACCACGCGATTGTATCAGTTAAGATAAAAACGAAATGCAATCTGGATATGTACCTCTCCACCGTACTGTATATCGATACTCTACCGCTGACTAGGATAGCTTCCGTACACTTATATCCGATCTACTACTGGATTCCACGTTTAAAAAAGATGTGTCCTCCATAGTATCAGACCTGACCGAATGGTTAATTGAAGGCATAGACCGATTCATACCGTCCAAAAAATTCCAACAAAAACCTAACAGCCAGTCATGGTTCCCCCCAGAATGTGCTGCTGCCATCGCGCACAGAAATTACTTTTTCCATAGCTACCAACGTAATAGATGCACTGAGACTAAAGCTGCTTTCAGGACTGCCAGCAACCACTGTGAAAGAGTCATAAAAAATGCAAGAGAGCTATATGCTCACTCCGTTAAATCCGAAGTAGTTGAGCAGCAGCTTGGTTCCCACTAGTTTTGGCAAATAGCAAACAGGATCCTGAACAGAAGCGTGTGTTTTATCCCAACTATCATCAATGGACCTGATGTCATCTCGTCAGCATCAGATAAGGGCAAACTATTTGCCAAGAACTTTGCAGCTAATTCTAACCTATGCGACGAAGGCCATCAACTTCCCGTATTTCCTCCTATAAGGGTCAACACGCTCTGCAACATACAAATATCTGTGTGTGATGTCGCCAAGCTAATCAAGAACCTTGATTCCAGTAAAGCAACTTACCCTGACGGCATTCCAATCATTGTGCTGAAAAAGCTTCAACTAGAAATTGCCCCCATACTTACAAAACTCTTTAAGCGTTGTCTTAAAGAGAAGTGCTTCCCAACACTCTGGAAAACCTCATCAGTATGCCCTGTATTGAAGAACTCAGGTGATAAGTCCTCTCCCTCTCAGTACAGACCAATAAGTTTCCTGTGTGTCATGAGTAAGCTGCTGGAATCCATATTAAATAGAGAAGTAGTCAACCACCTCAGCAGAAATAACCTTCTTAGTGACATGCAATATGGTTTCCGTTCTGCCAGATCTACAGCAGATGTGCTAACGGTTATATCTATTAGCGAATCTCTTGACAAAGGCTTCCTTTCTAGGGCAATTGCTCTGGACATATCAAAGGCCTTCGATAAGGTATGGCATAAGGGCCTAGTTCACAAGATTTCCAGCTACGGTATTACTGGAAATTTTTTCTCGGTCATAAAATAATTTCTCTCCGATAGGCTCATAAGAATAGTAGTTGATGCGCAGAAATCAGAGGCCATCAATATTAATGCTGGAGTTCCTCAGGGGTCCATCCTAGGTCCAACTCTCTTCCTGATATACATCAATGATCTCCCAAAACACATACTTAAATCATTCGTTGACATCTATGCTGATGACACGACCATCTATGGCAACACATCAAAAGCCGTAAATGACAAAGTTCTCTCAGATTCTCTCTCCTCTGATCTTGAGCGCGTGGTACAGTGGGGGAGGAGGTGGCTGGTTACTTTTAATGCATCTAAAACTAAGCTCCTATCTTTACATCATCAACGCTCTGATCCCCATCTGGCATCAATTGATATGGGTGGCTCTCGTCTAGGAGAAGTTCCATCTTTTGATAAGCTTCTGGGCTTGACCTTTACCCCTGAACTGAAATGGAGTACGTACATCAAGTCAGTTGCCAAGAAATGGTGGGGTCCTTCTACCGCTCCAGAAGTTATCTCGCCCCTGATGCAATTCTCTATCTGCATAAAAGCCAAGTACGTCCAAGGATGGAGTACTGCTGTCACATCTGGGCAGAAGCTGCTAAAAACAACCTGCCCTGCCTTGACAGAGTACAAAATAGGCTTCGTGGTTTAATGGGTGATGCCTTTTTCTCTTCCTGCAACCTCTCTCCCACAGGAGAGACGTTGCGAGCCTGTCTTTGTTTTATCGTTACTACCATTGCAGGTGCTCGTCTGAACTCCAATCTCTGCCCCCTCGCGAATGTTTCACGATAAACACCCGCCTAGCTGACACCACTGTCAAAAATTTTCCCCACTCCTTATCTGTACCAAAATCAAAACGTAGATTCCATGAACAAAGCTTCTTTCTTAGAACTGCATGCCTGTAAAACTCTGTTTCGGTTGCCTGTTTCCCACTTGACTACAACCTGGATGTCTTCAAGTCCAATGTGAACAAATTCCTGATGAACCGCTTCCTTAAGTAAGACACTTTATCAAATCTCCAACACTAATGTACTGTACACACAATAACCCTTATCCCCGAGTGGCTTCCGAGCCTTGATAAGTGGTGACTTCCTTGTAAAAAACAAGATTCCCGAGTTCAACGAGACGCACCTGGTGAAAGCTGTTTTTTTTTGTTATCGGCCGAAACGTTATGATAATAACTCCGAACATGAGAATTATAGTCCAACTAATTGAAATAAACAAAAAAAAAACGGAATTGAATAAAACAGAAAAAAATGGAAAGCAAAGAGAAGAGAATAAAAGGAAAAATACAGATGAAAAGAAAAGAGAGATAAAAGGAAAGAATATAAAAAGAACAAATTAAACATGCCCCCCCATTTAGCTCCAAAAGTCCCCAGGGGACGTCAAGTCCTGGTGAAAATGAATCAACGGTGCAGTTTTAGTCCTTAACATATGTAAATTTGAGTTCTGCACCATGAAAATAAAAAGAAATGAAGTCCATCATTTGCCCTCCCTCATTTAGCCCCAAACGTCCCTAAGGCCTTAACATATTTAATTTTGAGTTCAGCACTATGCAAAACTGCTGAATAGACATACACAGAAGATTTTTGACAAACGTGGTAAAATAGTTCCAAAAATAATGTTTTTATTAGCCCTAAAAGACCCCCTGGGGTACACCCAAGAATTATCGCGAAATATAGACAAACAAAATTGTATAGAAATCAGGAAGATGCAACTTTTCAGAAAGTTTTATCTTCCTGATTTCTATACAAGGCATTTTTTAATAAGCACAAAAGTGTAAATTTTAGCCATTTTAACCCAAAACGTACACCTGGGGGGGGCAGGAATTTCCCCGGAAATCCATTCTGTTACTTTTTGTTACTTTTTTACTCATATCATGTTTAATGTTTGCGCACAATTTCAAAAAATTCCGAGACGTAGTTATTGAGAAAGTGCGGAAAGACGAACAGACGAACAGACAAACAGACATGGGTAAATTTACAGGTCCACCTTCCTTTTGTCGAGGGACCCAAAATGAAAAGAAAGTGATAGGAACAGGAACAGAAAAACCAATAAAAAAAAACAGAAGATACAGGCAAAAAGAAAAGGAAAAGAATTATGAGAAAAAAGTGAGACAAGAAAAGAAGAAACGTGAAAAAGAGAATGAACAATAGAAAGAGGAAGGTGCACAGAAAAAGCGGCAAATATCGATTTGTATTTTCTTTGCTCTCATGTTTTCCCCAATGGTAGGTTTCAACGGCCGTTCAAGATGGCCGAGGTCATAAAATATAAAGCTTTATTATTTGCAAGAAAGCCGTTTATCATTGTACGTTAATGTCCTTGTATTATAGCACCTTAAAAGATTTTACTTTTATCTTATTCTAATAACTATTTTTAATGCTCGATTGAAGTGTGCCCACGTATCTCTTAGGCGTTCAACTTTACTTCTATCTTCTTTGTTTTGCGTATACACTGATTACACCTTTCCATATGCATACGTGTGTACCTCTTTTTTTTCTTGTTTTTGTTGATAGCAGTCTTTGTCGATATATATATATATATATATATATATATATATATATATATATATAAATCTGATTTAAAACAAAAAGTAAGACATATATATATATATATATATATATATATATATATATATATATTTAAACATTGTGTATCGCTTTATTGCAGACCAATATTTATTTTAATTTTGAAATTGCTATGAAACGCAGAGAAGTAAAATTTGGTACACTGGAAGAGCATAAGAAGGTGCCTTATTTCCTTGATTTTAGTGGAATTTGAACAAATATTTAAAAAATATATATGCTTTTTCTATTTTCTGGTAATTTTAAGTGTGTATCAATTTATTGCAGGTCTCCAAAAATCCATAGAAAGAGTCGACTGACATCTAGTAAAAAATAACATGTTGTTGCAAGCCTTGCAGAAGGTTTATCTCATGGATCTAGCCAGGGAGCTTGGAAGAGATCGAAGAAGATTGTCTTCATTCGTTGAAAATCCAAACAGCAAACCAAGGAAGGATAAAAACACAAGAAACTCAGTTTCTGCTCGTGATGTTAGAAAAATTCGCCGTCAACTTATCAAGCAGCGGGCAGCAACAGTGCTGCTATATTTGATAAGGTTGGAATACCTTCCTTGTCCAAAAAGACACGTCGCAATGTTTTAAATTGCAAAGAGCATTAAGTCGATAGCAAAACCATTTATAAACCAAACTCATAAGGAAAAACGTTCGGTTTGGGTTCAGAAATACATGAAAACCGGCTTGGAAAATGTTCCTTTCACCGATGAGGCCAGAGCAACCCTTGATGGACTAGATGGGTGGGCCAAAGTTTGGATTCCTCTTGGATTCCCTATCTCTCATCGATTCCATCGTCAACGGAGAGGTGGAGGTGTCATGTTTTGGGCTGGAATAATCTGCGATGAACTAATAGCGTGTGTGTATATATACGGCTAAAAAAATTGGTCACTTCAGACCACCTCAGATCTAAACGGGGGAAATAATCTGGAATATCTTTCCTGATAATAAGTAGGCGATGTAATGGTAAGTACGGTACAATCACGTTGATACACCAATTCTCGCCAGATTACCGGAGTTATGCAACGTTGAGCCTGGCCAGTACCAGATGGGTGACCATTTATGAAAAGCTAGGCGCTGTATGTACCTTATTGGAAAGTTGGGCGTGGGGCCACCACTCTCACCCCGAAAAAAAAACTTCTCGCTACAAAAGCATCTACAAAGTTGTGAATAGCCTTGATTCCCCTCCAGGGAATCAAGGCTATGGATGGATTCATTAGTAAAAATAGAAGTGCAAATCATCATCCTCTAAATCCAATCAAAGACAAATAAATAAATAATAAATCCACAAAATACAAATAATAAAATTATATGGAAAACTGGAACATTTTGAAACAATGTCAAAATAATTCTGAC